>NC_046154.1:88589246-88961746 GCF_011064425.1 Rattus rattus
TTGCTTGTAAGCACATTAATTACATCCTGACTTCTAAATGCCATGCAAGGTTGAGAAGCAGACCTCTTCTCATTTCTGCCTAGAATAGAATATGACTTTGATGCAATATAGATATAGAAAAATCAGTAGGGTTGGGGAATTTGGTTCTGTTCACACTGCTCTGATAAAAGGTGATGGGACCACTTTACAAATAGAACATATTGAAGATACCCTTGAAGGATGAGCCTTAAGCACATAAGCCTCCTGAGGAACACACATTCTCTGTCAGACACCAGAGTGCCGCGATGGTTAGAGCTGCTCCAAGTAACTTTGTGCAGAGGACACCAAAGGGAACAGAATGGAGCGACTAATGTTGTATTACCACAGAATGCATGTGCACACTAAAAATATTGAAGAGGCGTTCTATATAGTTCTGAAGTGCTATAATCATGCCCATGGGAGCCGGCAGAATGGCCAAATTTGAATGTTTATGGCATCCATCAGGTATTCATGGAGACCTTAAGCTTTTGTAGCAGGGATATATGACACTTAAATTTATATATCGATTTATGGAATCTCACACCTTGCAGAGTATCCTGCAGCCTAGAATTCTACCACTTAGGATAATTGCTTCTTCCTTGAATTAGAAAGGTTTTAAGATCCTCAATTTAAAATTCATTCCCATTACTTAATAGTTTTTCATTCACATATCTTCGCAAAAAAAGCCACAGGAAAGAATTAGAATATGTTCTATACTGTCATACAGCCAAGCCGAATCAGCTTCCTCATTTTACCTCTTATTGGGTTCAATGCTAGCAGATTTCTTACCTTTATAAAAAGGGTTAATTACATTGGTTTTGTTTGTTTCGTTTTGTTTTTTAGAATTTAGGGAAGAAGAAACCAAGAAGACATGTAAAATATCTGACAAAAGAAAAGGGCTCTGATACAAAAGACTGTTCTCATTGCCTGATACTTACTTCTCATCAACTTGGAACCAGGCATTGCACTGTATTTACATGTCAAATCAATATCCAATGTTCTCAGAACCTCAGTTAGGTACTTAATAAACCAACAAAGGTCTGTCTGTTTCTCCTTAAAGGACTGAGTTTCTTGAAGCTACAATCACTGTTGTTATAGCAGGGTGGACTCATCATTCTTCCATCTTTGTAGAGGACTTGATAACACCTCTTCAAAGATATTGACTCATACCCTAGAAACTAATTGTGATGATAAGATCATAAGTAAGAGACTCTTACATTGAATATAGTATATTTTGGAATAAGAGAAAGAATGTCAAAAAGTAAGAAATGTTACTGACCATTGTGTGTTAATTTTGTGTCCTGATACTTTTGTGAAAGTGTTTATCAGTTGTTGAAGTTTTATCGTGTAGTTTTTAGGGTGTTTCATGTATAGAATTAAGTTATTTGTAAATTAAGAGACTTCTTTTTGTTTTCTTTGTTTATTTTTGTTTTGTTCAAGACACGGTTTCTCTGGGCAGCCCTGGCTAATCTCAACTGACTTTGTAAAACAGACTGGCCTCAAGCTCAGACATCCAACCTCTGTCCCCCTCAAGTGCTGGGATGAAAATGTATACTACCACTAGGCAGTATGACTTCATTTCATATGTGTAGCCCATTTATCTCCTGTCCTCGTTTTAGGTCTTTATTGCTCTAAAGAGACATCATGATCTTCCAACTCTTACAAAGGACAACATAAAATTTGGGTTATCTTACAGTTCAGAGATTTAGTCCATTATCATCATTGTAGGAAGCATGGCAGCATGCAGGCAGGCTGGGTGCTGAAGGAGCTATGAGTTCTACATCTTAATCTATAGGCAGTGGAGAGGAAACTTACTTAAACTGGATGGAGCTTGAGTATACCTATGAGACCTCTAAGCCTGCTCCAAAATAATATCATTCTTCCAACAGGATCACACCAACTCCAGTAAGGCCAAGTGTCCTAATAGTGCTACACCCTATGGACCAAGCATTGATACACATGAATCTATGGTGGCAAACCTATTCAAATCACCACAGTCCTCTTTTGACTTTGGCTAAAATTTCAAGCCATATTTTGAACTTGAGAAGAGAGGAGCCATCCTGGTCTTCTTCATAACTTTAGTGGAAATTCTGAGTTTTTCTCAGTTTAGCCTAAACCAAACTGTGGTATTGTTGTTTTAAGATAGGTTGTGTGAATATCTAGATTCCCAAAGACTTTTATTATGAAAGGTATCGGATCAAATATCTTCTCTAAATCTCATGAGAGGTGGTTTCTGTCTTTGAGTCTACCTGTGTGGTAGACTACACTTGCTGATTTTTATGTCTTTTGGCCCATCCTTTCAGATGTGAGACGAGGTTGACTTGATCATAGTGGATAATCTACATAATATAGTCTGGAATTTCACTTGCATGCATTTTATTGAGAGCTTTTGATATATGTCCATAAGGGAGCTTAGCTCACAATTTTCTTTTGGTGGTGCCTTTGTCTGATTTAGGTATCAGTGTAATGTCGGTTTCATAAAACAAACTCGGAAGCCTTCTTTTCTCATCTATTTTGTAGAATAGACTGAGTTTAATTCTTCTTTAATTGTGTGGTAGAATTCTTGAGGAAATTTATCTGAGCATAAGTTTTATTTGTTTGTTTGTGTGTCTTAAAGGATTTCTCTGTTGTTTCACTATCACTGCTAGTGGTGGATGTATTAAAGCTTCATACCTCCTATTAGTTTGATATCAGTATGACAGATGTATTAGAAAGTACACCCATTTCCCTTCAATTTTCTAATTTTTCTGTGGGAGAGAAGTTATATGTATAGAAAAGTGGGGTGAATCTAGGAAGATGTCAGAGAAGCAAAATAATATGATTGTATGGATAAGTCAATAAAGAATATTCGACAGCGAGTTCAGGTAGTCACACAGGGTGGGGGCATGCCAGAGAACCTTTAACTTTGGTTCTTTCTTGGAATGAGACTGCGCCATCTTACTCTTTTTAACTCTGATTGATTGCCATTCCTGCCATTTCCAGATGCTCATGTGTGCATGTTTTAGATACCACAATCTTTCCAAGTACCCTTCTCTCAACACCAAGCATGAGGTAATTTATCTTCCCCTAGTCAAAGCCCTCTGAGGAGCCCCAAGCTCCAATTTGCCTCCCCTCCTGTTATACTCACACCTATCACCACCCAGACATTTCCCCCCCTCAACCCCTATTTCCAGCCTCCCTCTTGTCAAAATCATGATAATTAATTGTCTTTTTTTTCGGGGGTTTGGTGGAGTAGTACACAGTGCATGCTGATTCTATTGCCCTAGATTTCAAGAAGTTCCAGAAGTTTTCAAAAGAATAAAGATGGGAAATTGGCATCAGGAGAATGAGTCTAAAGAAAGAAAATCAGAGGAAGAAGGCATTTTTAGATTTGGGGGTCATACAGTAGAAATTTGGCCTATGCGCTTTTTGGGGCCATAGAAGATGGATAAAGTAAACATTGTCTTCAATTTCCAATGAAACTGTAGGGTCTGGAAAAGCCTATACCCCTTCTCTCCACCTCAACTCATTTCCTATCCTTAACAATTCATTTAACAATCTAATGGATTTAGTGAAATTCTCGTCTTTGCTATCTCTTGCCTATATGTTACCAATGGGCTGGGGTTTAGGGTTTGATGCGCTTGATGCAGCCCCAGAAGAAGAAAACTGAATCCTTGATGAGCATCAAAAACCACTTGAGTTCAAGGCTCCTGGGAGTTATTACATGATTATGCACCAACCCACCAACTCCAAACAAAAGGTCTCAAGGACGGCTGTGGTGGTTTGAATGAAGATAGCTTCATAGTCTCATAGGGATTCAATAGGGATTAGAATATGTGACATTGTTGGAGGATGTGTGTCATTTGGGGCTGGGCTTTGAGATTTCAAATGGTAAAACCGTCCCCAGTCTTTCCCTTTATTCCACTGTTTGCCTCTCTCTTTCCCACCCCATGTCTCTATGAGTGTGTATTTGTGGGACTCCTGCCTGTCTATCTAGATGTAGAACTCTCAGCTACTGCTCCATCCCCTGTGAGCTGCCATGCTTCCTGTTATGACAGTAATAGACTAAATCTCTGAAATGGTAAAGCAGATCCAATTAGATACCTCCTTTTATAAGAACTACCTTGGTAGTGGTTTCTCTTCACAGCACTAAAATCTTAATTAAGACAATGGAACAAAGAGCAAAAGGACAAAGTCTCTGCTTATTATACAGTGAGCTTCCAGGGAGGTGGACTTCAGATTAGTAGTAGAAAATGCAGAAATAATCAGAGGCAATAGAAACACCAGAAGTAAAACAAAGTCTCTTAGGAATTGGCCCGTCATTAACTGAGTATGTTTAAATACACGCACATTATATATGATGCTGTTGAGAATAGGCAAAAAAAAAAATAAATAAAGATGAATACTCGATTGATCTTTTTAAAACTTTTCAGGCTATTAGAATTGTTCTGTTCTCTATATTTAGTAAAATACCCATGAAAAATACGTATTTGAGAACAAAAATATATTTTAAGGAGAAATATTTAAATTTTATTTGTTGAAATAAATATAAAATGAGAAGAAGAGATTATGATATGGGATTCATATGGTCTCAGTTGGCATAAGAGGGCATAGTATTTGGCAGCATTTAAAAGAATGATTTGACAAGTATGGGCAATTTTTAATTAACATAGATGATCATAGAAATTGCTGTTAGAAGTCTAGACTAAATGCAATGCATGTGGTCATCCAATTTCACTCACCTGATGCAGGTTAATCTTAAATATAAAACTTGCTTATGTTTCTTACAAAAAGTCAAGTATATGCAGTCTTTCATGTTGCACAGATTTAAAAATTTAAAATGCACTAAACATTCCTTTTCCTTGTGAAAGAATGGATGGAATCTATGTTTTTATTTTGAGAGTTATTAATGTCTGTAAAGAAATCACCAAGCCTATGTTGCTAGCTCTGTTTAGAAAGGGAGACAGAAAAGCAACATAGCTTAACATAAGGGTATATGTGCATGCACTGTACAATCTCACTTAAGTGACATCGCTAGGGTAGTAAGCTCACAGAGAGAGGAGGATGCTGATTACAAAGATGTCAGGAGAAATGGATGCACTGCATCAGTTTCTCTTCTTAAGAAAGAATCTCAAATCCAGGTTTTAGTTCAGGTTTCCAAGAAACAGACCTTGAGGTGTGTTTTCTAGTACAATAAGCTCAGTCAGGAGAGAGGATTTGAAAGCAGCAGGAGGAGAGTAATAGAGTGGGATAAATAAGAGAAGAAAACAAATAAGAGAGTTATCAAACGAACTATGGGTGGGCAACTTGGCTCTTATTCTACTTAAGGAACTGGAGCCAGTATTGAATGGGCAATTAACATTATCCCATTGACCTCACTTCATACTCCTTAAGATGAGATGGTAACTCTGTCTTTCCACTCTTCTTCCTTGTTGTTTTCCTGAACCTTAGGTGTTGGAGCTGTGCTGTAGATATCTTCATAGCGGTGCAGCACCCCAGGTTCACGTATCTTCTGCATTTTAACCTGTTGTTAAACTCTGTCTTCTGGGGAGAAAAATCTTTAATGAAGGGTACGTATAATTTTAGTAATTTAGTGTAAATCAAAACAACCCTGAGATTCCACCTCACACCAGTGAGAATGGCTAAGATCAAAAACTCAGGTGACAGCAAATGCTGGCGAGGATGCGGAGAAAGAGGAACACTCCTCCATTGTTGGTGGGATTGCAGACTGGTCCAAACATTCTGGAAATCAGTCTGGAGGTTCCTCAGAAAATTGGACATTGAACTACCTGAGGATCCAGATATACCTCTCTTGGGCATATACCCAAAAGATGCCCCAACATATAAAAAGACACATGCTCCACTATGTTCATAGCAGCCTTATTTATAATAGCCAGAACTGGAAAGAACCCAGATGCCCTTCAACAGAGGAATGGATACAGAAAATGTGGTACATCTACACAATGGAATATTACTCAGCTATCAAAAACAATGACTTTATGAAATTCATAGGCAAATGGTTGGAACTGGAAAATATCATCCTGAGTGAGGTAACCCAATCACAGAAAAACACACATGGTATGCACTCATTGATAACTAGCTATTAGCCCAAATGCTTGAATTACCCTAGATGCCCAGAACACATGAAACTCAAGAATGGTGACCAAAATGCCAATGCTTCACTACTGCTTTAAAAGTGGAACAAGAATACCCTTGGCAGGGAATAGGGAGGCACAGTTTAGAACAGAGGCAGAAGGAACACCCATTCAGAGCCTGCCCCACATGTGGCCCATACTTATACAACCACCCAATTAGATAAGATGGATGAAGCAAAGAAGTGCAGGCCAACAGGGACCAGATGTAGATCTTTCCTGAGAGACGCAGCCAGAATACAGCAAATACAGAGGCAAATGCCAGCAGCAAACCACTGAACTGAGAACTGGACCCCCGTTGAAGGAATCAGAGAAAGGACTGGAAGAGCTTGAAGGGGCTCAAGACCCCATATGAACAACAATGCCAACCAACCAGAGCTTCCAGGAACTAAGCCACTACCAAAAAAGACTATACATGGACTGAGCCTGGGCTCCAACCTCATAGGTAGCAATTAATAGCCTAGTAAGAGCACCAGTGGAGGGGGAAGCCCTTGGTCCTGCTAAGACTGAACCCCCAGTGAACGTGATTGTTGGGGGGAGGGCAGTAATGGGGGGAGGATGGGAAGGGGAACACCCATCTTGAAGGGGAGGCAGAAGGGTTAGGAGGATGTTGATCCAGAAACCGGGAAGGGAATAACAATCGAAATGTAAATAAGAAATACTCAAGTTAATAAAGAAAAAAAATTATAGTAATTTAGAATACATATCTATGCTATCTAAATTTAGAAAAAGGGCATTAATAGGTTTCTTATCGATAGGCAGTTGGACACATTTATCATAAACTCTGGAGGATCAGGACAAATGACATAACATGAATGCTACACCCATGAAATTGTAACAGTGAATAGCCAGCATACCAGCTCGCATACCAACATAGACAGGGCAAGTTCACAAAGAACCAAACCTGGGTGAAAAGTAACAGACATCCAATGATTACTAAGGAAGGAAGAATTAGTTCCCTCTAGGGATGAATCTTCCGATAGTCATACAACCTCAAATGGTCAGCCTTATTACATGTAGAAGCAATATGAAATAATCTTAATAGAATATATGTGTGTGTGTGTGTATCATACTAAGTATACATATATGATATATATCACACTAAGTATACATTTATGTTACTTTATACATGTATATATAATAATTTTTGTGTGTATATAGCATACTTAATATATGTATGAATATATATCCATTTGTCTATATCATGACTTAATAGGATATATATCACCATCCCATACATATGTATTCATGCATATATATATATATGTATATATACATATATGAATTCAGATTTTCTGACTTCTGAGAGATAGGATAAGAGATGGACTACTATACTTATTAAACAATTTTTATGTGTTCTTTGAATACAAATTCTTTCCTCCTATCTGTGTGGTAAGTGCTTGACTCCCTGAATCACTTCAGATTTCATACTTTAATTTTATATTCTTACTAGCTGTCAATCTTTTCCCAGTGGAAATCTAGATGGAACTTCAATGTATAAATTAAAAATAAAGGCATCAATTTGCTGTTCAATCAATTCTTTGCCAATAATCATTTCCAGTTTAAAATGCTGTAGTCTGCATTATCTAAAGGGGATACATCCCAAATCCTTTATGGGATTTATTAAACGTGAGTAGTACCTAATCTTAAACATACTGTGTTTCTATCCTATATTTTTTTATGTTATAGTGTAATTTATAAATCAGGAACAATGAGAGTGGTAAAACAATACACTCCAATAAAAATTAAAAGGATAGAATGTCTCTCTCTTCTCTTCCCCCTCTCCATCATCTCTTTTTCCTTATCTCTCCTCTCTATCCAGGAGCTCAACCTTTCCAAGAGAGTATTGAAACCCATCATGGTAGCATATAATTGTAACTCTAGCAAATACCTGTATATCCTAGAAGATATAGAGATAAGAGGACAGGTTAGCAGCTGGGCTACATAGCAAGAATTAAGTCTCAAGGATCAGAATATATTGAATAGAGTGTGAGTGCTATTGAATACATTTAAAGAGATGGTTTATACTTGTCCAGGTTGCATCAACCAGACTATAATACTCACTGCATAACAGAAAGGGATGAAATTCAAAGCTCATGAATTATTTTTTTATGAAACTAGTACCATCCTCTGTATATACCATATTCCCTCCTTAATATATACTTATAACAGAGTACAATATGTAAAGACACAGTAGAAGTCTATAAAAAATAAGTATGGTTGATCATGGGTAACTTAAATCACAGAAACCAAATTATGGAATGGTAGTGGCAGGGAGCCTTTGCTAAAATAATCGGTGCGCTTATTTTATGCACATAAGACACACACAATGAAATAACATTGGAAAGGCTACTCAGGAAGGGGTCTCACTTTCAATTTCTCTGCTTCAGAACTTTAATTCCATTTAGCATTTGTTATTGTTAAATATGTTTCTATAACAGCAATTAGGTAAGCATTGGGAAGGAAGTGCTTAGATCTCCAGACACAGAAACTTACGGTTTGAGAGGAGAATGGAAAAAAGATAGATATCAAGGAAATGAGTGTTAATGAGTTAGTATGATGGCTAACCTTGGCTTTCAACTTTATTATATATGGAATCAACTCAACCCCATGCCTCTGGGCTCACCCGTGAGGGATTTTTCTTGATTAGATAATTTGAAGTGGTAAGATCTACCCTAAGTCTAAATCATTTGGAGTGGGAAGACACATCTTAAATCTGGGCCACAGCTTCTGGTGACATCACACAGAAGATGTCATGGAAATAGAAAGATGTTGCTTTATGCCTACTTGACCTTCTTCCCTGACAAACTCAATTCTACTGATGTTGAGACACTCCTTCACTGGTATTTGAACTCACTTCTTATGCATTTCAGAATAGATGGAAGACCAGGTGAACCATCTTCTCCTGTGGACTGAACAACTACCAGATTATCAGATCCTGGGCCTTTCTTTCAAGAGCAAGTATTGGGGAGGGGGAGGGGAGGAGGGAGGGAGAGAGAGCGAGAGAGCGAGAGAGCAAGAGAGCGAGAGAGCGAGAGAGAGAGGCTCATTATATCAGTTCTGTTTTCTAGAGAGCCCTGATTAATACAGTTGAGTAGTCAAAGTTTGATATTTTTATTAACGTTCTTGTATTTTAGGACTTGTAAAAATAGTTTTGGCATTATCACCCACCTAACTTCCCTCAACAGCAGTAATATCTTGTATAATCACAAAATAGGAAACACTGATGTAGCATCCTTTATCCGTAAACCTTATTCATGTTTCATAAATTTTGCATGTAAATTTCAATGTACAGCTTCATAAAAATTTAGCATGTTTGTAGATTTGTAGAATCCCTACCACAATTAGGACACAGCATCACCGTGTCTCTACAGAATGGTTCCTCATGCTTAGTTACAGTCACACCCTCCCACAACCCTGATCCTGGCAACCAGTCCATGGCTGGTTCTTCATCATTATAGCTTTGTCATACTGAGACAGTTTTATAAATAAAATCACGATATTTTAAGATCACAAATACAAACACATAAGCCCAACCAGTTTGAGACTCATCTGAGTCGTTGGTTTTAACTTTCTATTTTAATTCTAAGTGTTCTTCCATTGCAAGGACATATTATAGCTTATCAGATTGGTTGAAAAAATTTGAATTGGGATCTGATCTTTTGAAATTGCAAATAAATCTTAATTGGCTCAGGCTTTTACAATTAAGAACCAAAGACTGGGTATAGGATAAAAATGAAATATTGTTTTGCTGAAATGTGAGGAATGGAAGTTAGAGATTAGGGTGCCAGTATGGTGAGAGCTGTTCTCGTGGCTACAGAATTCTCATTTCTCTATGCTCCTTCTCAGAAAAAAAAAAGAGTTCTATTCCCAAATCTCTTATAACCATACTAACTCCATTCATCAGGGCTCCATCGACATGGCTTACTTTTCTCCTAAGTCCATATCTCCCAATATTATCTCCTTGAGGAGATTTCAGTAGATAAGTTTTTGGGAGGACACAAAAATTCAGCATGCTGGAAGACGACGTGAACACTCACTTGCCATTTTTCTTATGACAAATTCCCACAAGTGCCATGCTGGAGTCACATAGAAGGTATATGTTTCACTTTATAAGTTGGTATGTTATTTTCCAGAGTAAGTGAAACATTTTTCATTTCTTCCAGCAAAGTATTATGTATCAATTTGCTTCGCATCAGCACATAGTTTTGCCAACATTTTTATTTCAGTTATTATATTAAGTGCACACTGGCATCTCATTGTGGTTTTCATTTGCATTTTCCTAATGGTGAGTGGTGCACATTTTTATAGACTCATATGTCCTCTGTGCATCGTGCATGGTGATATGATTAAACACCCCCTTCTTTCTGGTTTCTGATAGGGCCATATTCTCCCTACTGTGTTTAGAGCATTCTTTCTATATTCCAAGTACAAAGTACAAAGTATATTTATCTTTCTCACATAGATGATTTGTAAATATTTTCTCCAATTTTATGTCCTATTTTTAAAAATATTTTCTTCAGTGTAATTAATAGAGAAAACACAGTTTTTAAGTAATACAAATTTACATCTATCTTTTTGATGTCTTATTTTGAGTGTCAGCAAAAGTCATAGAAGTTGAGATCATGTTTAACAAAATGAGCTAGACTCAAAAAAATGACATTAAAAAAGTCTTCATTTCACCCTAGGTCACATAATTTTTCTCTTATGTATAGTTCTTTTAAAATTCCCATAGTTAGAAATTTTGTCTTAGGATACAGTCAATTTGAGTTCACTTTGCATATGGTGAAAGAATCATGGTACTTTTCATTTTGTCTGTGTATTTCTAGTTATTTCAAAGCCATTTGTTTCAAAAGCTATCTTTTCTTTGAAGGATTGCTTATCATTTCCCCAAAAATAAGTTGGATGTATTTATGTGTCTTATTTCATAGTTTGATCTGCTATTTCACTGATGGATGTACATGTTTCTGCTAAGTTACACAGATTAAAATGTGGGAGAATGGAGGAAGGGAGTACTGGGAGAGACAATTGCAACAGAGGGGCATCTAGGGAATGAGCTATGCATCTAGTATAATGGAAACTTCAAAATATCTGCATGGGCGACCCTAGATAAAATTCCTGGCAATGGGGAATAGAGCCTGAATGGACCACATCTTGTACTTAGGCAAGACTTTCAGTGGAGGGATTGAGATAGCAACCCAGCCACAAACCTCCTGCCTGCAAGGAGTGGTGGGGTAAAGGTGACAGAGGTATGGTTCAAGTGGCTAAATAATGACTGGTCCAGCTTGAGACCCATGCCACTAGAGGGAGCCCACCCCTGACAATACCTTGAGGGACAGGACCCAGAGGTGAGATAGCCCAGAGATCTAGGACAGAACCAAACAAAGCTGGGAAAAAAAAGTCAAAGAAATGATTCCTAGTGATATTTTTTATACTCACAGAATGGTGCCTAGCCCACTTGTCATTAGAGAGGGTTCATCAAGCCACTGATGGAAACAGAGGCAGAGACCCACAGCCAAATATTAGGCAAGGGCAGGGAATCATGCGGAAGAGAGGGAGGAAGGATTGTAGGAGTCAGAGATGTCAAGGATACCACAACAAAACAAAACAAAATAAAATAAACAAATAAAGCTAAAACAAAACAGAAACAAAAACTAAAACCACACAGAGAGAGACACATGAGGGGGTTAGTGAGAACCAACTTCTGTGGGCTCATAGAAACTCGAAGAGACAGAGGAAACAATCAGGGAGCCTGTATAGGTTTGATCTAGGCCCTCTGTATAAATGGATGGTTGTACAGGTTGGTGTTCTTATGAGATTCTTAACACCCCACCCCACCCCCATGTGTGTGTGTGTGTGTGTGTGTGTGTGTGTGTGTGTGTGTGTCTGTGTGTCTGTGTGTGTCTGTGTCCGTGTCTGTGTGTGCATGCATGTTTGGAGGGATGTATGATCATTTTGCCTACTTTTGGGAACATTATCCTCCACTGGGTTGCCTCATCCATCCTTAATATGAGGAAAGATGCCTAGTATTTTAACTGCAACTTGACATGCCATGTTCTTATAAAGAGAAATGGAGGATGAGTAGATGAGGGTGGGGACTGGGAGAAGAAGAAATATGCATTATGTTCTGCTTCCTTCAATCCATTCAAAACTACCTTCAAAACTATTTGTACATATGCACGAGTCCAAAAGCCAGAAGCTAGAGCATTGTGTCCAACACCAAAAGACTGAAAAACTCTACACAATATCTTTCTTTAGGAACTTTTAACAAAGCATAATTTTCCAGTATAGAGTTCAAAGTGATCATTAATAAGAATGATATAGGTATGTTGGTGTTGCCATGAAAATTTCTATGGTTGTATCCCATGCCTATAACAGTTCTGGAAGTAAGCTGACAAGCATGGAAACAGTATGAATTTATATCATAATTAATTGGTGATGGAAGAAAACAAATTATAAATGATAACAAATATTTTGCATATATCTGCACATATGTTATGATAGCTTCTAAAAGTACATATATATATATTCACGCATATTTCATTTATATTGAAGAAAGTGCACAAGTGAGACCATATCTGCGTATTCATCTGTCTGCCTGTCTTAGTTACTTTTCTATTGCCATCACCAAGACAACTTATAAGCAAAAGCATATTATTTGGGTTTACAGACCCAGAGCGTTAGTATCCAGGCCCATCTTCTAGGGAAGCCTGGCAGCAGGTAGGCAGACATGATGCAAGAGCTGAAGTTGACCATCTACATTCTTATCAACAAATAGGTGACCAAGAGAGAGTAAACTGGGAATGGTGTGGGCTTCTGAAACCTCAAAGTCCATCCTTAGTGACACAGCTCCTCTAATAAGGTTCCACTTTCCTATTCTTCCCAAAGAGTTCTACCAACTAAAAACAATTTTATTCAAACATATGAGCATATTAGGACCATTATTATTCAAACTGCCATATTATCTAAATATATCAGCAACTCAAAACTCTAGGTATAGTGTCTAAAAGGTAACTTCAGGTTTTAATATTTTAATGCCCTTCTCATGGTTATGCAAGCTTCCAGGACCTGTGCTGCCTGTCTTCCCTCTGCCTACAATTTTGCTTATAGTCTTATGGCTTATGGTAGGTCAGATGCATCAGGAGTGCAGCACTTGGTGCTTTACTTGTGTCTCTAGGAATTTATTAGTGCCATTTTTAAAAAAAATTTTATAAAAAAGTTTATTGACATTGGTGAAAATCTATGGAGTTACTATTGATCATGCAAAGGACATCAAAGCAAATATGAGATTCTGCTTTTAGGGTTCCTCTTGATTATGTTCTTTCCTCTTTCTTTTCTTCTACCTTTGCTTCTTCTGCTTTCTCCTCCTGTTCTTACTTCTTAAGTGTTAATTAGTTCTGGGGCCACAACAGAGATTTCTATCTTTTTATCTCACAAACTAATTTTCATACCTACCCAAAAGCAAATGCCCTATCTGAAATAAGTTTTTCCAAGCACCTTTTCTATGCAATTCTAATTGTAGATGCATAGATAAAGCATGACCGGGTGTACATCTTACTATTAAGAGTCATAGTTGTTAAGCTATGTCTTTCTAGACAGTGGAGTACCTGGTTACTCAAGTGCTATTTAATGTACTTAATTTTTCTATTATTTGGCTCTTCAAAAGCATTAAGTTCTTTGTAATCAAATAAATAATGGAGAGATACAGTCCCACTTCACTATTGCTTACTTCTACCCTGAAGCAAAGAAAACATGGCAAGTGAGAAATAAGACTGAGTTAAGGTAATAGAAAGAAGAGGAAAGGCTGAGTTCAAGCACACTGGACTCTGCTTCCACTAAATGAACTTTGTAAACTCAATATTTTAGGAAAGGACTTTGAATATTCTTGGGTAGCCTCATAGCAGACACAAAAACAGCCACACACCAGCATTTCTATATTAAGGAGTTGTTGTATCCCCAGAGCAAACTCCTTGAGTTCAGTCATGAGAAGAACATGTTTAAATAAAGTCCTGGCAGGTTGTTGTGGTTATACACCTTCAAGGGAGAGCTCTGCTGAGAAGCTGTCAGCAACCATCCATTATGCTAAATGGCTGGGGAAGCACTGGATACCTGGCTGCTGAGATAATAATACTGATGGTGTTTGAACATTTTAAGACTGTGACTAACCTTACTTTTATTTCTCTTTTCTTACGTTTGAAATTAAATAGTTCTCTTTCTTCTGGGTAGTTCATTTCCTCAGAAATGTTGCTGATTGGTGGCCGAAAAGATGTGACAGGTCCATTTTTCTTGGAAGTTTAAGAGTTTCATAGGGATCTTATATCACTTTGCATTTTGGTTTAGTCATAGAGGCTCACAGAAGAAGAATAAACATAATAATGAAAACAATACTCACAATACATTTTGAAGGCTATCAGTTCAATATGTGAACAAAGAATTTGATATATAAGGAATGGAGCAAATTTTGCTTTTATTTATGAGATAAGAGTCATCTTTCTATGCTTATTTTATAAATAGAGAAAGTAGACTCAGTTTATTTAACTTCTGTAAGTTGATGATATTGATCTGTCTTGTTGTAGTAAGCTCAAACAAATGGCGTTAACCAAGTGACCAATAATTGCACAATTTTGAGTAGCAAATAGTGGAATTCCAGCCTCTTTGTTTTACAGATTGGAAGAAAAATCTAGAATTACAATGAGAGAATCAATGTGAACTAGGTTTGTAGAGACCAGAAAACTACATATGTCTCTCATACACTAGAATAAACAATGCATCAAAAAAGAGACACCTTCAAGTTTCTTAGTACCTTATCCAGGATCCTCTATCCAGCTTCCCCAAAAAGCGAACTTTGCCCCAATCAGAGGGACTTCTATTTTCTATAAAAAAACATCATTTGTTTTCTGGCTGCCCAAACAGAACAGGCAGGGAGAGGTTTAGCTCAGCAGGTGGTCATCGAGCTCAAGAACACCAACATGTCCTGAAAATCCCATTAAGCTTGCTTGAATTATTTAGTTCCTTCTTTCCTCCTTCAGAGTAGTCTGCCTTCTAGGGGTTCATTCAGTCCACTCCAATTTTACCATCTTGAAAGGCAAGTTATATTTTATGAGGACCCCTATGTAGCTAAGTATGGAATTTTCTGGAACAATCAACTTTGGTCTCAGTTTATCACATTCCAGCACAATCCTTGAGGTACGATGGAAAAACACTATTGACTGAAGGTACACCAATTCCAGCTCTACCTGCAAGCTTGTCCATGCTACTTCACCTATCTCACTTCAAATTTTCCCTAAAATTTTATGAATGAACTAGTATATCATTTGAATTCATATGGCTATTCAGTGTTTCATATGTATATGCATATGATATATATGTGTATGTATATGTGTATATGTATACAAATATGTATAAAAATGGACAAAATAAAATAAATTGTATATATACATATTTACAATGAATACATTCATATATATACAGTCATATATGTAAACATAGAAGCTATTAGATGCTAGTATATAATCTTCAAAATTCAGTTGTCTCCTGCTTTCTTCCATCCGTTCCTTCCTCTATCTCTCCTTCATCTCTTTTTCTTAATCTCGTTTTCCCCTATTTTATTCAACATTAGAATCTAAGGAGGAAATTCTTATCATTTATAATTTGTTTAAAGTTATCGTTAACTCTGATGACTTTCATTGTCTAAAATAAAGGGTTTTGTTGGTGTTTGTTTTTTGTTTTTCATATCATGTGGAAAACGGACTTCAAAGAATTTTAGATTGAATATTTTCACATAATTGGGGTTCTGAACTAATTACTCAAAACTCTTTTCCTACAAAGGTCTGGAGATCAAGAGTTTTAGATGGTATCTCCCTAGATTTTTGCTTTGTTTTGCTTTGAATATGAATATTTTCCTAAGCTATGGGAGGGCAAAAGACAGTTAATGGAATGAACGTGTCACTTCTGTTTCAATATAACCCTCTGGGCTTAAAGGGTGATCTTAGAACTTGGCATATAATAAAAAAATATATCTTTGGCAGACAAATAGAATGAATAATAAGGACATAAATATGATGAAGATTGGACAGGATAGGGTTGAGCAACTGATTGTCATGACTCATTCTTACCTCATTCATATTTATTAACAACAACAATAATAATAGACTCCAGAATAGCTTCAATGTATCAGAGATTCATTTGCATAATCATCTCATTTCATCTTCCTAATAAAACTATAGTGTAAATCTTAATTCCTACTTCTGAGGAATAAAGAAACTGGAGACCAAATATATTGTGCAATTTACCTATGATCTTAGAATAAGGAAGGGATGGTGACTTAATTAGAATCTAAGATTACCTAAGAACAAAGTACTTTCATACATAACCCCTCAGTTTTTTCCTTACATTGACAGGCATTCCTTCTATTTTAGAATGGTGCATATAGTACATAGAAGAGAACATTGGCAATGCTTTGGTTATGCTGCATGAACACTGCACAGCCACCTGAAAAGCTAAAGAAAGTAAAGAAAGTTGAAAAAAATCACAAGGACTGGTAGGAAGAACTAGGGCAGGTCTACAAACTACTAATACCGGGCTTCTTCTCATTGGCAACATCAAAGCCACAAAACATCTCTAGGCCTGGATTTTGATACCTGTTTACAGAGAGCTGACCTCCATGTCTAACATGTCCCAAAAAGAACATGAAATATCATGAGAGCACATGCGTGACAATAGGAAGACACTGCTATTATCATTGCTTTTTATGACTAAGCAAAGGGTTCTGGATATCTCTCTATCTGAAAAATAACTGTGATAAACCTACATTGGCAACCTTCTGGAAAGATTATAGGCACAGGCATGAATATTGGGAAGTAGGAGTTTATGTGGGTGAGCAAGATGAGTAATATGAGCACTGCGAGCCATGAGAAGTGTTACAAGAGTTTGTGGGAGGCTCAACTCAATCCACAATAACAAGTCTGTAGGGTGAACTGGAGGTGAGACAGGTGAGGAACAGAAGTAGATTTGGGAAGAAGTCAAAGGTGAGAAGGACTGACTCATCACCATTGGCTTCATCTCCCCCAATCACCAAACATGAACTAAACTCACAAAATAGCCTGAGGTGAAAGAACTGATTCACGTCACTAGTATTTTATTGGATATCTACTAAGTGTATCAGATGCAGAAGAAAATCATGAGTGGCAATTATAAGAATAGTTATAGGGATAAAGGGCTTATAGTAAGTGAGATAAATCTTCAAATGTACTCATTATTGGGAGAATGCTGGTGATAATAGTGATGGTAGCACCTATGCTTAAGGAATGTTGATCTGTGTAAAATACAATGCCTCCTTTCAGAAAATTCATTCATACCCTTCAATGTTCAGAGAACATCTCAGCAGAAGAGCAAGAAAGAATGTAAAGAGTTAAGGCTGGGTAGGAGTGCTGTACAATGCTGTCATCTGTACATGACATAGCTCTTATAGCCATGAATCACAGAAGGGCTGGCTACCAGCACAAGTACTGGTCAAGACTGGGCCACTAACCATTCTGTCATGGATGGAGAAGAGATCCATAAGCACCCCCTTCTGGCATGCTATAGGTAGTTAATGAATGCTGAGAGAGAGGGAGTCACAGTCATTCAAAAAGTTGTTGCACATCTCCCGTGCTCAGTAAATAACCTCCTAACGACACTCATAAAGGCAGACCCAATTAAATGCAGTAAGTCATACAAATGCATATTTGCAAGACGTGAAAGTCAGAAGGGAACTTGGGAAAAAGAAGGGATTTACTTAGTGAGAGGCAGAAGAGAATAAGAAGATAGTGAGAAAAAGTAGCTCACAGTCAGTCTAAGCAGAACAGAAGAGAAATGAGAAATAAAAAATAGTGGAACAATGAGAGATTACTTGCCCAAATGTCTCCAATGTTTCATTCATTACTAACATCCATATAGCTTATATACTACTTAGAGCTTCCACCATCAAAAGATAGAGCCTGTCCCTTTAAGTCTTAAACCTGGTTGTCTTTAGAATCTACTTTGCCAATATATTATAGTGCAAGTTACATCATATGTATGTACAATGCGCAAAAGATCATGAATAGTTTTTATGTTTCTCTTGGAGCTTTATTATAACCCATAGTGACAAACCTAGGCTATGTAGTGATAAAAGACACATGGCCAATTGCTCATCCAGGATGAGCTAGTTCCAACTGACCCACCACCAGACCACAAGCACTTGGATGAATCTGGCTGAGATCATCCAAGCCTGGAAAGATCAGAACTTTTGTTAAAACCTGAAGACTTCTGGGCTATGAGATGTTTTGTTTTGAAGGCACCAAGTGTTTATGCAATGCGGTAGTCAGTCACAAGCAATTGATATAGGAATAGAAAATTTCTAGTGTACGACGACCATCATCTATGGTCATGACAAGTGCTTAGCATGACTTTCCATTATTGACCTCATTTTGCAAATGCAAAAATAAAGCTTCAATTACACATGAAGTAATTGGTTTATGGACACTTGACTAGAGCTATTAAATCTAAGGCTCTACTTCTTTGTCTGATCCTAAATACTAAATATTTTACACTGTGTCATATTATATTTACTATATTAAGTAGAATGAAGGGGGGTTATAAATTGGTCAGGGTAGTTTAATTTGGGACAAAATTTGAGACTATTGGCAACCACAATATAAGCCATCCCAGGGAGAGGCTTTATGAAGGCATGTATCCAAGTCTGAGCAAGAGAATACCAAGAATGAGACCCATAAAGGTCAAGTGGGAAGATTCTTGTCTAACCTCTTCAAATAATAAAAGAAAAAGTTAATCACCAAGAAAAAAAATCTAGAAAAGAAACAAGTAGGGATTTCAGAGCAGAAGACTGACACAGGTAAAGGGTGGGCACAGAGTGACTCAACATTCCCATCCCAAAGGGATGTGTCCTCAAGTGGGAGAGGACTAGTTTAAAATTGGACTATCATAGGAAAACTTAGGCAGACCTAGAATTTCCAGTCATCTCTGCCAGATTCTCTTCCCTTTAAGGAGAAGAGTATTTGAAAGCCAAGTATGGAAAAAGGCAGTGTGCCCTGAAATGTACAACACCCATTTGTGACATCTTCCCTCCACCTTTCTCCTGATCCTTGGCCCATTATTCTATTTCTAAGTTTATAAAGTAGAGATATTTCTTCAAGGTTTCTTTCTGAGTTGAATGTTAAGTGTTGCTTTTCAAATAATTCTGTCCACATGGTGGGATACATACTTCTGTGTCTATAGTAAGATCATATTTCAAGACTCCCATGGCCAGGAAGAAGATGACTCTACTCTTGGCAAATGATTTAAAGTCACTCTCTCCCATTCCTCCATCTGCTTAATTGTTACTCATCCTTTAAGGCTATATATATTACTTTGTCTATAAAAACCTTCCTCTGGCCTCATCCTATGTCCCCCTTCCATGCTCCGATTTATACTCTGTGTATCTGACCAGAACATGTGACAGTTGACAAGTCTACTTCTCTCACTAAGAATTCCAGGAGGGCAAGCCTGGCATTTGAGCCAGAATTAGATTAGTGGAGAGATGATTTGAACCAATGAAAAGTTTTAGGATAATGTTGACCAGCTTATATCTGGTAATCTTTTTACTTTTATTTGACTTATTTAATTTTCATCTTGCTCACTGCACTCCTCTTGGTCACCCCTTCCCACAATCCTTCTCCACATCCTTCCTCCACTTCTCCTCTGAGTAGATAGGGCCACCCTGGGTATACCATAACCCTGACACCTCAAGTCTCTGCTGAGCTATTCACATCCTCCCACACTGAGGTCAGACAAGGCAGCCCAACTAGAAGGATATATCCCACAGACAATGCCTGGTAATCTTATGGCATGTATACTTGCTTGCCCCTTTTTGATAAGCAAGCCAAGTAATTAGTTGTGGCTCAGCAAGGTTATTATTTGAGAATTGAATGTTTAATTTTTTGCTGAGAGACCTTCCAAGATTCTACAACCTCTAACTCGGGGGCAAACAACACTAAAGTCATGACTTCTCAGCCTACATTCCTTTGGACTGGTATGGGATAGGACATGAATAAGAAGCATTTACCATTTCAAATTTACCTGCCAGGGTTGTTTGTTGCTACAATAAAATCTATCTTCTCTCTTACAGCAGAGTCAGTATAGTGGCAACAGAAAGTAATGTGGGTAATAATTTTTTCAACTTTGTTGAGTTTATCCTGAAAGGGTAAGTAGCAGCTGCTGGCTGGCTGAAGGTGACTTGAACTTGAGCGAACTAGGAAAGACCCTGATCTTGTTAGGCACACAAAGTCACCTTTGGAATCAACATGTAGTTCCAGTTGGGAAAAGAAAAGGATTTTTGAGGTCATGATGTCAATGGAACAAAACTTCCTGAAAACTCTGAGTCATCTCTGTGGTTCCCCTCCTTGAGGACAAATTTGTGACTTTTTTTTTAAAAATCCAAGGTTATATTTGGCAGTTTTATGTATTTAGGAATTAGAGTCAGGTTATTCTGCATGTGGTATATATAGCCAGTACACACAGTCAGTATATTATCTCTGCAAACAACACTGGTACTAAAATGTCTGTAGGATCTAGTGTAATGTTCTCCTGAGTTCATTTGCTGACAGAATGCAAATGTCCTAGAAACCCTCATTTTCTTATAAATAAAGGATTAAGAGATACTTCACTAGAATTGCTTTATATATGTAAAGCATGGGCCAGAATATTTACTTAAGTGAATCCAAGGAGAAAAAAGCTCAAAATCAACATAAATTTAAGTTTCATCTTTGAAATGTATTGCCTCTGGGTTGGACATACATGGATTTTTATTCATTTACACTTCTCATTGACTCTTTAAGACAGATTTCATATTTCAAAACAAATTTTACGGAGAGATTTAGTAACTATCCAAATGATATATAATGTAAGTCATAAGCAATGCAAGAATAAAATCTTAACTTCAGAACTATGCTCTAGATCAGTGATTCTCACCTTCCCAATGCTGCAACTCTTTAATTCAGTTTCTTATGTTCTTTTGATCCCTTAGCCATAAAATTATTTTTGTTGCAATGTCATAACTGTATTTTTGATACACTTATGAATCATAATATAAATATGTGAGCTTTCCAAAGGTCTTAGGTGACCCCTGTGGAAATACAGTTGACTTCCAAAAGGTTGCAACCCACAAGTTGAAAAACACTTCTTTAACCATATACTTAATTATGCCCTCTCCTCAAAGAACAAAAGGTCATTGAAGCCCTCTTTGTGTTGTATGCATACGTACTCATAGGAAATTCGTTTTCAGAGAAACATGAACTTGTTAAAGATTCTCAGGCATTATTTATTCTTTACCCAGACTGCTTCTTTTGGTGTCCCTTCATTTTTATCTCTCTCTCTTGCTCTGGCAGGAAGTTATCCTGATCCTACTCATAAGATATCTCAGATGATTTTTTTCCCCTAAGGTCTAATAACTATGCTTCTTTGGAAAAGTCAACTCAATAATTTATTCAACAAACTTATTGTGGTTCTTGGTTATATAACAGACTTCCTTGGTGGCTCTAAAGACATCATGAGAATGGGAACAATCACTAGTGGCAATACTGATGAGGTGAGATAAGGTGGAACCATTGTATAACCCTGGACCTCACTTGAAGAAAGGATTAGAGAAATGGAATATGAAGGTTTTAAATGTAAGTATTCCTGGCTCTAAAGTCACTCTCTAATCCATCCCAAAGTTCTGGAAAGACAAAATTGTTTCCTAGCCATACGTTCCAGATGTTGAGATGCTGGATGTCTGACTCGTTTAGAGGATTCAGAGTTACATCTCAGATCACATATTGTTGAGTTCGTGATGATGCTTGTGGACCTTATCCTAGCCACTCAAGTTTTACTACGAGGATGGGAACTGATTAGTTCATGGAGAGCTCAAGCTGTGAACGTATCATGAGTTGCTCCTCTCTGTTGTTTTCAACACACATACAAACATCCTTACATAGATACATTATATATCATGCATTCTTCGTTGGCCTTAGATATTAGCCTTGGTTAATCCTATCTATATTATGAATATGAATTCTTCACATATATGAATAATTTCCAAGCATTTCCCCATCTCTTCCTCTGTCCCTTACCATTTTCACACAGTCTCCTTTATTTGAATTTATTGTTCAGCTTAAAAGCTCATGTATTTTTATTCTCATTCTTTCTTTCCTTCCTTTCTGCATTTGTTTTCTCTTGTAGCCCTCATCTTACCAAACTTTACTCGTATTACTGCTTGGTAAATTTACTGATTGCTTCTGTCCTGCATTGTGTGAGAACTCCATGTAAATTTACATGCTTCATTGGTTTTCCAATGAAAATGAGGTCCACATAATGTTTTGTTTTGAAGTATCATAGTGGAGTTCTACCACCATGTTGCTTAGATCAAAGTATATTTCTTTCATACAATGTGGTGGTTTTTAATGAAAATGACCCAAAATCTCAGAATACCCAAGATACAATTGTAGCTCAAGAAGAAGGAAGACCCAACTTTGGATACTTCAGCCCTTCTTAGAAGGGGGAACAAAATATTCACAGAAGGCAGAGAGTGGGAGGTACTTGGGAGGAAGAGAAGAAGGGAAGGGGAAAGGGGGCACAGGATCAGGTATGAGAGGAGATAGGGAATATATACACATGGTCAGAAATTTGAACAGAGGTTTGTAGCAATGGGGGATGGGGAACTGGAAGTAGCCACCTGTAAGTCCAAGATGCCAGAAAAGCAAGGGTCTCCCAGCACCCAACAGGGGTGAGATTAGATGAAATGAAACAAAGGGAAAGGAGAACCTGTAGAGAATATATCCAGAGGCTCCCTGTTGGGGAATGAGACTACCCATCCTTCTCAAATTTTAACTCAGCATTGCTCCTATCTAAAGGAAATACAGGGTGAAGCAGAAACTGAAGGAAAGGCCATCCAGAGACTGCTCCACCTAGGCATCCATCCCATATACAGCCACCAAACCCAGTCACTATTGCTGATGCCAAGAAGTGCTTGCTGACGGGAGCCTGATATGGATGTCTCCTGAGAGGCTTTGCCAGAGTCTTACCAATACAGATGAGGATGCTTGCACCTAAAAATCGGTCTGAGCGTGGGGACCCCAATGGAGGAGTTAGAGAAAGGACTGAAAGAACTGAAGGAGTTTGCAACCCCATAGGAAGAACAACAATATCAACCAACCAGACACCCTAGAGTTCCCAGGGCTTAAACCACCAACCAAAGAGTAATCACAGAGGGAGCAAGGCCTCCAGTAGCATATGTAGCAGAGGATGGCATTATCTGGCATCAGTAAGAGGAGAAACCCTTGGCCTGTGAAGGCTAGATTCCCCAGTGTAGGGGAATGCCAGGGTGTTAAGGTGGGAGTGGGTGGGTGGGAGTGGGAGCATCCTCATAGAAGCAGGGTCAGAGGGGTGTGAGAAGGGGGAACCATGAAAGGGGATAACATTTGAAATGTAAATACAAAAAATCCAATAAAAAAAGAACAAAAAGAAAAGAAAATAGCTCTTGTAGGTTCACAGGTCATAGCACTATTAGGAAGTGTGACCTTGTTGGAGCGTGTCACTGGGAGTGGGCTTTAAGGTTTCAAATGCTCAAGCCAGGCCCAGTATCACTCTTCCTGCTGCCTACTAATCCATGTTTAGAACTCTCAGCTTCTGCGCAAGCATGTCTGCCTGCATGCTGTGCTATGCTTGCTTCCATTACAATAATTGATTAAACATCTGAAAATGTTGATTTTGCAATTGTTCAGCAATAAAAACAGTAATAGTTTATATTATTAAAGACCCAATTAAATGTTTTCCTTATAAAGTGTTCCCCTAATCATGGTGTCCCCCCACAACAATAGAAACTCTAACTAAGATGGTTTAAAGGTAGTTTGAAATCAACATTTATTAAAAAATGTTGTACTATATTAAATGATAATGTACAACATATCTACACATACTATCTATGTTTGACTTTTATGCATTTTGAAGATGTTTGGCGGTACAAGGGAGAGATGGTTAAACCAAACGTAGTTTCACCAGGCCTCTGTCATGTAGTCACAGCCCCCTCTCCTCCCCTCCCCCACAAAGGTTTGTGGTCATCAGTCACTTAAAAGCAATACCCCAAGCTGTTCCACATGTAGATGAGGTATTCCTAACATCTCAGACCAAGACAATAGGAAAAGAGACCAGATATATGGTCATGTATGCTCAAGATAGAGATCTCCATGCTAGTAAGGTACAAAGAGGCCTGGAGGGTGTTGTCAATGAGATTTCCTTCCTAGACATTCCTCCCTGCAAAAGGTATTTAATTTCAGGCCCACACTGAGCAGGGGGGTATGGTTCTAAGCATCCACTTTCCACCATGACAACAAATGATTTGGAACCACAAACGCTTTTCAGCAAGATCCATGGAGCCATGGAGAAGGTCTTCACTTACAGAGCAGCAACCTAGTCTCCTGTAGAAAGCCTCTATGTGCTCTCAACCAGCACTACCACCAAGCCTGATGCTATCAAGCCAAGGACTCTCCCTGTAGGACTAGGCCATCCCCCACTCCCAGGCTAGACCCAGCTGCAGGATACTCACTTCATTCTCAGCTCTTCTGTTACTCTCACTGGCCAAGAACTTGAGAACCGCCTTGGTCTCTTGGCAGGCCAGAGATCCCCAGCCAGCTCCAGCTTTTTCATGCCTCAGACTATGCTTTCCCACCATGCCACAGTGCTTCCCTACTAGGCAGACAGCTGCGGGTGGTATAAGCATAGTCAAACTCCCCGCATCTTGCCTCCCCAAGCTGTAGTGCCCATTAGCAGAGCAGACTTGGGCCAGACACAACACCAAAGTCATATACTTGTTTGACATAGTAAATTATTTGATTGTTCCATTGAATGCTGATATCTAACTATGTTGATTTTATAATTGTTTTGCAATAAAAACAGCAATATTTTACATTATATATTATCCTGCATGGTAAGGATAAATTTAAATTTTTATGTTTAGAAACCCAGTGAACCACTTAAAGGTTCTATCCTTTCAAATCTAAGATGAAATAAAGATGCAGGAAATAATTCATAATGATTGTAAAGTTAATGAGTTACTGAGGTAATGAGTAAACTGAACACTGTTGTGACTGCCATCCTGGTAAAGACATATAAACTTACTGTTCTGTCTTCTGTCACCAATCATGCCTCTCTCCTACAAAATATATACTAACTGCCTTCTTCTTATCTTTTTGCTTATTTGTGGATTTGTCACCCAAGTGTTCACCCACAAAAACAGTAAATTTTGTGTCTTTTTAAAAAAATTATGATACTTTTAATCTGAAGGTAACATCTATCCTTGTTTTTCCTGGATTTTCTACTGCCAACCTATGGGATATGAGGATTCTTTCACTGTCTAGACCTCGTTGGTGTCTTCCAATTTCCTCACACGTAAAGACATGCTCCCTTTAATCGATTTTGGCTGTAATATGATGGCTTGATGAGAATCTACTTGTCATTTCACCTAGTGTGTACTATAAACCACTCTACAGGAGGAGGAGATGTTGAAGCATTTATTGGGTATTGAATTTATCAAGCTCCTTAGTTCTGTGGGCCCAGTCAAGGGATACAATGAAGAAGTTGTTGTGTTGACTGAATTGAAATAATGTCTAGATTGTACTCTGAACGTGCTTGCAGAATCCAAGACACCATGAAATCAAGGTTAAAAGATTAAGGTTCATATTAAGTTTGGCGTTAAATAGTTGCTGCTTTTCCATTTGACAATTCATTTGTATGAATGTGTGTGTGTGTGTGTGTGTGTGTGTGTGTGTGTGTGTGTTTATAGTTTAGCGAAATAAGTTGAATGCCTTAGTGTCTTGGGAATAAAAAGGGATTTAAGTCAAAGAGATTGTGTTCTATACATTGCAGGTCTACCATTGATTGTCCAGTCCAGTTAGTTTTGGAAAAACAAAACAAACCAACCAAACAAGTCAACCCAAACTCTTTGAGTCTCATGTTAACTAAGTGTTAAACAGAAAGATTATGTTGGTCTAACTCATCAGGCTACTGCAAACATGCTGTAGGCAGACATGCCTAAAAAGCATGGGTCACAAGTGTCCTAAAAGTAACGGTTTTCACTTTTGACCTTGTGATATCCAAAAATGCCTACTCATTTTTTTCTTATGCTAGAAACAAATACAATTGTAAAATGTCAGGTAATTAGGTGTTCAAAGCAATATTGTACGTAATATTTCAGGCAAAGTACTATTTTAGGTAAAAAGAAACAAATCTAAATAGAAGCAGAGAGGTAAAACAGAAGGCCATCCCTAGAAATCTATGAAGACTATAAAGCCAGAAGAGAGGATACAAAACACTGATAAAACACACCATGGACATGCCAGTTGTCCTATGTGTGAGCAGGGGGTACAGGTACATATAAGGTGGTAAAGGTTGGAAATACAGACTTTAAGGATGGGTGGAAACACTGAGGTGACCCTGATAAAGGATGACTAAGCTCTCAGTGGGTAATGACACGTCTGTATCTAAACTTAAAACATTAAAAGCATCGAAATAGATGTTTGGTGACTCAACCCAGGAAGAGATTCCTCAAACATCAGGGAGAACAAAAACACCGAGGAAGGAAGAATATTTTCGGGAAGATGAATTATGTTTGAGTAAGGTAGTTTGTTTTTATTGCTATTAAACAGCCTCACGATTCAGCTTTCCCCACCAGGAAACACCCACAGAGTGTTATGCTTCATGCTGGCTCCCATCTGCTGTGCTATCACTCAATGACAAGTGGCAACCACGTTCTCTTTCGTGCTGATGTATTTATCTGCTGTAGGTCCAAAATGAGACTAATATTTCTTTCTGTATTTTTGATATAATAAAGGGAAATCATAATGAATTTAGAAAATGTGAGGTCATCTTGATTCATTAAAAATTTTCTACCCTGTGGTTGAAAAGAGAGAAAGCTTTTTGTATTCTGAATAACTAACAAGGAAGATTGTGGTTGTTGTTGTTGTTGTTGCTGTTTTCTGTTTTGTTTTGTTTTTTTTTTTTTTATCCGAGCAGAGTGGCCTAGAAGCCAACACTATTTGGGTGTTCTATGACCTTACTGGTGTGTTGACTATGCAGGACTAGAGAGACTGGACTACCTATTGGTTCAAAAGTATATCAGTTTGGAGATATAATGTCTCAAAATTTCTACCTTTGTTACTATGTAAAGTTCAGCTATCCTATGAGTATCAGTGTTCATGTATCAAGTTTTTAACATTATTAGAAAGAAATATTTTGATTACAGGGTTTATTTGATAACCAGACCCAAAGACAATGCTACGCTCATCATATAAGAGACATTTCCTTTTATACTAGTATCCTGAGTTTCTTTAACTGTAGACAAAATAAGTGTTTCAATATAAGTTGCAAGAAGTCTAAATTTTCAAAGAAGTAGTTTGTTCATTTTTCATTAGGTGAGATCATTCAACAATTCTAATGGAATCATTATTTAAAATATCTTATTCTGACATCTTATGGCATTTAGTAAATGTGAAGGAAAGGAAGTGCCATTGTAACATGAAGCGCTCAGTGTGAGATCTATTGGGGGTGTATGTGAAGGAGAAACAGGCCCATTTGTGTACTTGTCCAATCACTGCTTGGTGTTGCTGGGGCTGTTTTCCTCTCTGAAGGTATTTATCTTCTACCTGACACCTCTTCTACAGCCTGAATCCTCTATAGGATGCTGACATTTTGGTCACACCTATGGGAGAACCATTTCTAAGAAGAGTCTGAAGTCTTGAAAAGAAAATTCATAGTTTCACAACTGCCTCATTCTTTCTTGTGCATTTAAGGCTGCCCATACTCTAAAATATAAGACTACATGTGTGCCATGATAGGAAGGAAACAGCATGTGAGCACATTTTTCTTTTCATGTGTTATCACATTTAATTTTCACCAATTACTACATGATATCATTTCCACTTGTACCTTTCACATGAAATGACTGAATAAGAGCTGTTAAGAATGCTGAACAGTCACAAGTTACCTCCTTAGGAACTACTGGGTCAGAGAAGTCTCAGAAGAACCAAAACCAGTAGCTCATTGTTGCCTACCATAACCAGATGGCAAAACTTCATTGTTGAAGATGCCATCCACTCTAGTTGCAGGACATAGAGAAATCTATCTCAAATGAACCAGGCAACTCTCACCTTGTTGGCTAGCTTTTATAGTACTAAAAGGTTCTAGGCAGAGAAAAGAGGCATTAATGGTCTTAGACATTGTTAGACCCTTAACTTTCCCCACCCCCTCCAACAAAACAAAAACAAAAACAAAAACAAAAACAAAGCAACCTTCTAGCTAAAATGAGTCCACTAAGCAGTAATGGAAAGACTTTTTTATGGGAGTAAAGTAACTACTTTCTTGATAGAATTCAACTTTCTCCAACATAGAAAACTCATACTTGGTGAAGTTAACATTGCTGAAAACTATTGTTAGGGAGGTTGTAGGCCAAAGGAAAGATCCGATTTTTATTTTGCTACCTGTCAAGTAATTGCCCTTACATCACCATAGATAGATGCTGTTCTTAACCTTATTCAAAGAAGCTTCTTATTACAGAGGGTAGTGGTTAACGCAGAGTTTCTTGTGATTCATTGTGCATTTTTGCCAGCCATGTTGAGGGACTGAGACTTTTTTTGAATACTAGTGCCATTTGAATAGTCAAACTTCTTCAAAGTCAGTGGTTCTCAACCTTCCTAATGATATGGGCCTTTAATACAGTTCTTTACGTTGCAGTGACCCTTCTCCATAAAATTATTTCATTATTTTTTTCGTAACTGTTTTTTACTGTTATGTATTATAATGTAAATATCTTATATTCAACCCCACAGGTTGAGAATTACTGTACCTGATGAGAATCTTCAGGTAGATCCTCATTTAGAAATCTCTTTCTTTCTGAACAGAAGTTTTACATAATGTCCTTTTCATCTGTCAGTCACAGTAATACCCAAAATCCATTCAGAAAAATATAATTCTTTCTGCTACAACTTGAACATTAAATATATCTGTGATGAACATAAAGACTTCATTTTCTCTAGCAAAATGCCCCAGGTCCCTTAACTCCCTAAGACATTTATGTTATCCACCCACCAGTTGAGTGAACTTATACCATGCCACCCTCTTTCTAAACCTGAAATGTTCAGAATTGAAGGTAATTTCCACTTAGAGACTGGGGCACTGTGCTGCAGACAGCCCTGGACAAAGAACCCTCATTTATCAGATCTTGAATCCCCATTAGCTTTTTGGCAGTCAAATACTACTACTGGATCATACTGTATTTTCAGTTACTTTTTGTGTGGAAACTGGTCAATTACAAGATGCCAGATGGGACAGAGTCATAAAGATCATTTCAACTGACACAGGGCTAATTGAGTAACACTCATCTCATTCAGTAGACCCCAAAGCTACTCATACCTTCTTATGGGTACATGTCTAAAATATATTCAGTCCATTCATTGTTAAGGGCTCCATGCTAGAAGCTGAGTGTGCATTTTCATATACAGAGTTACTTGTTACTAAGTCTATCCCATGCTTATCCTTGTTGGTGACATGTGAGTTTGAAATTGTTCTCTTAGGTCCAGAACTGACATGTAAGAAATCTGCTGTGAAAGAGGTATCTGAAGAGAATCGCTGAAGTACAGTAAAAGAAAGAGGCTAGTCTGAGAAAAAAAAAAAAGCTATCCAAATTCCCCATCAAGGTGCTTTCCAGACAAGACTAGATGCCATTTGAATAGTATCAAGTATTCCAAGGCAGTGGAATACAATTACCCAGCTGAGTTTTCCTCAAAATTCTAACCCATGAGAGAGTTCATGCCCTATGCTGCCTGGATCACCAGGAATTGGAGTCTGGGCACCCAGAGTTCTAGTGTAGACCCATGTATAGAACACGACTAGCCAAAAAAAAAAAAAAGTCAATGAAGTGTTTCCTAATGCTATACTGTTATACACAGAGATCATTGGTTTGCCCAATCATCATTAGGGAGACTTCCTACGGCAGCAGATGGGAATAGATGCAGAGACCCATGCGTTATGATCATCAAGTCTAAATTGGAGAGTTCCACTGGGTCTTTCCCCTTAAAGCTCTGGGAATCCTGTGGAAGAGGGAGAAGAAAGATTGTAAGAGTCAGAAGGGATGGAGAACATAGCACACTGGATCAATTAATCAGCTCTCATAGAAGCTCACAGAGACTAAAGCACAAGCACAAAGCCTATATGGGTTTGTACCATGTCTTGTTCATACATGTCATTGCAGTTAACTTGCTGTCTTTTTGTGAGACTCCTAACAATGGGAGTGGGTGTGTCTCTCACGTTTTTGCCAACTTGTAGGACCCCATTTCTCCTACTGGATTTGTTTTTGTCCAGTCTCAATATCATGTTGAGTTTTCTGTTTGTTTTGTTTTGTTTTGTCTTGTTTTTGGCTTGTTTTAAATTAAATCTTGTTTAACTTTGTTTAGCTATTGTCTCTTCAAGGCCTGCTATTTTCTGAAGAGAATAAGGTGGAGGAGTGGTTCTGGGGGAGAAGGAAGGTGAGGAAGAACAGGAAGGATTGGAGGGAAGAAAAACTTTGTTGAGGATATATTGTATTAAAAATCATTTATTTTAATCTGAAAGGTAATGTACGATAGCAAAAGAGTTGTTTAAAGCTCAGGGTATTTTCATGTGTGACAGTGCCTTAACAGAAGGTTGTATTTCCCTTGTTCTTCTGATTTAAATTGTTATTTCAACATATAGAATTTCTCATAGCCTATGATAATAAATAAATAAATAAATAAATAAATAAATAAATAAATAGACATTTTACATCAATGGTAAAGGCGTGCTGGAGGATACCAGTAGACAGAAGTTCATACTAGGAAGATGCAGCTTCTTGTCTTGGGAGTAGTAGAAAAAGAAAACTCTTGGTGAAGTAATCAATTAATTGCTGAATGAATAGAAGTGGATAACCTAGTCAAAGTGAACTGGCAGGCAAGGTGCATGTCAAATGCCAAGGGAAAGAAAAAAACAGACAAATTTAGGAAACAGCAGACAGCTTTTTACGACTAAGAAAAGGAATCTCATGTGCTGCTGAACGGGACATTTCTGGTTATTTGGGACTCTAACTATAGTTCCATGTGTCATCCATCTGTGGTTTCTATACAGTCCTCACTGAAACCAGGATAAGTGTTGATAATTATCTCAGTGTTAGAAATTTTAACTGCACTCAATGGCCTAGATGTGAACCCCAAGGCTCCATGAAAGATAAAGTCAGGATAATAAGGATCACATGTGACAAAACCTAGTATGAAGAGCAATGAACAGAGAAAGTGAATTCAAGTGTGTAAAATGATAAAAGCCCATATTATGTTATTATGCATACATTATAATGTGCATTATAGAATGTGTAAGTAACTACATGTAATATAATTTAAATATATACTATAATAAACATGTCTATTTTATTGTATATGTAAACATATATGTTATAGCTACATGTGTATCTGGAGCCAAGGCTCACTCCATGTATATAATTTGGTTGGTGGTTCAGTCTCGGGGAGTTCTCTGTGGTCCAGTTTGTTGATATTGTTCTTCCTTTTGGTTTCGATCCCCTTCAGCTCTTTCAGTCCTTCCCCCAGATCCTCTACTGGGGTCTCCAGGCTCAGGCCAATGGTTAGCTGTGAGTATCTGCATCTGTGTTGGTCAGGTGCTAGTAGAACCTTTCATGGAAAATCCATACTAGGTTCCTTCTTGACATACCAGGCAAGCACTTCTTGACATCAACAATATTGTGAAGCTTTGGTATCTACAGATGGGATGGATCCCTAGGTGGGGTGGTCTCTGGGTGGCCTTTCCTTAAGTCTCTGGGGTTTGTTTTGGTCCCTGTCTTTACTTTGGACAGGAAAACTACTGGGATAAAAAATCTGAGATATATGGGTGCCTCCATCCCTCAACTGGGGGTCATGTCTATCAACTGGTGTTAGTCTCTTCAGGTTCTATCGCCCCAGTATTGGGTATTTCAGCTAATGTCATTCCACTAGGTCCTGAGATTCTCTCAAATCCCTGGAGTTGGACTTTCTAGTGGTAACCTCAGTTCCCCATCCCCCACTGCTACATGTTTCTATTCAATTTCTTGACCCTCTGTACTTCTCTCCTGTCCTGTTCAATACCTGAGCCTGCCACCCCTTCTACATCCTTCTCCTCCTTCCCTCCCAGGTTCCTCCCTCCCTCTACTTCCTGTGATTATTTTGTACCTCATTCTATGTAGGATTGAAGCATCTAACTTTTGTCTTCCTTCTTCTTAAGCTTCATACAGTTTGTGGGTCATCATGTATATTCTGAGCTTTTAGGCTAATATCCACTTCTCAGTGAATATATACCATGTGTGTTCTTTTGTGTCTGGGTTACCTCATTCAGTAAAATATTTTCTAGTTCCATCCATTTGCATACAAATTTCTTGGAGACATTGTTTTTAATAGCTGAGTAGTACTCCATTGTGTAAAAACAGAACATAGAGTTTGAAATCTCAATTTACAATCCAAAATTTATATAGTCAATTAATATTAAACAGTAGTTTGTGTACATCTGAAGAAAAAATTACTAAAACAGAAGTGATTTGAGAAAATTGATCAACACTATAGCATATTAGCTTAAAGATTTAGAAAAGGTGTAAATAACATCGCAAGATGATGTAATGTCTGATACTTTCCAAGGCCTTTACATGAAGCTGCTCTCATCACGAGACTTCACTCTGTAGGTGAACGGGTTGTGTGGCGCTGGCAACTTTTGTGACAGAACTATCTCTATCCAGCTACTATCTTCTGATTTTTAACATTCATTTCCTTCAGGCTGCCTAGATTGTCCTCCCAACCCACAGCATTTTCCATGCTAGTTAAAATGACTGGCCCACCATCGCCGAGGCAGGGATCCAAAGCTAAGGAAGACTAGCATGATTCCAAAAACCACTGGGACACCTTAAGTAGCAATACATGTTCAGAGAGAGCGTGCCAGCACGTGTTTGGAATATTCTGAACTACACAGAGCTATAAATCCTTAACTTCATCACATTCCCAGTTGTGCTCGTGTACTTAGAAACTATTTGAAAATGTACTTTAAGATTCAAGTTAACAATGGTAGAAATAAATAGCTTTTTCTTTTAACCTGACAGAATCCACAGACAGCTCCTACCAGTGACTGTCATGTTTGGTCACTCATCAATTAGTGATTTCTAGAGTTGTTATCATTTAAATCATTTTCTCAGGAATTTCTGGGCACATAAACCTAGGCAGGTTCTGTAACTGTGCTTTGTGGATGGCATAAGTGATGCAGCGTCTTTCTCCTTCCTCCCCTCTCTGTTTTGTTCACAAAGAATCATATTTTGTCATCAGAGTGTCCAGTACATATTAACTTTTTCTTTCCTGGTGTGTTCTTAGGGAATGAATATGTGAGAGCCTGCTGGCACAGACAGGGGGTGTGTAATAGAAAGAGAGTTTTGTTATCTTTTGTGAGTGAAAGCATTTTTAATGTGAATAAAAATGATGCGTGATTCTAATAGTTTTATTAAACGCATAAAGACCCTAAAAGTAGAAAACATCTTGAAGAGATGAAAACAAGTTGTTATTTACAGTGTTTGAGGGACTGTCATAGAGGTAAACTTTCCCCTATGTTCATATTCATATTCCAAGGATGTATTTTACACCGTGCCTCCAGTTCATTGGAATGTGTGTATATTTACCTTTTCTCTTTACTTATTTTTTTTATTTTGTAGCTTGTAATTTTTCCGTGTTTGTTAGGTAAGTATTCTGGCACTCAATATGCCTATACTTTTTTCTATTTTATTTTAAAACAGATCTCAGTCAATTCCCCTGAGTGGCCTGGAACTCACTCTGAAACCTGGATAGCCATCGATTGTGTCATCCTCCAGCTTCAACTTTCAGAAGAAGTTTGTGCATCCAGGTCCAGCTTGATTTTTCTCTTTAAAGAGGCCTGTAAGGTACTATGAGCTCAGACAACTTGGGACCCTCATTGTACATAGCTGTTTTTCTTACATATGACTTTACTCTGTACAAAACATGGACTAAAGTTGCCATTATAAGGAAATGCACAGTTTATCACAAAGGACAGCATTCCCAGTAGAGACAAAAGCTGAGAGTGATCTTGGACTTCTACACTTCAAGCTTCAGAAAAAAATAAATGTCAGTTATTCCAGTTACCTGGCTTATGGCATACTGTGGTGGTAGTCCTAGCAAACTAATACACAGAGGCCAACTAAACGTCTCTTGCAATGGGGTGGAGATATGAGTGTAAGCCTCATTCTGAGGCAGCATGGGTTCACCATATGGTTGGGAATGGGCCCATTTATGATAATCCTGCTGTGTTCAAGCCCAACCTCAGACAATTTTTAAGAGATTCCACCTGGCATAAAAGTCCCACTGGGACTACACAATAGAAGTATTTGGGCTTGGGTTATAAATCTCTGGAAACTCCCTTGAGTTAGTCAAAAACAGAGATCTGTATTTAGACTGCTACGTCCTTTCGCAGATTCTCTGAAAAGATCCTGTTCAGTACCAACCACACTAAGGCATTACACATGCCTTATTGTTATTGTGACAGAATAACTGATAGAAAAATTAGGTGAGTAAGACAGGGTGGTAGTAGCTGCTGTATGAAGTGTTCATGAGAAGCTGTTGCATAATGGTAACAGTCATGGAATCGAATGAGAAGCAGAGCTGGGCTATACCTTTCTTTCTTTCTTTCTTTCTTTCTTTCTTTCTTTCTTTCTTTCTTTCTTTTTTCTCCATCTTTATTAACTTGAGTATTTCTTACTTACATTTCGATTGTTATTCCCTTTCCCAGTTTCTGGGCCAACATCCCCCTAAGCCCTCCCTCCCCTTCTGCAGGGATTTACCCCTCCCCATCCTCTCCCCCCATTACTGCCCTCCCCACAACAATCATATTCACTGGGGGTTCAGTCTTGTCAGGACCAAGGACTTCTCCTTCCACTGGTGCTCTTACTAGGCTATTCGTTGCTACCTATGAGGTTGGAGCCCAGGGTCAGTCCATGTATAGTCTTTGGGGAGTGGCTTAGTCCCTGGAAGCTCTGGTTGGTTGGCATTGTTGTTCAAATGGGGTCTCGAGCCCCTTCAAGCTCTTCCAGTCCTTTCTCTGATTCCTTCAACTGGGGTCCCATTCTCAGTTCAGTGGTTTGCTGCTGGCATTCGCCTCTGTATTTGCTGTATTCTGGCTGTGTCTCTCAGGAGATATCTACATTTGGTTCCTGTCAGCCTGCACTTCTCTGCTTCATCCATCTTATCTACATTGGTGACTGTATATGCATGGGCCACATGTGGGGCAGGCTCTTTATGGGTGTTCCTTCTGCCTCTGTTCTACACTTTGACTTCCTATTCCCTCCCAAGGGTATTCTTATTCCCCTTTTAAGGAAGGATTGAAGCATTCACATTTTGGTCATCCTTCTTGAGTTTCATGTGTTCTGTGTATCTAGGGTAATTCGAGTATTTGGGCTAATATCCACTTATCAATGAGTGCATGCCATGTGTGTTTTTCTGTGATTCACTCAGGATGATATTTTACAGTTCCATCCATTTGCCTAGGAATTTCATAAAGTCATTGTTTTTGATAGCTGAGTAATATTCCATTGTGTAGATGTACCACATTTTCTGTATCCATTCCTCTGTTAAAGGCATCTGGGTTCTTTCCAGCTTCTGGCTATTATAAATAAGGCTGCTATGAACCTAGTGGAGCACGTGTCTTTGTTATATGTTGGGGCATCTTTTGGGTTTATGCCCAAGAGAGGTATAGCTGGGTCCTCAGGTAGTTCAATGTCCAATTTTCTGAGGAACCTCCAGACTGATTTCCAGAACTGTTGTACCAGTCTGCAATCCCACCAACAATGGAGGAGTGTTCCTCTTTCTCTACGTCCTCGCCAGCAACTGCTGTCACCTGAGTTTTTGATCTTAGCCATTCTAACTGGTGTGAAGTAGAATCTCAGGGTTGTTGTGATTTGCATTTCCCTTATGACTAAAGATGTTGAACATTTCTTTAGGTGTTACTCAGCCATTCGGCATTCCTCAGCTGTGAATTCTTTGTTTAGCTCTGAACCCCATTTTTTAATACTGTTATTTGTCTCCCTGAGGTCTAAATTTTTGAGTTCTTTGTATATTTTGGATAAAAGCCCACTATCAGTTGTAGGATTGGTAAAGATCTTTTCCCAATCTGTTGGTTGCCATTTTGTCCTAACCACAGTGTCCTTTGCCTTACAGAAGCTTTGCAGTTTTATGAGATCCCATTTGTTGATTCTTGATCTTAGAGCATAAGCCATTGTTGTTTTGTTCAGGAAATTTTCTTCAGGGCCCATGTGTACGAGGTTCTTCCCCACTATTTCTTCTATTAGTTTGAGTGTATCTGGTTTGATGTGGAGATCCTTAATCCACTTGGACTTAAGCTTTGTACAGGGTGATAAGAATGGATCGATCTGCATTCTTCTACATGCTGACCTCCAGTTGAAACAGCACCATTTGCTGAAAATGTTATCTTTTTTACATTGGATGGATTTGGCTCCTTTGTCAAAAATCAAGTGACCATAGGTGTGTGGGTTCATTTCTGGGTCTTCAATTCTATTCCACTGATCTATGTGCCTGTCTATCCTGCCTGTACCAATACCATGCAATTTTTATCACTATTGGTCTGTAATACTGCTTGAATTCAGGGATACTGATGCTCCCGGAAGTCCTTTTATTGTTGAGGATAGTTTTAGCTCTTCTGGGTGTTTTGTTATTCCAGATGAATTTGCAGATTGTTCTGTCTAACTCTATGAAAAATTGGGTTGGAATTTTGATGGGGATTGCATTGAATCTGTAGATCGCTTTTGGTAAAATGGCCATTTTTACTATATTAATTCTGCAAATCCATGAGCATGGGAGATCTTTCCATCTTCTGAGATCTTCAATTTCTTTCTTCAGAGGCTTGAAGTTCTTGTCATACAGATCTTTCACTTGCTTTGTTAAAGTCACACTGAGGTATTTTATATCATTTCAGACTATTATGAAGGGTGTCGTTTCCTAATTTCTTTCTCAGCTTGTTTCTGTTTTGTGTAGAGGAAGGCTACTGATGTATTTGAGTTAATTTTATACCCAGCCAATTTGTGATTGTGTTTATCAGGTTTAGTAGTTCTCTGGTGGAACTTTTGGGATCACTTAAGTATACAATCGTATTGTCTGCAAATAGTGATATTTTGACTTCTTCCTTTCCAATCTTGATCTCCTTTTGTTGTCTGATTGCTCTGGCTAGGACTTTAAGAACTATATTGAATAAGTGAGGAGAGAGTGGGCAGCCTTATCTAGTCCCTGATTTTAGTGGGATTGCTTCAAGTTTCTCTCCATTTAGTTTAATATTAGCTACTGGTTTGCTGTATATGGCTTTTACTATGTTTAGGTATGGGCCTTGAATTCCTGTTCTTTCCAGGACTTTTATCATGAAGGGGTGTTGAATTTTGTCAAATGCTTTCTCAGCATGTAATGAAATGATCATGTGCTTTTCATCTTTCAATTTGCTTATATAGTGGATTGCATTGATGGTTTTCCATATATTAAACCATCCCTGCATCCCTGGAATGAAGCCTACTTGATCATGATGGATGATGGTTTTGATGTGCTCTTGGATTCAGTTTGCAAGAATTTTATTGAGTATTTTTGTGTCAATATTCATAAGGGAAATTTGTCTGAAGTTCTCTTTCTTTGTTGGATCTTTGTGTGGTTTAGGTATAAGAGTAATTGTGGCTTCATAGAAGGAATTTGGTACTGCTCCAACTGTTTCAATTTTGTGTAATAGTTTGGATGATATTGGTATGAGGTCTTCTATGAAGGTCTGATAGAATTCTGCACTGAACCCATCTGGACCTGGGCTCTTTTTGGTTGGAAGACTTTTAATGACAGCTTCTATTTCTTTAGGAGTTATGGGGTTGTTTAAATGGTTTATCTGTTCCTGATTTAACTTCGGTACCTGCTATCTGTCTAGGAAATTGTCCATTTCCTGCAGATTTTCAAGTTTTGTAGAATATAGGCTTTTGTAGTAGGATCTGGTGATTTTTTGAATTTCCTCTGATTCTGTAGTTATGTCTCCCTTTCAAAGTCCGAGTATCCTTCCTTTATCTAGGCCCAAAACCTCCTCAAATATCACCATCAACTGGAATAAAATCTTTGAACACTAAGTCTATGGGAGAATTTCACATTCAAATCATACAACAATTAAAAAAAATGAACAAACAAACAAACAAACAAATGTTCTCTTCTTTTGCCCGAACTATGTGCTCCTTGTATATCAAGACATCAAAGGGAACAGGTCTCTAATGATTATTTTAAATACACTTTTTTTTCCAGACAAAATGAAGAGCTCAGCCTCCTGTGAGGGATGTAAAGCTGCATCAGACTGGGTCTCTGACACTATCTCTATCTTGAGATAAACTTTCAGGAGAAAAAAAAACATAATTTTAGCTGAGAGGTATCAGGAAGGCCTTGTGGAAGATGTGGGTTTTCAGTGATACTGAGCATTCAGCAGCATGTCCATAGAGGAATGGAGAATGTACCTGGGATAAAGGTCCTGAAAGAGCATGTTCTAGACACTCCAAGTGACAATGTGTGCTGAGGAAGTACCAGGCAGCCAAGAGAAGAGTAGCACAAAGGAATGCAAGAACTGTGCACATGGCGGTACCTTACTGGCCAGTGCCTTGGAACTTGACAATGATCTTTGAATACCCACTTTATATATCTGGCTTTTCATCTTCTCCTTCATAAAATGAGGGACATTGCATTAAGCCTTGGGTTTAGTACCTGGATTTCCAGGCTTTTGATTTCATGGATTAATACAATTCAAGAAAATCAGGAGGAGAACCCAACTTATCTCTCACATGGACCAGTCAGAATTATACAATGCCTCCTTCATTCTATTTGGTTTTGCTAGTCAGTGGGCTGTATTTGAATAATATTTATGAAGCCTGAAAGTCACCTGGCTATGGGATTCTCCCGACTGGGAGAGGAATACAACTATATTTTGAAGATTCTGAAATTGAAATCATTTAAACTGGTAGTTCACATGCTGAGTTGGACCTGTGGCTGTGTTTGATTTGGACTGTAACATGCTTTAAAAGAATTACTGTCACATGCCAACATTGGAAAGTGGTGACACTAGTATAAGAATCCAGATCTCTTATTGTTTTCCTGAAAAAAAAAATAGTACCTGGCAACACTGCCTGCCAGCAATTGGTGGGAACCAGTTGCCTTTCAATATGAATGTTTCAGCTTCCTCCCAGCACATAGTATTCAGTTGAACTACATGCCTGAATCTCAGGGTGATTTCTGTTGGAGGATCCATGATTTAAATAAGAACCTTGTTATATGGCATGATTCTTCACTTTTCCTAAGGGAGCTGAAGTTCCTTTATCCATATATAAAAGAGTGGGAAGCTAGAAAAAAACAGGTTAGGTATACAGTTGTTTGTAATTGATTGTGTGCTTGGATAACTAGTGCTCTAAGCTCACACATTTGCTAGAGCAGACACTTAGATTATTGGAACTACTAGAGTACTTTGCATTGGGGGAACTTAGGATCTGCACAGAGTGGAGTAAGAATAAACAGTGAGCACACTCAGGATTGCATCTTCAAAATACAAGAACATCACACAGTATTAGTCTCCAAGAGAGTGACACGATAAAGAAGTTGTCATCATCAAGGGAAGACTTAGCCATCATCAGCATTCTAAGTAATGGCTAAACTTTCAATATGATGGACAGACATTTTAATTATGCAAAATTATACTGTCACCTGGACATAAAACAATGTAGTATAAAGAAACCCCATCAACTAAAAGATTAATCTGTACCAGACGTGTATTAAGGCCCTTAGTCAATGCTCTAATTAAACAAATTTATGGACAACAGGGGTGCAGTGAAGGTATTCACCTTCATAAGGATGAGTTGTGGAAACAGCAATTTTATTCATGAGAACAAAATTCATTAGATTGTGAGTAAGTTTCTAATGAGGATGAGTTCTAGTTTTGACCCAGTATCTAAAGGGAAAAATCCAGTCACAAAAATGTTCTTGAGAATGAGTCGTGTAGAAATCCACAAGAGCATCAGTAATACAACAGAGTAAGATGCGTGCACAGCCGAGATAGAGTTTATGTTTATGCATCATTTAATTTGGACCAAGGGAGACCTAGTTTTATTTAAGAGATCCTAAAACTGCAGTTGTGAGAGATGGAGGTGTACCACAAGCAGCCACACTGAGTCTGAGTCCAGGGTCAAACACCAAAGCTTCAGGGTCTTTCCGAAGCCAGTGACGTTTTGACTTTGCCATTCTTCTCATTACATGGGCTATGTCGTTCTGGCTCTGCTTCCCAACCTGGAAAGGTATGATTGCCCATGATCACAACCAGTGGATTTTCAGCAGGAGGACATAAACAGCTAAGGGATAGAGACCTCAGGCAGCCAGTGAGTATGGATGAGAATGGGATCTCAGGAGACAGACTTCAGTGAGACAGCACATTTACTATGAGAACAAAGGACATTAACCATTTAGGGACTCTATAGGGGGGTTTTAAGGGAGAGTGAACATCATTCACCTGGCTCAGGGAACCAAGGATTCTGCACTACACACACACACACACACACACACACACACACACACACACACACACACACACACAAGGACATTAACCATTTAGGGACTCTATAGGGGGGTTTTAAGGGAGAATGAACATCATTCACCTGGCTCAGGGAACCAAGGATTCTGCACTACACACACACACACACACACACACACACACACACACACACACACACACACACACACATTTATGTATATATATGGAGAGAGACAGAGAGAGAGAGAGAGAGAGGAGAGAGAGAGAGAGAGAGAGAGAGAGAGAGAGAGAGAGAGAGAGAGAGAGATTGCAGATATTACTGGACATAACCTTATAAGGGAGGAAACGCACCTTGTCTGTCAGGCTATGTGACCTCCTCCTGGAGCAAGGGATATTCAGGCTGGTGTGGGCAAGAATACTGCTCCTGCCAATTTCAGGAGGCTTTGGGGTTTGAAACAAACCCAATTGAGCTTGCTCCAGTCCTCACCTGGCCCTACAGGGACAACACACAAACACACACACACACACACACACACACACACACACACACACACACACACACACACACACACACACTGGGGAACAAATAGAGTTTTGTCAATTATTGGCACATTTTGTTCTTTCCATTCCCCTCAACTGCTTTTGCCAATTACACTGTTAAATGCATACTTTGATTCACATTTATCTCTCCTTCTTTCAGGTTTTATTTTAAGATGCAAAGAGTAGTAGTTCAGTCAAACACTTGCTCAATGTCACATTACTCCTGACCAGACCCATTGCTAGCAAAACTAGATGGTAAAGAAATACCTGTGGGTAAGGAATAAAACATCTTACATTTTTAAGAAGGAAATATTGCCAGAATCTTCTCTACATGAAATTTCCCAACACACTCAAGAGTGAATGTTGTATAATTTATCACAAAAAGAACGTCATTCTTTTTCCTCAATAGCACATATCTATCATAGCAAGGGAGAATAAAGTTACATGCTTGCAAAAAACTGTGTATCTTTGGCAAATGTATTCTACATTTTGGGAAGTTAAATCTCTCTCTCTTCTCTCTCTCTCTCTCTCTCTCTCTCTCTCTCTCTCTCTCTTTCTCTCTCTGTGTGTGTGTGTGTTCTCTTGAGAGTATCCTTCTGTTTCAATGAAAAAACACTAAAGTGTCTGTGAAAAGAGAGAATCAAAGAGATATACAATTTTCATCAGTAGTAATCCAGGCTATATTAGAGGCATCTGTTCATATAGTGATCATAGAAATTTGTAATAATAGATAATTATTTAATCCAATTAAAAGAGCTAAAATCATCAGGCATTTATTGAGAATTTGTTCTATACTCAGACTGTATGTAATACATTGTCTCCCCTGTTTTGTCTTTCTTCCCCCTCCCTTCCTTAAATTTTCTGTCTTTCCCTCCCTCTTCCTCTTCTCTCCTTCTTTCCCTCTTTTTCTTATTTCTTTCTCTTCAAGCTTTTTACATATACTTCTAACAACTTACTAGTGAGCTTTGAAATACTGTTATCATCCTAAAAGCACAATAGCCAAAAAAGATCTAATTACAACATAGTAAAAATTAAGTATCTGGCAAAGGAAAAGATCCAATTTATACCAAACAACTTATTGCATTTTCCCTCTCAAGGCAGTGAGGATGGCTATTTCTAGACTGATTTTACTGTTTTACCAGGATTTTTGAGGAGAAGGAGGACTGATACATTCTCCCATAACATAACTCTTTTATTTAGTTGAGCCACAGAATAAAGACTAAAATCCTGCATTTACAGTCAGAGAGAGTAGTTCAAAATATCAACATAAGACATATCTTATTATCATATTTTCATTTTATTATTTAGCTAAAAAATAGTTTATGTATATAACAAATTAAAGCATAGGTATTTGGGAATCTAAAATATGTAAATTCTAAACTTGCCTGCATAGTTTGATATTCAAGGTGAGGAGAGTAATTGTTCAACCCTTCAGGGTATCTGTCAACGTTTCCCATCCAAAGGCTTTGCATTATGTCATGGTGCCATTGTGACGAATAAGGAAGCCAATTCCTCTTCATGAAGAAGTATCTGCTATCTGTACTCTCTCATTTCTCTTGAATTGTGTATCCTACCATTTCCGTTTCTTTTCTTGGACCTCTCCCAAGAATCTTCCAAATTTGTAAACGTTCATGTTGTTGTTTTTAAATCTTTCTCCAGCTACAAGCTACAGAGATTTTTAACCTTCTTTCCCCCTACATCGTTCACAACACCCCTTTTTTCTCCTTGGCATGACATAGTTCATCCCTTCCATTTTGGAGAAGAAAAGCAAAGGTGTGAAATTTTGCCCTCTTTAGAGAATTTGAGAACTAGGAAGACACTGGGGTCCTAGAAACACATGAGGTTATAGAGTTACCCAGAATAGGAGAGAATTTGAGTAGTAGCTGCCCATGGTTTACAATATATATATCCTCACCCCCGGAGTTAGGACAAATGCCAACAGGATATTTTCTGGATCAGCCCAGTATATCACAATGCAAATAAAGGCACCTCATCGGTCATGTCTCTTCTGATACACTGTTTCAAGGATTGGGGTATTTTCTTCCTTACACTTTATCAAATGTGGTTTTAATCAGTTGTGAACACACACACACACACACACACTCACACACACACACACAAACTCTTCAGGGTTTTATTTGTTGTTTTAGTTTTAGAGTTTTTTGTTTGTTTGTTTGTTTTTTTTTTTTAAGTTACTATGCCTGGATAGTGTTACATGAACTCGCAGAAGTTTTTTTGAACCACCAAAGTGCAAACAAGCAAGTGAAAGGCAAGGCCATTGTGAACTACATGATGGCCATCATCACCCCAAAAGACAATGTTCCACACTCACCAGACCCTGCCCACTCTGCGGAGATGCTAAACAGCATCTCAGACTCCCATGTTTATCAATGTCAACCTAGCCTTACAGTGCTGCTGGAGTGAGCTCTCCTCCTCCCAAACCACTCCTTTACTGACTTTGGCTGCCTCATATAAATCCAAACTTGTTCTACTGCTTACAGCTCCCCCAAACACAGCATTCTTGATTCTTTATTCCTCAATCATTCTTTTTAATCCAAATGACAAGTCCTGTTTATTTCAAACCCATCTGTAAATTGTCATGCCAGGACATCTCTGTTTGCCTTGACTGGCCTGGCTGCCTCTTATCAGGATTTTTACCATCTTAAATGTTTGCATAAAACATTATTCACAAGCTATTAAATTGCAATCAATTACACATCATCCAATCTTACTAATGATGAAGAATTTGAAGATAGGAAGAATCAGAATTTGAATCCAGTCCTTACCATTACTTTCCTATTAGTGGCAGAAAGCTTATTTAACTTCCTGGAGCCCCAGTCTTCTCACTTATAAAACAGGACTGTTGTTTTGAGGATTATATGAGATGAACATTCATAATAGTTCTTGGCGTATTATCATTCTTATTGTCATCATACTTACTATGAACATTCAGTGTAGCATTCTACGCATATTTCACAGATGAATAAGTAGTTGACATAAACCATGATGGCAACTGGTTCTAGTGAAATATGTCAGTGCCAGACTTTTGCTTTAAACACCATTGACTTTGGAATAACCAACTCTGAGGCTTTGAGATGTTCATTAAGACTTTATTAAAATTATTTTAACCTTTGCTGCTTGCCAGAGCCAGACATGATGGGAGCTGAGGTTTGCCACAATCAGCCGTGTCCTCCCACATGTACCCACTTCTGGCAGAGCCATGGAGGGGTCTGGGCTGATGCCAAAGGAACATACTCTGCACTCAGACCTGTACACTGACGTGTCTTCTAGAAACTGAAAGGCTTGGCTGTTTGGATTTTTTCATGACACTGAGTCTCACAGCTAAAAATATCAACACACACCCATCTAACATGGTTTTCTGGTCTGAAGTATGACTTTGTGTTGCCCTATGGAGGAGGCATCCCTTGGCCTTAGTCATTTGCTGTGTAGGATGACGTGTTTGCAGGTCCATGGCTGATTTACAGTCTAGCAAAAGAAATACTCCAGGTTTCCCTTTTGGAACTAAGAAATTCCTCTGAGTGTTCAGCCTTGTGAGAAGGAGGGAAGCTGTCCATACACACAATGACATGTTCTCTTTATTTAATTTTTCTAAGGTCACTTTCTTCATTGAAGTCTACCATCTACTTGTGATCTCACAGAGACTTCCATTCCTCTTTCACTGTTGGTGTCTACTTCCAAGTAATACTCATACTTACATTCATCAACAGTGCTGCCTATGTTCTTGCTCTTCTAGGATTGTGGGCAATGAAATAAGCTATTGATGCTCACCGTGTCCTAGGTAAGTCAGGTTTCTGTCTCTCAGCAGTGGACTCTGTCTAAATATCTGAGTTATTAAACCGTGCATGGATTTGTGATATCTGATTTTTGCATTTCAAGTTTTTCTTTTTTTTTTCTTTGATTTCCACATATGTATCTCTGTTTAGGTTCGACCACAAAGCAGACCTTCCTTATGGGAAGCAGTATTTTCAGTGTAAGATATCTGAAAGAAAAGAAAAGAAAGATGAATGTGGGTAGAAGTAAGGGACAAAGTAGTGATTCAGATTCAGATGTTTTTTTTTAACTCACAACAATTGTTTTGTGTCTATGTTGAGCTTCTCTTTTTATAAAATTTATTTTTCTTTCTTTTATTGCCTTTTCACATAATAGGTTTTGATTGTGTCCTTTCCCCTCCCCAACCTCCTTCCAGATCTTCTAATGAACCTCCCAACCCATCCAATTTTAAGTTCTTTCAATAAAAAAGAAAATTAAAGAACATTGTATTATTACTACTATTAAACAAAAATAAAACAAAAATTAAAACAAATGTGTAGCAACAAAAGAAAAGAAATATCCAAAGCAAATCGACCCAAGTAAAAGGCATCACCCAAACATGGAGGTTACTATGTAGTGATTTGAGCATGGAGTCTTCCCTGGAGTGTTTTTGATGTATTCAGTGACACTCCATTAGAGAAAACTTATTTTTCCCTTTCTCAGCAAATATCAATTGCAAACTTCATATTGGCTAGTGGTGGGACTCTCTGCAACTCCTCCTTCTCTGTCCTTGGATTTTGTCTGGCTTAAACTTGCACAGATCTTGTGCATGTTTTCAAAGTGTATGAGTTCATACATGCACAAGACTTATTATGTACTGTGCAAGAGACAAAACATACACCTCATTTTTGTATTACATTTAGTTAGCAGAACAATAATAGCAGGTTTTCTCTTATGTTTTATGACCTTGCTAGTAGTAGATTCATTGCCACTTTAGCTGGGATAGCTTCCATCTTATGGAGTAGGACTTAACTGCAGTTAAAAAGTGGTTTGTTACTTCAATAACATTTCATTGGTACATCTTCAAGACTAGTCATTAATTTAGGTCATAGAGTTCATAACTAGGTGACCCTGAAGATTACTTTTCTTTGCCAGTATCATCCACAGTGCCTTTCAACAACACATTCGTCAGTGGGGCTGAGAGCTTCTACCTTCTTTGAGAAGCTGTTTACCCAATCTACCTGTGACACAACTCCATCTTCCTTTTCTGAAATGTAAACACTCCAGAAGAGATGTCACTGAATGCAGGGACTCTATTCAGGTTGTGTGTCCAGGACAATTTGCATCAAAATCAGAATCCCATCCAGCAGATGAGTGACTCAGAGAACAAGCACAGTGTTCATTCAAATAGAACTCACAACTGAGGTACTTCCTCCACACCCCCACCCCAACTAAAATCAGAGAACACCCACCTCCTCTACTCTTCTTTAATCCCTGATTCTAAAACAGGTATAATCAGACTTCTTGTCCTTATTTACAACAAACAAAATAAAATACTTTCCCTTTGGTAAACTAATTCAAATTTGGCTTTCTATCCCTGGAAACAGAAAAGTGACCTCACTAATGGGTTAGGCGAACACAGTTGCTGACTGAGTCAGGATGGCTTGTGGTCAGATAAGTTGGTTTGACATTAGCAGACAGGAGAATGGGGTTGACTAATGAGAGTGACGTATTCAGAAGACTCCCGGGAATCTAACAACTGGAACTGGATCAGAGAAAGCTGCCAGAACACCCCAGATGACAAGCTAAGGCAGGAGACATTTCCCCCTTTTCCCACATCACCACCCTCTACCCTCATGTTAGGTACATGGTTGAATGCTCTTGAGACCCCACCCTCAAAGTGCTGTTCAAGCTTCCATGTATGAGCCACTCCTTTCTGCTTTTAGGAGTTACCAATACTGGGACGATTTCTTGGAGTCCTGCTGTCCCCAGCACTGCATCTTTGCATTTTCCCCCTGCAGCTCTCTTCTTTGTGTTTGCCTTCTTTCCTAGACCTTCAGATTGACATTTATGACAAACATCAACAGTCAGATCACTTATCAACCTCAAGAAAACTCAGTTATGTCCTGTCACAGTGCTTTGTAGAAATACTAGTAGTTTAATTTACAATATTCTTTTTATTAGATATATTTCTTTACTTACATTTCAAATGTTATTCCCCTTCCCAGTTTCCTGTCCATAAGCCCCCATCCCCTCCCCTCTCCCTGCCCCATACTTGAATTCCCCCCATACTTCCCTCATACTACTCCCCCCATATTCCCCTGCACTGGGGGTTACAATATTCTTTAAGTTGGTTTTTATTTTATTAAAAAGAAAATTAAGACCATAGTGTACAAGAGACTTATACCAGAAGACTCACCCCCCAATGTCTATCAATTATTTATCTCAGGGAAATTTGATTCTCATCAGTTTGATCCATAAGACACTGTTTCCTTTTATCCTAGACTACTTGCAGTTTCCTACCAAGATTGTGGCTACTAAAACTTGGTAATATTGTTTCCTGGATTGACATAAAATGCAATATAAAACCATGATGATAAGATTCTGGAAATTCATTATATCCCAAGCAAAGGCCTAGAGCTCTGAAACCAAGGTAACTACAGTATTAGCTCTGGCTGATGCTGGAGGTAGAATCAACTCCTCGCCTACCTCTTTTTTCTTGGATAATTTATGTATTTACATTTTAAATGTTATCTCTCCCCGCTCCCATACCCAGTCTCCTTTCTCCCTGCTTCTCTGAGGATGCTCCCACTCCCACCCACCCACTTCCACTGGAAAGAAGGCAAACACAAAGAAGAGAGCTGCAGGGGGAAAATGCAAAGATGCAGTGCTGGGGACAGCAGGACTCCAAGAAATCGTCCCAGTATCGGTAATGCACTGGCATTAATCTACATTGGAGAAAGGAGCCTTCACAGGACAAAGGGCTTCCTATTGAGGCTGGACAATGCCATCCTCTGATACATGTGTGGTTGGACTCATAGATCCCTCCATGTATATTCACTGGTTGGTGGTTTAGTTCCTGGGAGCCCTGGTGGGGTCTGGTTGGTTGATATTGTTGTTCTTCTATGGGGTTGCAAACACCTTCAGCTCCTTCAGTATTTTCTCTAACTCCTCCATTTGAGTCTCCTTGTTCAGTCCAATGGTTAGCTACAAGCATTCTCATCTGTATCAGTAGGGCTCTGGCAGAGCCTCTCAGGAGACACCCATATCTGGCTCCTTGAGCAAGCACTTCTTGGCATCAGCAATACTGACTGGGTTTGGTGACTGCATATGGGATGGATCCCAAGGTGGGGCAGTTTCTCGATGACCTTTTCTTCAGTCTCTGCTTCACTCTTTGTCCCTGTATTTCCTCCCACGAGTATTTTGTTCTCTCCTCTAAGAAGGCATGTAGCATTCACGTTTTGGTCTTCCTTTTTCTTGGGCTTCACATGACCTGTGAATGTTTTCATTAGATATTCCAAGCTTTTGGGCTAATATCCATTTATCAGTGAGTGCATACCATGTGTGTTCTTTTGTGATTGGGTTACCTCACTCAGAATGGTATTTTCTAGTTCTATCCATGTGTTTAAGAATTTCATGTAGTCACTGTTTTTAATAGCAGAGTAGTACTCCATTGTGTATATCTACCACATTACCTATATGCATTCTACTCTTGAAGAACATCTGGGTTCTTTCCAGCTTCTGGCTATTATGAATAAAGCTTTTATGAGCATAGGGGAGCACGTGTCCTTGTTATATGTTGAAGCATCTTTTGGGTGTAATCCCAGGAGTGGTAGAGCTGTGTACCCAAGTAGTATTATGTCCAATTTTCTGAGGACCCGCCAGACTGATTTCCAAAGTGGTTGTACCAGCCTACATTCCGACCAACAATGGAGGAGTGTTCCTATTTTTCAGCTACTTCTTGAGGTGGCTAGAGCAATCTACAATGTTCCTTGGGTAACAGACACTTTATGCTCATCTCTGTCCTTTGAGTTTCCATGCCTTTTGTACGCAAACCCCTGGGCATTCTGTGATGGATTCTCTGGACTGTATTAATTAAGAAAAGAACACCTACCTTAAATATGGCAATGCCATACAGGCTAGCATCGAAGACTAAAGAAAAACTAGAAAGCAAATTGAGCACTGGCTTTGACCTCTCTCTACTTGCTGACTACATAGATGCAATGTAATCAGCTATCCAATGATTTTCTTGCTATGAACCCCTGCCGTGATATACCATATTATGGGGAAGGGAGCCAAAATAAATTTCTTCCTTTCATACATTTTTTTGATCAGTCATTTTGTCAGAGGAATTAGAGAATTAACCATTGTTGTTTGCCTGTAGGTCTCTGAGTTTTGTCTTCTGTATATTACAACAATACCTCTCTGACAATAGAGTCCATCTGACAAAAATATGCTTCTGTTGTATTTATTATTGTCTTTATTATTCTATCACAGTCTCTCTCCATCTGTCTCTGTCTCTATGTCTCTGTCTCTGTGCCTCTGTATGTCTGTCTGTCTGTCTGTGTGTCTCTCTCTCTTTTTCTCCCCCTTTCTCTCTTCCACTCTGCCTCTCTACTAATTCTTTGTCTTCTTTTGGGAACCGACTGCATTTATTTAGGTTTGCCATGGATGGAAAATGATTTACTTGAACAATGACAGTGTCTATACTACTGATTTCTCCTAGGAACCACTAATCGCCTACAACTACTCTGGGAGAGGTTGAGATCCTCACAAGTGTCTACCTCATCCATAATGTGATATTCACAGATTCAGTATTATATAAGCCTTATGTAGGTAACTGACCATATCTGCTTTGAGTTCATGAATATAATAGTCCTGTCATTCCCAGAAGACAGCTTTTCTTCATTTTGTATCGTCTGGTCCTTATATTCTTTCTTCTTTCCTTCCTTCCTTTCTTTATTTGTTCTTCTTTTTCTTCCTTCTTCCTCCTCCTCTTTCTTCTCCTTCCTTCTTCCTCCTCCACCATTTTCTTCATCTTTTCTGATGTCCACTGAACCAATAGTAACTCATTATTACCACTTTGACTGGTCATTAGTAGCAGTTACATTCCAATGCAGAGAAACAAATTCAGAAGAAAAGAAATAACACCAAGTAATTAGAAATAAAAAGGATGAAAGTGGATCAGTGGCAGAACTAAGTATGATTCGATGCTTCTTGAAGATCTTGACTGGCTTAATTCACTGTTGAAAGTTGTCATGGGTATGATACTCATTAACAGCAATTAATAGACTTTTAGTCCAAACAGACTCCTTTCTTTGTGTAAAGCAAACTGTACTAGTCACATGATCTGACTGCTATTCATATTTCACAGCTTCTAGTGTAGTTGTACAAACCACATCTTACCAAATTCTACTGTCAGTCCCAAGAAGTGTGAATCAGATCACAGTGTCCATTTTCTAGATATGTCCTTAGAGGCATATAAGGTTTAATGGCCACACCTAACAAGAATGGGCCACCATGGATTAAGCTGGGATCCAATCCAGGAAGGTTTTTAAATATTATTGTTATTTTAAAACTTTTTATTGCAATGTAGTGTGAATTCCACATCGCCACTATTAAGTGAGAAGGCAAAAGACATTTTGGAAAGCTTCCATATGGTTATTTGTTTGGTATGGATGCATCTGTTTTGAGGTGTTGGATAGAAAGACACTCAGTTTTATTTAAACAAATATTCTGTAGCTGACACCTACAATAATAATACTACTCTAATAAGGAGTGGAGCCAGGGCTGAAACCTCTCTTTGACGCTACGCTCATTGCTAAGTTGGTTATAGTCTACCTCTTTGCAATATGGGTCTCTGGACTCATGCTTACATTCTTTTCACAGCAGTTATAACTTTTATAGCACAAGTTTTCTTCCCCATAGCCATAGAAATATGGTCTTGGTGGGCTTCTCATCTTCCTTCTAATCTTTCTAAGCTATAAAGCCTCTTTATAGACTCTTGCACTTATCTTTGACAGCCCTGGGTGTCTGATATTGGGACCTGTGGACTTGAGTTCTCAACTTAGGATCTGGACTCTCGAGAAAGTCCCACATTAATTTAAATACTTTCAGTTTTACCTTATAGAAGACTACAAATCCTAGAAGAAAATGAGTTTTTAAGGCTCAGTGAATTCTAGGCTCGTGTTAAGAAAGGGTATATGAGTCCACATTGTATTTTATAAGGAATCTATGTGATGTGGTGGGTTCTTTCACAAAAACAGACTAGTAAAATTCATACTCTCTGCAATAATGCAATCTTCACTCCTACAAGATTCTAATATTGGATGATATTGTGCTAGAAAACGATAGAAACATACTCTCAGTAGGAAATACAGAGACAAAGTGTGGAGCAAAGACTGAAGGAAAGGCCATCCAGACACTGCCCCACCTGGAATCCATCCCATATACAAACACCAATCCAGACACTATTGCAGATGCCAAGAGGTGCATGCTGACAGGAGCCTGATATAGCTGTCTCCCAAGAGGTTCTGCCAGACTCTGACATATACATATGTGGATGCTCATAGCCAACTATTTGACTAAGCATAGACACCACAATGGAGGACTTAGGGGAAGAACTGAAAGAGCTTAAGAGATTTGCAACCCCATAGGCAGAACAATATTACCAACCAAACAGACCCCCCTCCCCAGAGCTCCCAGGGAATAAATCAGCAACCAAAAAGTACACATGGAGCAACCCATGACTCCAGTCACATAGGTAGCAGAGGATGATCTTGTTGGACATCAGTGGGAGGAGAGGCCCTTGTTCCTGTGAAGACTTGATGTCCCACTGTAGGCCTTGAATGCCAGGGTGGGGAGGCAGGAGTGAGTAGGTAGGAGGGGGACCACCATCATAGAAGCAGGGAGGGGGGCCTGGAATGGAGGGTTTCTAGAGGGGAAATTGGGAAAGGGGATAACATTTGAAATGTAAATAATAAGATATACAATTAAAAAATGAAACAAGAATGGGAAGAAATCCACAGGATAGCTTATTTTTTACAATCAGGTGTAATGTTGAGTATGTCTGTTCAGCAAATTATTTTGTTCATTCTCTGGCAAGTTTTGCTTTCTTCCCTAAAAACTTCATGGGTCTCATCTTGGTAGCTAGAAAGGACTTTGAAGAGGACAAGATTGTAGAAAGATGTTATCTTTCATGTTATGCAGCCTGAGCCAGCATTTTTGACATTAAAGGTTTCAGTGTCCACTTTTGGAGGAAACTACAACTTCCCCAGGAATACAAAGTTTGGACATGTTTCTCATAGTACATAGAAGCTACCTTTCTATTTTATCACTTTTTCCAGCTTTTTTTTTTTTGGTCCATATGTCACTTGAGTATAAGTTGGCAGCTATAGGACAAAGTTTGAAAATCTCTTTTTTGGTTTTTTGATTCAGAGGAAAGTATAATCAGCTTCCAGACCACTGAGGTAAAGGTTTGGCCATTGCACTTGACTGAGTTTATAAATTTATGCAGAAAAATTATTTAATGGAAAAAAATGACAAAATATCCTAACCTTCTTTTGTCTCCATATTATCAATCAGTTAGCTTTCCCTATAAGTATTTTTCCCTTCCTTGTTTGCTGTTTTTCTCCCTCTGTCCCTTTGTTCCTCCTTTTACCCTCTTTTCTTCTTTTTAAAAATATTTTTAAAAATTGTTTTATTCATTTATATTCCAAATGTTGTCCCCCTTCCCAGTCCCTCCTCCAAGAGTTCTTCACCCCATCTGTTCTCCCCTTTGCCTCTTAAAGGGTGCTTCCACCCACCCCCTCACCCATTCCTATCCCCCCATACACATATTTATCTTTCTTGGGGCATCAAGTCTCTATAGGATTAGGCTCATCGTCTCTCACTGAGGCCAGACAAGGTCATTCTCTGTTACATATGTTCCGAGGGCCATGGTCCAGCCCATGTATACTCTTTGGTTGGTGGTTTAGTCTCTGGTAGCACTGAGGGGTCTGGGTCAGTTGATACTGTTGCTCTTCCTATGGTGCTGCTATCCCCTTGAGCTCTTTCAATCATGCCCCTAACTCTTTTATTGGGGTACCTGACTTCTGTCCAATGGTTGCCTGTAAGTATCTGTATCTGTCTCAGTCAGCTGTTGGTAGAGCCTCTCAGAGGACAACCATGTTAGCTAGCCTCCTGTCTGCAAGCACAACATGATATCAATAATAGTGTCAGAATTTTGGGCCCATCCATTGGATGAATTCCAAGTTGGATCAGTCACTGGATGGCTTTTTCTTCCATCTCTGCCCTGTTTTTTGTCCCTGCATTTTTTCCACAGTAATAATTCTGCTTAAATTTTGACAGGTGAGTTGGTGACCCCATTCCTCCACTGGGGACCTTGTCTATCTACTGTAGGTGTCTCCTCAGATTTCATCTCCACACTGTTGGGCATCTTGGCTAAGATCATCCCCACATATTCCTGGGAGACTCTCACATCCCAAAGCTATTTGTACAGTAAAATCCATCTTACTTAAAGTGGCAAAATATGGGGGAGTGACGTTTGTTTATCTATTGATCAAGAGGTAAACACAGGCTTATTCTGTGAATTTCATGTTTGATCCTGCCTCACATAGTTCTTGACTCAGCTTTCTATCATAAGAGCTGATATTTCATGATTATGTGCATTATATTATTAATACATATATTTTCCCACAAGAAAAATCTCTCTAATTGCATTTGTATGATCCCTGGTCTTTACAATAGTTATTTCATTTCTATTACTAAAAATATAAGTAAATAACTTTCATTTCTAGATTCGGCACATGTAGCAGAGGGATGAAAGTCGATTCAGCCATGGTAAAATCCCCTAGTTACACAGGTAATCTTACTACATGTACTAGTTATTTAAACATACATAATACATTAAAAATTCCAGCAGCATTTTGGCATCAAAATACCAATTTTCATTTCTGCTGCACTTTCAAAAACATACCACATCTTCATTGTCACCTATACCTTTTTTTTATATCATCTCCATTTTCATTTATCTCCATTCTCATTTGTACATTTCCCTATGTGTCTTCCCAATGCAATTTCTGCATATTCTGATAGACCAGAGCTTATTATAAGATATGGGGTCAATTATATTACATTGCTTAGAAGGAAACATTTCTAACATAACTTAAATAATAATGACTTAAACCTATATCTGATTTCTGCTTCCAATTCTCTTATTTTAAATGGGCAGCTCTGTTGGATGGTGTGCAAAAAGAAGAAACACTGACATATTTGCAGCTTTCATTAAACTCTAAATTGACCTTTTTATTTTAGTAATGCTTTACATTTAGCTGAGATTTGTCTGTGAACTATCTGCATGATATAATGTACTTTGTTTAATTGTGCCTGGATATGGCCTAATAAGGGATGAACAAAAAAGCAAACAAAGTTCAAATGACAAATGAGGAGACGAAGTTGTAGGCTGTGCTTCAGCACTAACCTATCATGACACCACTTCTCCCTGCAGAGTTTTGTCCTTGTTTGGGAGAATGAAAGAATGTTATGACATTCTACTTTGCAAACTATGCTCCAAATAGCTCTAGGACCTTTACGGAGTTTAGTAAGTCTCTAGAAAAGAGTGCTTGTGGAAGACATCAAGGTATCCATCAGGAATGGTGAAGGGAGGAGACTTGACCTAATAATTATTGGAAGCCGTTGTTTCTATTATATAGATAGGATTTCTATGCTAAGGTGTACTGCCGTGAATTGATGTTAAACATGCTCACAAAGAGATTGTGGAGAATGAAAATGTCACTTTTAATGAATAAATAATTTCTGGTGTGTTGGGAGGTAGATCATTATTTAATTTCATGGATGCCTTGGATAACTTTCCTGTACCTTTTCAAATGAATGCAGTGATGTTGTTTGCTAGATACAGGGTAAGAACAGAAGAGTCTTTCCTGGGTTGCTAGCTATTACTGACAGAAGGTAGCTTAGGGTATTAACCAGAAGCATTTTCAGTAGCTTAGGAATCAGTTGGATAGTTTTAAATAAGAATCTGAAAACACACCAAATGGTCCCACAACAGGCTGTCACAAAGCTCACTCATGCCTGAATACAACTATGTTCTGTGAAGAATCAACTCGAGTTTTGCTTGCAAGTTTTAAAAGGATATGTTACAAAGACAATAAGAAGTACTCTGTAATTGGAATGGTGAGGAGAATGGTAGATTTGTGTTTTATCACAAAAGGATAAACTAAGTAAGAAAACTGCGTAAGAAAGAAAATTATTGCCAAGAAGTAGGGCCATTGTTGTGATAAACCTGACCATGTGGTTCTCAGAACATTGAAACTAACTTTTTGGCTGGAATGCAAAAGAATTTGGTACTTGTGGCTAGAAATGTTGTAACATAACAGAACCAGAGTTCTTGTGGGGGTTAAGAAGACAAGAATGCTGAGAGAAACAAGAACAGTAGGGGACTAACTTGTGAGATTTCAGAGGCAAACAAGGACTCTATTAAGAATTAGGCTAAAAACTAGTTTTATATGTTGACCAAGAATCTGATTTCATTTTGCACATGTACTGAGAATTTGAACTAAGTCAAGTTTAGAGATCATGGATAATTTGTTTGGCAGAGGAAATTTCAAGACAAGAGAATATTTAGGCTGTGGCATCCCTACTGCTTACTGTATTTATCTTGATCTACAGTGAAAAAAGAGTAAAACACTGGGTAAGAAGATGTAAAAGAACTATGTACAGTTTTTTGAGGAGGGAAAGAGATAAAGGAAATGAAAAATTGCCAGGTATCAGCAGGTTTGCTTCTTTCTGTAGGAATAATCTGTGTCTGGGGTCTTTCTTTTAGTTTCTAACATCTGCTGATAGAGCTTAGTCTTCCTTGTCTTGGAGATATAACTACAATTAAAAGGAAAGGGGAAATGCATAACAAGCAGGCAAAACAATGATAGCCCGAAGAATGTACACCAAATCCTGCAGCTCCATGTCTGGCATCTGGAGCTTGTGTGAAAACATCTGGACAGCAAATGACATAGGTAGCCACACCTCTAATTCTGTTTAGTAAATCACATATAGATTCTTAGGTTAGCTAATTAATATCACTGTGGATTTTTATGTCAGCACTTTCTAAAGGACAGTTGTATATTGGGAGGGGAGAGAGCAAGGATCCTAATTTTATTATTTAGACAAAAAGGTAAAGGGCAGTTGCCTAAATATGCCCAAACTATGAGATATCCAGACTGAAAAAATATTGAAAATTAAACATTCACAAATTATGAAGATCCTTGCCCATGTGGTCTATCTGAGGTATCTGCTGATGAAATATTTGTGAAGAGACCACTGTTGATCACATAGTCATATGCAATAAGTTGAACAGACAAAGTATATTATCATAGTAGAATGATCTTCCCTAAAGCTGGGAAGCTAATTCAGTGTGCAAGAATCCTTGGTGTTTAAGCATAAGAACATGAGTTTATATCTTTACCATTTATATAAAAATCTAACTATGACCACAGAAAATTATAACACTAGTGATAGGAGGTGAATGCAGATGGATTACTAGGGCTTTCTAGCTGACAGCCAAATCCAAAATGGCAATATCCAGGTCCAGTGGCAGACTCTGTTTATAGGGAGTAAATCAAGGAGTGAGAGAAGAAGCAGCCAAGCGTTCTCTTCTTGCCTGCCCACACACAGGTATATGTACACACACTTTTGCTTATACACACACACACACACACACACACACACACACACACATACACACACACACACAACACACACACACACACACACACACACACACACACCTCCTTTCTAATCAAACTCCGTTAAAAATAGTCTGGGGGTAGGGATCAGGTGGGGAGACAAGGGGTGTTGAGAGAGCTAGGAGAAATAAGGGAAATGGATAGGGGCATCTCCGTGATGATCTGGACATCTGGGAGGAAAAAGGCTCACAGGAGTCTACAGGGGTGACTCTAGCTGAGACTCGTAGCAACAGGGGATGTAGCGGCTGATGTTGCCACCTCATGCAGTCAGGAAGAAGTGCCAGTGAAGGAAGAAGCACCAACTCACCCACAAAATCTTTGATCCAAAACGTGTCCTGCCTACATGATGACCAGGAAAAAAGATGAAGTAGAGATTTAGGAGATGGCCAACCAATGACTGCCCCAACTTGAGATCCATACCATATGAGAGAGCCAACTGCTGACAGTATTAATGATTCTCTGTTATGACTGCAGACAGGACTCTAGTATAACTGTCCTTTGAGAGGTTTCATCTGTCAGCTGATGGAAACAGATGCAGACACCCACAGCTAAACCTTAGGCAGACCTCGGGAAGTCTCATGAAGAATGGAAGGAAGAACTGAGATAGCAAGAGAGGTCAGAGACACCACAAGAAGACCTACATAGTCAACTAATCTTGGCCCATGGGGGCTCACAGAAACTGAATCACCAACCAAAGAATGTATAGGGGCTGGATAGATGTAACAGATGTGTGTCATGGTCTCCATATGGGTCCCCTAACAAGTGGAGTGGATACTGACACTGATTCTGTTGCCTCTATTTGACTCCCGTCCCCCAGTGGGAGAGGATGCACCTAGTCCTGCTGTGACGTGATGTGCCAGGGAGGGTTGGTACCCATTAGGAGCTTTCCCTTCTCATAGTAGAGGTAGAAGGGAGGAAGGGGGAATGGATTGTGTGGGTGGAACTGGGAGGAGAAGAGATAGGGCACTGGGATCTGGATGGAATGCAAACTGAATAGGTAAATAAATTAAGGAAAAATATTTTTACTGTATATAGTAATAGTAGGCTTAACTGTAATACTTTTACATGTGCATACAAGATACTTTTATTATGGCTATCTCCCCTGTTACTCATCTCACCTCTAATGCTTTATTTTTCTATTTTTAAATCTCTCCATTTTCTTTTTTTACAGTTACTTTTTAAACTCCATCTATTTTTTTAGTTTGTAGTTTACACTTATGAGGAATAATGTGATAAAGGTCTTTTATATATTTGGTTGTGGGCCTAGCCTTTAATGGCTGAGCAATCTCTCCAGCCCTGATAAAGGTCTTTTAAATCTGACTTAATTCATTTACCAGAGCAAAATTCCACCCATTTTTCTGAAAATGACGCATTTTATTATTAAAGGACAGTACCCTCCTCTGTGTGTGTATGAGAGGGAGAGAAAAAGATTGTCTTTATTATCTTTCAATGAATATCTAGGCTGTTCTAGCCCTGGGTATTATGAATACTATCATACTAAGAAAAGGTACTCAGGTATTTCTTTTAAATTATATCCTTTATTCCTCAATGAATATACTCAGTATTCTTGTAATTGGTTTCTTGTATTATACTTTTATTATTTGAGGGCACTCTTTCCTGCTTTCCTTAGTATATGCAGTCTGAATTCACTTAACAACCCCTTCCACCGTATATGATAATTCCTGTCTCCCTGACCCTTGCCAGTATATTTTCTATTTTCTTATAGAAAAAATCTTTGTAAAATAATCAAAGAAAAGAAAATAATACATCAAAATCTTGCTATTTCAGAACAGTAGTATCATGTAATGATTTTCCTCTTTAGAAGAATGTTTAAAGATTTGTTCATGTCTGCTTGCTACGTAACCTATCTATAATTATTCATCACCATCTTGTATCTTGGACACGTCCTTCTCTTTTGAACATTTTGATTTTATGTTTTTGTTTTGTTGTGTTGTGAAAATATTGCATGTTCATCTAGTGATTTTCTTTCTTCCTTTTTCTTTCTTCAATCTGTCGTCTACATGGAACATTTTAGATAGAAAGGTGCTTTGCTGAAGTAATGTCTGACTATCAGACTATTTACCAATAGTAATGTTATTAAATTCTCAAACAACAACGCACACTAAAGAATCATACAGGTTGCTGGTTACTGTGTGTCAAAGTTCTAGCTAGTCTTTACAAAAATGACATAGAGTAGAGTTGAAAACTTATGAAAGGCAATAAAATATTTTGATGTTTGAGTTTTCCCTTTTCTCCCCGAGTATGTGTGGAGGCTGAAAAAATACACTCCCACTAATGTATACAGTATAAACTAGTAAACTACAAAACAAAAGGTGCTTCCCAAGTGCTTGATTATAAAGTCTGTCAGACTGTTTCAACAGTAACATTTTTGAATGGACTAAAGGTGAAGATTGTATTCTCTTCCACTAAAGAATAAGGTTAAATGGACTATTTACAAGCTTACAAAAATGAGTTTTTTTTACCCCAGAGTTTTCTGTATACCCCATCATTTGGGACTGATTTAAAACATCTTGGAAGCTGAATAATCACAGCAATAACATTTGCAGGATTTTATTTCACATACCAAAGTCACTTGATTATGCATCTCTAGAGGAGTGTTAGTGAGATTTAATAAGCAAGATGGCAAACGTTATAGCTAGGAGCCAAATAATGAAAGCAGAAATACTCTGATAGGAATAGGCTTCACGGATATTTTGCAAAAGATGGAACATTACACAGCTGAGGGGCAACAGGTTTTTCACATACCCTTTGTGTGTCAATCTCAAGTGCACAGCAGGCACATATAATACCTTATCACATAGGTAGTCTTGCAACCTATGTCCAAGAAATTCAAAAGGTATGTAACTAGAAGGGACTGGAATGATGTCTCCATTGGTAAAATGCTTGTTGTTCAAGCATGAGTTTGCCTTCTGAGGATCTACCTAAGAAGCCAACGGTAAAGTGGCAAAGACAAGCGGAACACTGAGACTTGTTGACCAGGCACTGGCACTAATTGTTGAGCCCCAAAAACCATACTTAAAAAAAATAAGAATGATTATAGGTATTAGGGAAAGATGCCTATACTAAACATCTGTCCTCGGCATATACAAAGATAAATACGTGAGTGTACACACACACACACACACACACACACACACACACACACACACACACACTAAATTGAAGTAGATAAACTAATGAAACACCTAACTAAAGGAAAGCTTGAACATGAGTGCCTTGGCTTTAAACAGATCATTCTGCAATTACTAGAAGAAAACATGTTTAAAAGCCTTCAGAATGTGTCATATGTAAAGGTTTTCGGAATAAGACTCTAGCAGATCACATGATAAGAGCCTTAATAAAGATGAAATAGTGTTCCATCAAAACAAAAGTTGATAGCTAAAGAAACAACCAAATTGAAGAAAGATACTAAGGAAAGGAAGAAAATCTTTATCATTATTTTATCTAAAAGGGGACTTTTATAATATATAAAGCACTTAATTATCTAAGCAAAATAAAAATGACTGAGTCTTTAAATGGGCAATTGTTCTAAACAGTTGCTTTTTAAATGAAAATTACAGATAGCTAATAAGTACATGAAAACACTCACTATCCTTACCTGTTTAAAAAAATACAATTCAAAATTGCATTATATTTTACTTGACCTGGTCAAAATGGCTAAGAACAAACACACAAAAAAACAAATGAAAACAAAAAACAAAAAAATCCCACCAACCCCCAAACAAGCGAAAAACCCACAAAGATGCACAGAAAATGGAACATTTGTATACTTTTACTTGGACATAAGTTCATATAATATCTATAGAACTCAGAGGGATAGTTCATCAAAAAATTGAAAATATAACTTCCTTGCGACCCACTTTCCACTTTAGGGTACAGATTTAAAAGCATCGAAGTCAGTTTGCTGTAGATTCCTGGACATGTATGTTTATTACTGCCTTACTCCAACAGCTGACTTAGAGACTCAGCCAAGGTATCCATCAAGAGATGAGTAAAAAAAGAAAAATTTATGTATGCACATGAGTTTTATCCATCCACAGAGAAGAACGAAATCTTGTCATTTGCAGAAAATGGGTGGAACAAAAAGCATCATGTCAACTGCAATAAACCAGCCCCAAAACAGAAGCATTGTGTGTTTTCTACCATTTTAAACCTGGAAGGGAAATATGGGGTGAAAGTAAAAACACAATTATCAAAGGTAAGGTAAGAGAGAGGGTAAAGAAGAAGACAGGGGAGATAGTGGATATATATGATCAAATAGCATTGCATTCATGTATAGAAATGCCATATTGAGTTTGCTTTTCTTTCTATAATTATTAATATGTTCTAAAATTGTTAATTTCCCTGTTACTGATTATAGTAAAACATATTAGGAGAGTGCATTTTGCCAGTTTTATTGACAATGAAGCATTTCTTGGGAAGCAGGATAGGTTAACTTCAAGTTAATGTCTAAACCAACGTGTTAAAGTGCAGATGTTCTCTGTTCTTCCAAAGGTTTGAGTGTTTAGAATCTGGGTCCTAGTGTGGTGCTATTGGTGGGTGGTATGGATACTTAAGAATTGGCGCTGATGTAAGGTAATTAGGTCATTGTGGGTGGGGTATTGCTCTGAGAAGCTAATGCTTGTCTTGATGAATGAGTTCTTAAGGAAACAAATTGATAAATTATCAACCAGAGCTCTTACTTCTTTTCTGAAATAAAGTTAGCTCTTTTGCATTCACCTTGCATGGTGTGATGCCATAGTTAGGACATCACCAAATGGGGATGCTGAATCTGGAATTAAACGTCTAAAGAGGTTATTAAATAAACCTTTTTACTTTGTAAGTAGATTGTGTCAGGTATTTTGTTGTAGCAATGCAGAGTAACTGCATATTCTTTGTCAAGTAGAAAGATAGGTAGATAGATAGACAGATAGATAGACAGATAGATAGACAGACAGCGAGGTAGAGATAGATAGATAGATAGATAGATAGATAGATAGATAGATAGATAGATAGATAGATAGAGGCGATTTACAATACTCTTCTTTAAATGCTTTATTCTGAGATGATGTTCCACTAAATCCTTTAAAATAATCTTTTGCACATAAGAGCAACTTTTACACAAATTCATAAAACCATTGACTCTCAGTTTTATTTCTGTACTTCAGGATTTTATTTATTCAAAGAGATATAGTTCCTTTCTACAATACCACTCTTTTCTTAATTGTCTTAATATTTATGGTTCACACATGATTCTTTTTACATTCTATTTTGATGTGAAGAGATGTCTTTTGGTCCTAGATCCCAAGCACATAAGAGATGTCTTTTGGTCCTAGATCCCAAGCACATAAGGGTAAATATTATCAAACACACACACACACACACACACACACACACACACACACACACACACAGAGAGAGAGAGAGAGAGAGAGAGAGAGAGAGACACACACACATCTTCATTCATATATATATATATATATATATATATATATATATGAATGAAGATGTCCTAATGAAACCCAATGTTTAGTAAAATAAATACATACAATTTTTGAAAGAATTGTTTGAAATTAACTTAAAAACAATGAAGACAAAGCTCCATAATTCATTTTAAACTACAGAGTGACAGGCACCATCTAGTGATGTAACACTAGAAAACGCAAAAGGATAAATACTGTGAGCATTTCAGTGATCATTATAATTGTGGTGTGCAGCCATAAGCCAAGAAGCCAGTATCCTGTAGATCCAGACTGACAAGGTGGCTTCACTAAGATTCTTGGAATGATGGGGAAAGCTCAAAGGGAGACTAACAAGCCAGAAATGACTCTCTTGCTTCTGGTTGACTTCTTTGTGGATAGTCACACCATGTTCTCATGAAACATGGATGTAGATACCAAGAATGAAAACCTCAGGTTTATTCAAGATAAATGAGAGGCATTTATGGAAATCCAAGGCATCAGTGTCTATCAGTAAGAAGAACATTCTATGAATGCTGAACTTTCTAGGAAAAAAATATAAAAGAGTAAAAATAGATAATAAGTATTTCTTTGATGAGAACTCTGATTCTCCTTTCTCTTCCTCACAATTTTGTGATTATATTATTTCTCCTTCAATTTTTCTTCCTTGCCAAACTTTCCCATAGACCTCTCCTTACTCTCTTTTACATTCAGTCTTTTTCTCATTATTGATTTATGCATTTTTGTACATACCTATTTGTAAATATGACCTGCTCAGCCTTTATGTTATTTGTATGTATGTTTTCAGGGCTAAGCATCATTTGTTAGGTAACCAGTTGGTTTGGTATATTATCCCCTAGGAAAGACTCTTTTTCCTGCTTTCAGCTTCCTTTAGTTGTCTATAGCACTCTGATTTTTATTTCAGAGGTTATCAGTTATACTTCCTGTCTCATTTCATCTGTTAATTAAAATAATACAGACACAAAGTGTAACATGACACTAGACTAGAAAAAGAGCAATGGGCTCTGAAAGTTTAACACAGAAAACAAAAACTCACATAAACTCAGTATGTCACAGGAGGGCAAAACACCAAAGGCAAATTGTGATAGAATTTTAATCCAAGGATGTTCTTGAAAGTAGGAATCCCTAGAAACATATTAACTGGGGTGATCCTTAAAGTTGCTGCCTATCTGTGGAATACAATCCCCTAACTGGGCAGTCTTATCCGCCTTTAGTCTGAGAGGATGGGCCTAGCCCTGCAGACACTTGATGTGCCAGAATGGGGGAAGAATAAAGGGGGCTCTACCCTTTCAGAGGAGGAGAGGGGGCTGGTGGGGAGGACTGTGCAAGGGGAAGACCTGGAAGGCAGGGCAGTGATCAGGATGTAAAGTGAATAAAATAATAAAAAGAAAAAATAAAAACAGCTTCCACCATAAAAAAGATCATCCCAGAAAACCCTTATAATATAAAATAGATACATAAACCATGTATTTAGAAAAGCTTTCACTAATATAAAGATAAGCATGGAGCCCACGTTGGATTCTATGTTCATTGTACTGCTCAGCACTGTAACAAAACTCCAACAGACTCAACTAAAGGAGGAAAATATTTATTTTGGCTTATAGTATCAGCTTTAAAAAAATTCCATTGTTTTGTGAAGAAGAACTGATGTTGGGTGTCGCTTAGTTTGAATTAGTAGGAGCATGAGACTGTCAAAAGGCAGATAGAGAAAAGTCAGAAACATGATTCAACCTTCCCTTTAAAAGCCTCATTTCCACCGGCCCATCTTTACTAGTGAGAAATCATAATGCGATCTTCACAACTTCTCCAAGCAACACTGCCAGCTTTGGGCTGGATGTCCAAATATATAAGCGTGTGAGAACATTTGATGTGTCAGCCATGAAAATTTTACCTACAGCTTCAAGGTCTCACAGAATAGATGAGGAGTCCAAGTTTCATGATGTGAGCTAAAGGTTCAGAATCATTCAGAAAAATGATGCCGCTTGCACAACCTTTCTCTCTTTCATTAATGAAAAACAACATTTAGAAAAAGTTTGCTTCTAAAACTGTCACTCAAGCATATTAAAAAGAAGTTTATTTTGTGAGCAATTGTATGGGGAGCTATTTTGTCTAGGGGTGTTGGTCTGAGCCTTAGAGGAGTGCTGGATATGGGTGCTTTTGTTGAAAACATGGGGTTTAAGGACTTTACATCTTGAATGCTATAGGAAAGACAGAATGATGTCCCCATGCAAAAGAGTAATGTAAAACAAACCATAACTTGGCAAGTCCTAAAGATTTCATACTACTTCTAAGACTGACACATTTTACACATACACACACACACACACACTCATACACACACACTCATACACACACTCACATACACACAACATCACATATAAACAAGTTATTTACATATTATTCTGAGCTATTCTGGTTATTCTTTTCTCTTCCACTTCTGGTGTCAAGCCCATAAAAGAACAGTTAAGTATGTGACTTTTTGGAATTTTCAGTGTGTGGTCAATGGAAACCACTGTTTTAAATTCCCTGGAAACATGGGTCATGGATGCTATATTTAAATATGTTTCAGAGTCATCAGGTGGCTGATTTTTTCCAGCAATATTTTCACCTTGGTTTGAGTAATTCGCATACACACCCCTTAATCTTTCCAACTTTCTCCAAGCAAATACACCACAACCCACATCACTCTGATGCACAACACAGTCATGATGTCAGAAGCCCATGGGGTCAATAATTTTTTTTTCCTGAGTGTGAGAGGGAGAATTTTCCACTAGGTTTGAATAATAACAAGTAAGAGGAAAGACGGCCCTGCCAGACAGAGTGAATGAGTCTCTCAGCCTCCACAGTGTAGGTTGAGATGCAGTTTTAAAATTATCACTGGAGCTTTAGCGAGGACACTAGGGCAGGCTTACAGCTTGGTGGTTTGGCAAGATTTTGGAGGCAAGACATAAGATGTGACTGTCACTGATTCCTAGCATGCTGTATTTCCTCTGAGAGCTGAAGATGGACTTTCCTTTGCAAAGCATTCAACTAATATTCTTTGTCTCCGAAGGGTGGAAAAATCAGATGAGGACTTTTGTCAGGGTTCAGACAGCAAAAAACTATATAGATAGGCAGTTTCAGGAGACAAGGAGTTTAGGAGTCACACCTCATGTCATTGTCACTGTAGAAGAAAGTGAGCAATCTATTCTTCAATTTATGAGTTTTTAAGACTCTGTTTACAGATCAACTGCCAAATCAGGTTTATTTTAGTTCCCATCAGCTCACATTGGTGGAAGCTACTGCAATGTCCTAGCTTCTTCCCTGCTGGGGACCTCAAATACTCTAACTCTTCTCATATACAAAATAATTGAAGCATGGGATTCCATTTGTATCCATGTTTCTCTCTCTAAGGAAACATTGTGGCCAAGGAAAACCTGATAATTTTGTTTAGGATGAATAAACATGTGGCCTGTACAAAAGCAAAGCAAAGTGAAGCAAAACACAACACAGCACAAAACAACAACAACAATCAGTCCAGAAATACTGAAGAGTGGCTCTCCTCACTTAAGGAAAAGGGGATAAAAGGGATAATTGTTTCTCACTGTCTCCTCATGAATCTAAGGCACAGTACATGGTTAATCCTGGCATACTGGAGTTATTTCCATCACTTATCTCTCACTCAGCCATGTGGTAGGGTGTGGTTTACCTGCCACTTGTACAAGACAAATGGTCAATCCAAAAAATATAGCCATGCTCCTTTTATGATTTCTTGATTATTTTGATATGAATTTTATACCACTCTGATTGTAGGACATTTATGGCAGTCATATATATAGATATAGATAGATATAGATATAGGTATAGATATATGCAGTATATATGCATAAATACATATGTGCACATATATTTGAAATGTGTTTGATGTATATATTAAAACATTATATGACTATATATTTATCTATTTATGTTTCTAGAGTTTGAATCTAGAGTCTTGTTCATGCTATACAAATCCTTTTCTGATCAAGATACATACTTAATGCAAAAAAACTGTCTATCCTAATTCATACTACTTTAAACATTTATTGATAAGTATAGGTTAGTGACTATTACCACGGTTATTAATGTCATAAACTATTCGTTACTATCAAAGTGAGACTGTTGTGGAGAAATGTAATTCCATTTCTCCTTTTTGCTTCTTTTCTGATTCCAAAAATAATTGTTTTTGCACACAATATATCCCAATACCAGTTCCCCTTACTCTACTCTTTCAAACATCCCTCCCCCATCTCCCTTGTATTCCAGATCCACTTCTCCTCCATTTCTTTTCAGAAAAGAACAAGCATAAAGTATATAATTTTCCCACAGTACTGTACCAATTTCTAATCTCTCCAAGGGGTGCTGTTTTCTTCAAATTCAACATTTGTTTTTATTCTTAGTTGTTGCCATTCCAAAATTGTCAGCTGGTTCTTATGGCTTTGATTTTGACTTTCTTGATATAGGTAATCTTGGTTAAATTAATACCCATTCAAAATAAATCTGAAACTTTTTTTGAATTCTGTAATATGTACTTGGCTATTAATAGAAATTTAATTGGATCTGTAGCTTGCTTTGGATTATTGTACACTTTAATAATCCTGTTTTAAATCTATAATAACAGGATATCCTAACATTGATCTTTATCTTTGTAAAGTATCCTTTGTCAATGTTTTTTTTTTTTGTTGTTGTTGCTGTTGTTCATGGTTCTGTAAAGTCCTTGGTAAATTTATTCCAATATATTTTATTCTTTACAATATTAGTGTATATGACTCATCTTAATTTCCTTTTCAGATATGTCAAACACAACTGATCATCGTAAGATGCTATAGCCAACACCTTTATTGAATACACTTAAATCCCTAAGAGAATATTTATTTAGTCGTTTTGTGTGCAGTTATTTTATAAAATCCAGATCATGCCATCTGCAAACAAACGTAGTTTGTCTTTTCCTTCTATCATGTGTCTGTTCAATAAGGAACTTGGGATAGCATAATTTGTACATTAGTGGAAGACCAATGTTTTTGTTTGTTTTTGTTATTTGTTTCCATCATTCATTTAAAAACAAACAAACAAAGAAACCTGGACAATTTCAAATTTGTCTTCAACTAAATTAATTTGTTGGTGTTTCCACTGAGTTGTTGGACTATCCACTTCCAGGGTCTGTGTTTAGGTCTTTCATATTACCTCTATGCCATTAAGAATTTCTTATTCTGCACATGCTGCTTTTGCCTTGATTTTTATTTAGTTCCTCATGTGTGCTCTCCTGTAGTCCACTGACTTCTGGATATTCAGTTATGCCAATTCTTTTGTCAAGTAGTTTTGCATTACCATCTTTTCAGGGTTGTTATGAGAGCTTTAGTAATTTGTCTTATTGTTATGTTTTCTTGAGTGCTGATGATTTTGAGCTCTCTAAACATGTGTAGGAGTAAACACAGTTGCCTCTTATACCTTTCAGATGAGCAGAGTTTATATAGACACTAGTGCCTGTGGACTTCTGACTGAGAAGGGCTAAGGCTAGATCAGGGGGCTGAGTCAGGCTCCATGAGAGACCGATCACCAAACACATGGACTGTTATGGATTCTCCAACTCACTGAATGGATAAGTTGCCTCCAGAATAAGAGTCAATTAGGGTTAAGATGAGCTCATGGAGACATATTTGGGTTAATGGTCAAATCTTCAGTTGATAGTCTTTCTGGAGCCTAATTCTGTCTTTTAAGAGAAACTTTCCTCAAGGTTATTCACCATCACCATGTTGCAATCTTCCATCCTAATCCCAAAGACCATACAGATGCTTTCCTTTCCTTTATTTTTGAGATCAGAGTATAATTACATCGTATCTCCCTTCATTTCCTCCCTTCAAACTCTTCCATGCACCATGCCTTACTCTGTTACACATTTTTCTTGGATATTTTATGTCTTTACATTTCAAATGTTATTCCCTTTCCTGGTTCTGCCCTCTCCCATAGTCCCTCCTCCTGCTTTTATGAGGATGCTCCCCAAGCACCCACTCCCACCTCAACATGCTGGTATTCCCCTACACTGGGGAAATGAGCCTTCCCAGGACCTAGGGCTTCTCATATTGATGTCAGACAATATCATCTTCTGCTCCATATGCAGCTGGAGCCAAGGGTCCCTACATGTGTACTCTTTGATTGGTGGTTTAGTTCCTGGGAGCTCTGGCGTGCCTGGTTTGTTGATATTGTTATTCTTTATATGGGGGCGGGATGCAAAGGCCTTCAGCTCCTTCAATCCGTTCTCTACTCCACTGGTTAGCTGCAAATATCTTGATCTGCATCCAGTAATGCTCTGGCAGAGCCTCTCAGGAAACATCCATATGAGGCTCCTGTCAGCAAATTCTTCTTGCCATCAGCTAATAGTGACTGGGTTTGGTGGTTGCATATGGGATGCATCTCCTAGTAGGGCAGTCTCTGGATGGCCTTTCCTTCAGGCTCTGCTCCACTCTTTCTCATTGTATTTCTTCTTGTGAATACTTTGTTTTCCCTTCTAAGAAGGACAAAAGCATCCCCATTTTGATTGTCCTTCTTCTTGAGCTTCATATTGTCTGTGAATTGTACTTTGGGTATTCTGAGTTTTGGGGCTAATATCTATTTATCAGTGATACATATCATGTGTATTCTTTTGTGACTGGGTTACCTCACTCAGGACGAAATTTTCTAGTTTCATCCATATGCCTAAGTATTTCACGAAGTCATTGTAATAGCTGAGTAGTACTCCATTATGCAAATGTACCATATTTTCTGTATCCATTCTTCGGTTGAAGGACATCTGGGTTCTTCCCAGCTTCTGACTATTATATATAAAGTTGCTATGACCATAGTGAAGTATGTGTCCTGGTTTTATGTTGCAGTATGTTTCAGGTAGATGCCCAGAAGTGGTATAGTTGGGTCCTCAGATAGTATTTTTTCCGATTTTCTGAAACATTCAGACAGATTTCCAGAGTGGTTGTACCAGCTTGCAACAATGGAAGAGTGTTCCTCTTTTTTCCACATCCTCGCCAGCATATGCTGACTGTCACCTGAGATTTTGATCTTAGCCATTCTGGTTGCTGTGAGATGGGCTCTCAGGGTTGTTGTGATGTGCATTTCCTTGATAACAAAGGCTGTTGAACAAAGCTTTAGGTGCTTCTCAGGAATTCAATATTCCTCAGCGAGAATTCTTTGTTCAGTTCTGTACTCCATTTTCTTTTTTTAAATAAGGTTATTTGGTTCTCTGAAATCTAACTTCTTGAGTTCTGTGTATATATTAGATATTAGTCCTCTATCTGATCTAGGCTTAGTAAAGATCTTTTCCAAATCTGTTGATTGCCATTTTATCTTATTTAAAGTGCCCTTTGTAGTACAGAGGCTTTACAAGTTTATGAGGTCCCATTTCTCAATTCTTGATCTTAGAGCATAAGCCATTGGTGTTCTGTTCAGAAAATTTTCACCTGTGCCAATGTGTTTAGGGCTCTTTCCAACTTTCTCTTCTTTTAGTTTGAGTGTATCTCGTTTTATGTGTAAGTCTTTGATCCACTTGAACTTGAGTTATGTACAGGGCAATAAGAAAGGTCGAATTGCATTCTTCTATATGCTGACCACCAGGTGAAAAGGATATCTTTTTTCCACTGGATGGTTTTAGCTCCTTTGTCAAAGATCAAGTGACCATAGGTGTGTGTGGGTTCATTTCTGGGTCTTCAATTCTATTCTATTGAAATACCTGTACCCAAATCATGCATTTTTAAATCACTATTGCTCTGTAATACAGATTGAGGTGAGGGACGGTGATTCCCCTAGAAGTTCTTTTATTGTTGAGAATAGTTTTCCCTATCCTGGGTTTGTTATTCCAAAAGAATTTTCAAATTACTCTTTTTAACTCTGAAGAATTGAGTTGGAATTCTAATGGGGATCGCACTGAATGTATAAACTGCACTCAGCAGGATGGCCATTTTCTCCTACATTAATCCTGCCAATCCATGAGCATGCGGGAATCTTTCAATCTTCTCAGTTCTTCAATTTTTTTTCCTTTAGAGACTTGAAATTCTTGTCATACAGATCTTTCACTTGCTTGGTTAGACTCACACTAAAGTATTTTATATTATTTGTGACTATTGTGAAGGGTGTTGTTTCCTTAATTTCTTTCTCAGCCTCTTTATCCTTTTAGTAGAGGAAGGCTATTTATTTGTTTGAGCTAATTTTATATCTTCCACTTATCAGGTTTAGCAATTCTCTGGTGGAATTTTTGGGGTCATTTAAGTATACTATCATATAATCTGCAAAGAGTGATATTTTTACCTTTTCATTTTCAATTTGTATTCCTTTGACTTCCTTTTGTTGTCTGATTGCTCTGGCTAGGACTTGGAGTATTATATTGAATACATGGGGAGAGAGTGTGCAGCCTTGTCTAGTCCCTGATTTTAGTGGGATTGCTTCAAGTTTCTCTCCATTTAGTTTAATGTTGGCTACTGGTTTGCTCTATATTGCTTTTACTATGTTTAGGTATGAACATTGAATTCATGATCTTTCCAAGCCTTTTACCATGAAGGGGTGTTGAATTTTGTTTTGAATGTCTTCTCAGCATCTAATGAGATGATCATCTGTTTTTGTTTTTGTTTCTGTTTTTTTTTTCTTTTTTTTTTGAGTGTGTTTATATAGTGTATTACATTGACAGATTTCTGTATATTGAACCATCCTTGCATCTGTGGGATGAGGACTACTTGGTCATGGTGAATTATTGTTTTGATGTGTTCTTGGATTTGGTTTGTGAGAATTTTATTGATTATTTTTACATGGATATTCATAAGGAAAATTGGTCTGATGTTCTCTTTCTTTGTAGGATCTTTCTTTTTGTGGTTTACATTTTAGCATAATTGTAACTTCAAAGAACAAATGGGATAGTGTTCCTTCTGTTTCTATTTTGTGGAATAGTTTGCCTCTTAGTACTGCTTTTATTGTATTCCATACATTTTGGTATGTTCTGCCTGTATTTTCATTAAATTCTAAAAAGTCTTTAATTTCTTTCTTTATTTCTTCTTTGTCCATGTTATCATTGAGTAGAGTATTGTACATGTATATGTAGGCTTCTCGTTGTTTTTGCTGTTATTGAAGACCAGCCTCAGTCCATGGTAATCTGATAGGATGCATGAGATTATTTCAGTTTTCTTGTATCTATTGAGCACTTTTTTTGACAAAATATATGGTCAATTTTGGAGACGGTACTGTGAGTTGTTGGGGAGAAGGTATATTCTTCTGTTTTAGGATGAGATGTTCTAGAGATACCTGTTAAATCCATTTGACTCTTAACCTCTGTTAGCTTCACTGTGCCTCTGTTTAGTTTCTGTTTCCATGATCTGCCCACTGATGAGAGTTGAGTTTTGAAGTTTATTCAACATTAGAATGGCTACTCCGGCTTTTTTCTCGGGACAATTTGCTTGCAATTTTTTTCTAGCCTTTTATTATAAGGTAGCGTCTTAAGTCATGCCATGGAACCATTAACAGTATAAGTGTAAAAAACAGATTAGCTAGCAAACATGAAGCGACACCAGGAAGAGGATGTTCAGGAGACTATCTTGATGGATGAGGAAAAAAAGAGGAAGAAAATCATTAGAATAGAACAGAAACCAAAGGGAAATTCACGGAGACTAAATCCAGGGCCATGTCAACCAAGACCTGGAAAATGGCTTTTATTCTTTGACTAAGAGAAATTTTAGACAGTATCTAGTAAGGTGTGTTATGATCTGACTTCTTCCAACAAAGGCTAATGTAACTTTATGCATTCCACTGAAGCAGGATTTAACTTTCAACAGATGTGATAATTACTCAGTCAGATCACATAGCAGTCAAGAGATGAACAAATAAAAATATGTTATAAAAATACCATTGGGCACTATATTGCATTAAAAGAAAGAAGCTCACATTTATTTACAATACATTGCAAGCTTCCATCCTAGAACCTGTGACTTAAGATTAAGGCTGCTCTCAGCTTTGGTCAGGAAATAATCTGTTGAAAGTTGCTACAGTTACTGCAGACTTATAACTGGCCAAAGAGTTGATAATTAGTGATTGTTGAGTGCTTAACCCTAAAATAGACTACTGTATTAAGCTTGAAATGCTTAGGGGGAATCATGAGAATTTAGGAAGGCAGAAAAAATATACAAGAGTGCTGTCTTCTGCTTGTGATATAACCGTCACATATATGAGCTCACAGTAGCAGTGACTGTACAAGTCCTGAATGAGAACAGGACACACAACTAGACACATGTAGAGTGAGAAACCTTGGAACACTCAGCCTTAGATGGAATATTTCCATTAAATCCCTTGCCTCAGAGCTCAGGGAACCCCATGGAATAGGAGGCGAACATATTTCAAGTGCCAGAAAAGATTGAGGACACACACACACACACACACACACACACACACACACACACACACACACCCCAAAACAACCAAACAAATAACCAAAAACTCCAAGGCCTTCTAAATCAACATGAACAAAGTTCCTATGAATTCACAGAGACTGAAGCAGTATGACAAGGACCTGCATTGCCCAGTCTTATGTATATATTATGGCTTGCAACTTAATGTTATTGTGGGAGCTCTGAATGTGTGAAAAGTGGGTCTCTGATTCTTGTGCCTTCCCTTGTGCTCATTTCCTTCTTTTGCCTGGTTCAACTCTGATGTGGAAGTTTTTTATTTATCTTACTATATTTTATTTTGTTATATTTTATTATAATCACTTAGAAGCCTGTTTATTGCTATTGAGAGACAGAAAGGGAGTGGATCTGGATGAGATGGAAGGGGGAAAGAAACTAGGAGACTAGAAGGAGGAAAATGCTTTGGGACAAATATGTGAATTTTAATAAGTTATGTATACAAATGATCCCATTACCATTCCACAATAGGTAGTGAGTAACAAATAACTCACCCAACAAGGTGCATTGTGGACAGTTAAAAGTAGTAGTGAAAGAATGTTTTCAGATAAATAACCCTTCATGTATGTTTATGTGAACAACCCAAATTAAGTACTGCGGATTACACTCACTTTGCACACACACACACACACACACACACACACACACACACATACACACACACACACCTGCATAAAAGACATAAAATTGGGAGGGAAGAAGAAATTTTGTGGAAGCATAAGGGGTAAGAGAAAGAGAGAACTGAGGGATTTTATCAAGGATATATATATATATATATATATATATATATATACTGTAAAACCAACTGATATATATATATATATATATCTACTGTAAAACCAACTGACCTCAGTTAATGAGAAAATATTATACTTTTGAAAATTGCTGAGATGTTAGCTTTGCTTAGTACACAATGCTGTGATAAGTAATGAGGCTACGAATCTGCAAATTTCCCCAATTTGGCCATGCCATAATATACAAATATTTCAAACCTGTATAGGAAGATTATATACAGCTTGTGTCTTTCAGGAGGAAATTTTAAATGAAGGCAACTTTGTCTACCAGAGGACATATTGACGTGTGGAGTATGAGAAAACAGAAGGGTTGTTTGGGTGATAGGATATGGAAGTCTTTAGCAATGAGACAGGGTGCAAGTTATGAAAAGTAATATTTCATGTATAATTTGAAGGGAGAGGAGGGTTAAATATTGGTAAATTGGGGCAGAAAGGAAAGAATAAGACAGAGGATAAGGAGTGAAAGAATTGGAGATGGGCAGCAGAATGGGAGGAGCACACAATGTTACAAACTATTTTGCCTTAAAAAGAGATAGGAATTTTCATAAGAGATTATGTACGAAATTATGTCTCTAGAAGATTTAGTGCTAGGGTACTAGAACAATATCATGACTTTGGGTCTGGAGAGTTTGTCTCATACTTATTAATTAATTAATTTTGCTTGACTATATATGTGTGTAAACACACTTATGCACACATATTCAATAGTGTGTGTTTGTAGATCCATGAACAATTTTACAGAGCTGGTTCTCTTCATGCATATTATATAGGGCTCTGCAGTAAACCCTAGGTTGTCAGACTTGGAGTGGCCCCATTAGGAGGTTTGGTCTTGTTAGAGTAGAAGTGTCACTGTGGGCATGGGCCAGTCTTCCACTAGTAGCCTTCAGATGACGATGTAGAACTCTCAGCTCCTCTTGCAGCACGCCTGCCTCGATGCTGCCATATCCCTGCCTTGAAGATACTGGACTGAACCTCTGAACCTGTAAGCTAGCCCCAATTCAATGTTGTCTTTTATAAGACTTGTGTTGCTCATGGTGTCTGTTCACAGCAGTAAAACCCTATCTAAGGCAAACCATTTCATTCATCTAGTTTTGTTCCTTCTTCTTTGACCCCCCTGAAGCTGTCTTTGAAGATTCCCTCCTATATCTTCTAGTCCTAACCATTGACTGCCTAGGGCTCCAGCATAGTTTCTCTTTCCCTGCACTCACTTATTCCATCTCAAGCCTTTAAAATCCCATCTTTTTGATGAGTCCCAGATATTTTCTGGTATGATTTTACTTAGCACCACATTTTTATATTCAGCTGTCAAGCCAACCTCTCAACACAGGTGCCTCACTGAGCAGTTAAGATGGACATTTCAGAGCTGATGAGATCAGTAGAGAAAGATGGATTGCCTCCAAGCCTGACAACCTGGGGTTCATTGCTGAGCCCTGTACTATGCAATATATATACTATTTTCATCATATTCATACATCTATTTCCCAAGCTTTGTTAATGAGAAAACTGGTGGTAATTTTGCACAATAGAAAGATAAATGCCTGAGAAATACTTTTGATGAAAGGAGAGTATGCACATAGATTCATAGCTATTTGGCATTTGTGATCTTGGCTAAGAACCCTGAGGACAGTTAATTCATTAACATTTGAATAGGAGACACGTTAAACCTTCTGTCAGCATATATAAAGAAATTGAATGTAGATGGTGAGGAAGGTACAGATGTGATAGAGGGGGTGGTGAAATCACCACCAGTCTCTTGACTGGTTCCATATTCTCAGTAAATTTGCAAAGATGTTCACCAGCTGAAGGTGAGCAAGGGTGGAGATGTTCTGTAAGTTTCAGGACATAGAAGCCAAACAAAAAGAAAGGAAGAAAGAAAGGAAGGAAGGAAGGAAAGAAAGAAAGAAAGAAAGAAAGAAAGAAGGAAAGAAAAGAAAAAGAAGAGAGAAGAAAATTAAAGAAAAGAAATCATATAAGTATGCTTTGTGTTAACTGAAAACTCAAAGTGCCCTTGGGCTGGCTCTTAGAGTTATCAACAGAGGCACATACTGGGTGCTTGGAGCAAGCCACCCTGCACTACATGAGCCATTTGTCTCCTGTTCAAATGTCTCCGAAAAGGGTCCCAGGAAACAGAATTTTTGGAAGCATTATGCTCTCAGTATATTTCTGTTACTCTAGGCCCTCATTCCCTATCTTGACACAAGATACTTATAGTTCTTTTGAACTGGAATTTTCTTTCCTTATTTTTAATCATTTTATTTATTTACATTCCTAATGTGGCCCCTCTTCTGAGTCCCCACTCCCGGACTTTTTCACTCTACCCCTTCATGATAAAGTGAAGATTATGTGGACATGTCACATATATAAATACAATAAGAGCAATATACAACAAGCCAGTAGCCAACATCAAATTAAATAGAAACAAACTTAAAGCATTTCCACTAATAATGGGGTCAAGCCAAGGCTGCCCACTCTCTATATATTTGTTCAATATAGTATTCGAAGTTCTAGATAGAGGAATTAGACAATAAAGAAGATCAAAGGGATTCAAACTAGAAAGCAAGAAGTCAAAGTATCATTATTTGTGGATGATTTGATAGAATACATAAGCTACCCCCAAAATTCTACCAGTGAACTTCTACAGCTGATAAACACCTTCAGCACAGTGGTCAGATAAAGAACTAACTCAAACAAACCAGTAGGCTTTCTTTATACAAATGATAAACAGGCTAAGAAAGAACTTAGGCTTCACTCTTGATCTTAGCTAAAAGGCTGAGAAGCGATGAAATTAGGATTCACAATAGCCACAAATAATATAAAATATATTGGGGTAACTCTAATCAAGGAAGTGAAAGATCTGTATGAATTGAAACTTTATTATAACAGACTTGTAAAAAAAAGTCACTCTGTGAAATTAGTCAGACCCCAAGTCCATATTACATTTTAGAGAATTTCTACACAATTAGGATAGCCATTTTGAAGTTGTGGAACTTTTTGTGTTTACTATATTTGTTCTTTGTCTCAACACTGGATTTTTGTGCTTTTACTATCAAGTTTATTTTTATGCATTTATATGCCATGAAGAAAGAAAAATATCTAGATTAAGTAGATTAAAACTGTTAGGATTATATTCTTTTTCATGACTCAAGCATCCATCACCTTCATACAGTCTCTCTTAATTACCTAACATTTACCTCTGTGCATTCACCTGTCTGCATGTTGCACTTTACCCATATAAAATCTACCTATATGCATATTTGTTATAGATTAGACCCATGCACAAGGGAGAACATTCGTTTTTCTCCAAGATTATAGAACATTGCTTAACATTACACATTCTAAGTCCATCTGTTTGCCTGAACTAATAAATAAATAAACATTAATTAGTTAATTTATTAAAGTCAATGTTCTGAAACTGTGTTGACTGCACAGGTGAACTGCAACCTGCATTGACTTTGGACATAGCACTTTGTCCTGTGTTTCTCTTTTCAAAGATCCATATTCAAATGCATAAGACCCTTCCAACATTGTGCCATGGGGTCTGTCAGAAACTCAAGACCTTACATTAAATCCTTACACTTCTTCTTTCTTGGTTTTCTATTAGGACTTAAATCTATAACTGCCTTTTAAAATATATTTTTAGTCCTAGAAAAGGGCAACGGGCGCTGTGTACTGCAAAAACACCAATCGCCCGGGTACGCTCCTTTTCACACATTCTGTAGTTGAATTTTATATGCTGTTCATAAGAGATGCATGGTGCTCACTCAATACAGATGAAGGTACTGAGGCAGAAGGACAGGAAGTTACTGTCCAGTTGGACATTAAGTCCTGAAATAATGAGATGCAAAACAGTGATACAAACTCATACATGGGGGTATCTAAGCTATTTTAGAGAAACCACTACAGAGAAACAGCTATATTTTTGTATTTTGCTGAAAGATCTCAAAGCATAATTCATGGCTCCTGATACTGAATCCATTTGCTGATAACCTGTCCTATTTTGTGGAATGTCAAGCTTCCCCATACGTTTAACAACCATGATTCCTATCTTTCCGTCCTTATGGCTAATAACCAGGGATTTATGCTTTATTTTCAGAATCTAGAATCATTCAAATCAAAATGGGAAATATTAAAGAGAATGAGTTTGTTTGACCCGTAGAACTACACCAATCAGGCTGTGGAAGCTCAGGTCTCAAGTTCCAGTTCTCAGAAAACGTCAGGAAGTGGAGTAGGGAGAATTAGAAGTTCAGGGACATCTTCTCCTACATAATGATTTCAGGACCGTCCTGGGATATATGAAACTCTATTGGACATCTCTCTCCTCCTCAAGCATTCTAATCATTTTCTTCTGTAATGACCAATTGCACATAAGACCAACGGTAACCTCCTCATCTCACGCTTCTCCTAATCATATGCACACACATTTTAATATGATTTAAAAAAATAAATATCAAAGGGAATGTCCACTTCCAAGGAACCTTTGCAGCTTCTTCCAACTTTAAGCCCCACTGTTCAGTGAAATCCCAACTGTTCAGTTCTATAACTCGACAGACTGCTGAATCAAGTCAGTTATACTTGTTGCCCTCTCTCCCCGTCAGCTATAGCCTTTCTTTTTGCGTGGAATCACACTTCTTTTGCTTGACAAACACAAACTGTCAGCTCACTGTGCACAGCTGCAGCAGATGAAAGCATCTGGCATGTAACATATGGAATTTAATATCCTGATATTTACATAGATAGAAACTGGTTTTGCTCCAGACTACAGGAAATCTTTTGTATGAGGCTTAAAGGTATAAATATTCAGACATCCTCTTGTTAGCACTTTGGCTAGTTGTATGTCTGCCTATTGATGGCTGTCCACTGCAAGAAGAAGCTTCTATGTGGAAGGTTGAGACCAGTTAAATATATATGTATATATATGTGCATAACATTATATATGAATAATAAATCTATTCATAAAGATTTAGGAGGCAATTTGACACCTATTAGCAAACTAACAAAAGTGGGTTCTACCTTTTGTTCTATAACCTTCACAGCCTGAAACCTTTGACTTATGTTAGAGTACTGGGCATAAAGTTCTCTCTTGTGAGCAGGATCAAATCTAATCAGAAAATAGACATATACCAGACATAACACTATCGAACATCTTGTCTTGGAGGCTGGTATTGCAGCAATCAAGTTCCAACACTGAGGATGACTACTGATGTCTTTTTTTATCATAACACCCTGCGTGGTACTTTTTGTCACTATAAAATCTAGATAGCAGGGAAAAAGATTTTTCAGTCAGTTTGACATGAATTTCTGATGTTCCTGCTGGCAAAGTCTTTGGTATCTTCCACAATAGGGACTTACCATGTATCATGGTAAATAACCAAGTGAAATACTAATATCCCTTTCTGTTTTCAAGTCCTCTGGAGATTCCTTAACCACTACCACAAAGAGATATCTCATGTCTTAAGCTGCAATTTTCATTTGATAACCTGAATTTTGTGCATGGATACATTCTAATTCATTTTGAAGTTTTAAAAAAATAAGCTGTATTTTGAAATTAGCTGACTAAAGACTGAGATTCAATTAGTATTTTCCATATGTCCTTAGTTTTGGTAATCCACACACTGTCTCTCCCTGTCCTTTAATATCCTACCTCTGTCACCACTTAATCTTTTATCACTCAATATTTCCCCTTTCTTACATTTCACATGTCTATTAGAAACTTTGCTGTTGCTGTTGATAAAATGCCACCATCAAAACAATAGCTATAGAAAGAAGCTATAGAAAGAAGAGTTTCTTTGGGTCTGTAGTTGTAGAAGGCTGTATAAAGGCCCTTCTGCACAGTTGTAGAAAAGTCTATTTTGGTAGGAGTTTGATAGCAGACAAATATGATGCCTAGAGCAGGAAGCTGAAATATCACATTTCCCAATGCAAAACAAGCTGGTGGGACTTCAGCTTTGTACATCTACTATGGAAATCAGTGTGGGGGTTCCCCAGGAAGACAGGAACCAATCTACTTCAAGACCTCACTACACAAATTATGGGCACATATACCTGAAAGAATTTTCACAGAGAGACTTGCTCAAATATTTTCATTGCTGCTATATTCATAATAGCCAGAAACTAGAAAAAACTAGATATTTATCACCAGATTAATGGATAAAGAAACCGTGGTACATTTATATACAGTGGAATATCACTCAGCCATTAAGAAAGTGGAGTTGTCAAGAGGGATGACCAAAATGCGAATGCTTCACTCCTTCTTTAAAAGGGGAACAAGAATACCCTTGGCAGGGAATAGGGAGGCAAAGTTAAAAACAGAGGCAGAAGGAACACCCATTCAGAGCCTTCCCCACGTGTGGCCCATACTTATACAGCCACCCAATTAGATAAGATGGATGAAGCAAAGAAGTGCAGGCCTACAGGAACCGGATGTAGCTCGCTCCTGAGAGACACAGCCAGAATATAGCAAATACATAGGCGAATGCCAGCAGCAAACCGCTGAACTGAGAACGGGACCCCCGTTGAAGGAATCAGAGGAAGGACTGGAAGAGCTTGAAGGTGCTCGAGACCCCATATGTACAACAATGCCTAGCAACCAGAGCTTCCAGGGACTAAGCCACTACCCAAAGACTATACATGGACTGACCCTGGGCTCCAACCTCATAGGTAGCAATGAATAGCCTAGTAAGAGCACCAGTGGAAGGGCAAGCCCTTGGTCCTGCCAAGACTGAACCCCCAGTGAACGTGATTGTTGAGGGGAGGGCGGTAATGGGGGGAGGATGGGGAGGGGAACACTTATATAGAAAGGGAGGGGGATATTGGCCCTGAAACAGGGAAAGGGAATAACAATCGAAATGTAAATAAGAAACACAAAATTTAATAAAGTTAAAAAAAAAAGAAAGTGGAGTTATGAAATATGTAGGTAAATGGATGGAAGTAGAAAAAATCATTCTGAATGAGGTAACAAAGATCCAGAAAGACAAATATGGTATATATTTGCTTATATTTCGATATTAACTGTTAATTCAATGATAAACAGGCTATAATCTGTAGAAACATAGAGTTTTTTTATAGGATAAGGGACAAGGGTGGGGGCAGATAGATGTCCCTGGGAAAGGGAAATAGAATAGACAGTTATAGTTTGACCAGGAGGCAGGGGAATGAGAACAAGAGGATCAAGCAGGTTGGGAGAGAGAAAAGGGAATGAGAGAAAAAATGTAAATAAATTAAGCTGAAGAGCCACTTGAAGCCTAATTAAGTATGGAAAGCTAATGTGGTAGAAATCTACCACCACACTGATTCTCAGAGTGGCTATCCAAGTCCCACCAATTTCCTTTCACATCTAAAAATGTGATCATTCGGCTTTCTATTCCTGCCACTATGTTTGTCTGGTGTCATATCTGTGTACCACGATGGACTTTTAGCCCTCTGTAATTATAGACCCTCAAAGAAACCCATCTTTGTGTATATTGCCTTGGTAGTAACATATACTACAACATATACATATCTAATACACATAATAAAATTTTTATATATAAACTATATAGTCTATATATAGATATTTAGTCTCTCTCTACACACACACACATATACATATATATATATACATATATGTATAAAATCTCAGTTACATCACTGAATAATAGGGAGATAGAACCCCAGCTAGCATCTTTTGTCAATAAATGAGCTGTCCTGTACCAGAAATAGCTTATATCTAATTGGCTTTTAGTCAATGGCATCCTATGGGAATCCCCATATCTTTCTCTCCACAAACTGAGAGCAAGACCTTATTGCTGAAGAAAACAACCTACTGAGCATTTAGAAGTAGAGTTGTTGCCTACCTAGAACCTTTATGCCATGAGCTATTATTCTGAGTACCAGAAAGTATTCTGTATGTTACCAAAATGTAAAGGCCAATTCAGCCGCAAACCCTTTGATATACAACAGTGCCCTGCCTACAAGATATGCTAACACAATGGTGGCATAAAGCCTGTGGGAGTAACCACTGAATATCCAGTTTGAATTAGTGCCCACTCTAAGAGGTGGAACGCACACCCAACGCTGCTTAGTAACCAAGAACCTGATACTAGATAGCCCAGAAATCTAGGGTAAAATCCAACACTACTGTTCTATGAAAAGAATATAGTAGCAATTAAAGGAATCTTACTGATATTCTACTATATCCATAGATCAGGACTTTGCTCTGCCATTATCAAAAAGGCTTCCTCCTGTACCAGATGGGAACAAATAGAGACTCATTGCCACACAATATGTAGAGAAAAAAGACCTTGGAACACCCAGCCCTAAATGTATTTTGTCATCAAATTGCCTCATCTCAGTGCTCAGGAAACACTGCTGAAGAGGAAGAGAAGGAGACAGAGTATAAGAGGGAATGAAGGATACCAAGAAAATAAAGCTTCTAAACATGCAGTATGAATGCACATATGAACCCACAAAGACTAAGGTTGCATGTACAGATAAAGCAAACATGTGCCCCAATTCCTAACCCAGAAGCAGTCTCCAACTGATAACCATTTGCAAATGAATATTTAATTTATTTCAAGGGAGTCCCACTTGACAAATAAACTACTGTTAAGGGTAGGCTGCATGCCTGGCAAGAGATAGCCAAAAGGAAACCGGCTGACAACATCTTTTAGGTTCCTTGTCTTATAATGTCATGTCACAACCATTTCTTTTACTTACTAAAAAATTATTTTTAAAAATTTTTCTTTACTATGTAACTGTTCACTTTCATATTGGCTGGGGCTCCCTCCTGGACTACTTCACAGGATCTCGATGGGTTAGTGGGACCATTTTGGGTATTTCTTGTCTAACTGGTTTCTGGAAAGGCCTCATTTAAGTTGTCAGTCATCATCTGTTCAAACGGAATTATGTTCTTCATTTTCTCCAACTGCTACTCAAATTATGGATCCCGATCTAAGACCCAGACAGGAACTCAGCACAGTTCTTCAATTGCTGGTGGTTTCCAGGCAGATTAGTCCACCTGGTATGGAGGGTCTCTTTCCAGGACTATAGGGAGTCAGCGATTGTCTTTTGATTGTTGGATATGATCTCCTCAAAAGCTACCCAACCAATGGTTTTTAGAGCAAGTTTACACCCAGGCAGCCATCTTGGATCCTTCGCTGACCCCCACCATAGCACTGGCTCCAGCAGCAAAGAATACAAGTGTGTTCATCATTTTTTAATTTGAATTTTAATTTTTCTCCTTTTATGCCCCAAGTCCTTTGTATATATATTATGGCTTCCAGTTTTGTGTCTTTATGGGATTTCTCAGTGTGAAAACAAGTGGCTTTTTGCATCTGTGTCTGCTCCCTGTGCATTTTCTTGGACTCTTCTTTTGCTTTGTTGGTTTAGTCCTATTCCTATGAACTTGTTTTGTTTTATATTATTATATTATATTGCATTTTATTATTTTCCCTTAGTAGTCTCTTTGTTTTTTTAATGAGAGGCAGAAACTGAGTAGATCTGAATGTGGAGGGGGAGGTAGGAAGGAACTGGGAGGAATAGATTGAGAGAAAACCATAATTAGGATATAAAAAAAACAATCTATTTTTAATAAAAGGAAATAAATAAAGCAAAGAGTGTAAATTGGAAGCAGGGTGAGGCTGCATAATCTCAAAGCCTGCCTCTGCTTACACACATCCTCCAGCAAGGCTGTAATGCATAAGCGTCCCCAAATAGTAATGTTATTCGTGACCAAGCGTTCAAATACATGAGCCTATGGGGGCATATTCATCATTCAAACCACAGGTTTCTGCTTGCAGACTTTCACAGGGTCATTTCCAGATTGTAATGCAAGACACATTTACTCCAAAATTTTAAGTCCCGTTAAACCTCCCCTAACAGCAACACTAACTGTGGAGACCCTGTGGGTGAAACTTCTGTTCAGACCACTACTACATACAATACGTCTTTTACCATCCCCTACTTTTTTTTCACTTGAGTTGTGAGACAATAGGCTTCCACATGGGTTTTCATATTCTCTTTCTTTAGATTATTAATTCCCGTTACCTTCTCTCTCTCTGATACTCCCATGTTCCTCACTGCTTATGCCCTTTTTGGCTCAAATATTCTACATCACTAGTTTCAGGCCTAAGTGGAACACTTTTCTTACCCTACTGACAGAAAAGCTCAGGAAACAGCTCCAAAGAGGGGTCAGAAGGGATGTAAGAGTGGAAGATGGAGAGAGTGCCCTGAGATTCTTTCTTGGGGATGTGACATATCTATGGCAATCATGAACTCACAGAAGTCATGGTTATCTTCATAACACTAAATCTGACATAAATTCTGGGGTGGATAGAATAAATGCTTTCCAGATATTATCCCTTACCGAGAAGTTATTGGCAGTGGATAGTTATTGGGGAAGAAATGGTGATTTTTTAATGTGGCCACCAGTACATTTCTCAAACTCCAGTGTGTGTTCCTACACGCATGTGCATATACTTAGTCATAGTTATTTGCTTTATAGTTAGGCTTATCATTTACTATCACTTAATTTAGTTGTCAATATCATTATAGTTTTGGCCATTAACAACCTTCCAGTTGGTACATGCATCCCTTTAATTTACCTATAACATCACAATGAGACTTGCTTTTTGACTGATGCTTGAGCACTTTCTTTGAACTCTGTCATATTAGAAGTTCATCTGCCATATTTCCTGCTCTAGTCTTTGAATCAGTCAATTTTTTTCTTTTGACCTTTTACTATGATGGGGATTGGGCTCATGGTACTGTCCTTAATAGCTATTGATTTTTTTTTTTTTTCCGGAGCTGGGGACCGAACCCAGGGCCTTGCGCTCTCTAGGCAGGCGCTCTACCGCTGAGCTAAATCCCCAACCCCCTTAATAGCTATTGAATTTGGATTCAAGTGTCAGAAAGCAATAATAAAATTATGATTATTATAGTCATTATAATATTATGTTCATTTTATTATAATCATTAACATTTTAAAATTCAATTATTTAATGTTTAAATTTTAACCATATCTTTCCTGCACATATTTGGGAAACACTTGTGGGGTATCTAAGTATTGAGAAAATATCTGTGGAGGATGTTACAGTTTATAAGATTTGGGCCTACATCTTGAAAGCTCACAGTCTGCAGATATTTTCTAGTGGCAGCTGACAAATTATATGCAACATAAAAATTTACTCAACTAATTCCCAGAATAATAATGCAATACAATAACAAGAGCATTTGTTTCATTATTAAATTTTGCACAATATATAAACTACTTAAATCTAAGCAGACACGGAATATTTTTGGGTAGATAGATGAAAGAAAGTATGCAGTATGTACGTATGTACATATGTATAGGCAGATATAGGAGGTATGGTTAAACAATATGATTGTTTTTAACTTACATCAACAAATAATGTGTTATCCTACCAGATAAAAGTAGTGATTGAATTTTTTCGACTTCATTGGTTTGAATAAATATCAGTCTAACATTGTTGGATGAAGTGTAAACTTAAGGGGTTTTTTTTTGTTTTTGTTTTTTGTTTTCATTTTTGTTTTTGAAAAGTTAGTTGGATGGTGTTTTGCTGGAGAAAACACAAGAAAGAACATTTTGTTAAACTGGACACAGGTGAGAAAGGCTAAGGCAGACTCCAGAAGGAAGTTTGGTTGAAGCAGACACAGGAGAGAGGATGTTCTGAGTAAGCAGATGAAGGGACATGTGATGAAGGATTTTTTGCTAACAATATACATGTATTGATCTGCCTTACATTGCAGAGTTGAGTTGCATTTTTTGGGACTCGAAAGACTTGTGTGGGTGTCCTGCAATTTGTTGTTTGGACTTGGGCTGATTGGATGCATGTGCTGAGGTAAGATGCATACTGAGGCAAGACCTTTGGAGGCCATGTGATGTTTGGAGGGTATAAATAGGACTCACAGAGTGACAGGGACAGAGCTTGTCTAGCTGCTACAGATCGCTGTATAAAACTTGTGGGTCTCATGTCTTTGCTGGTCTTCTTTTCTCTGACAGAGTCACAGCTGAGAACTTCTGCTGTCCCTCCAGATCCCTCCTGCTGCCGCAAGTTAGGCTGAAACCTGGCTGCCACTGCTTGATCTTGTCACTGCTGTCTCTAACCCGACTCTACCAAACTGGACTGCTGGTGCATCCTTGAAGTGTTTGCGAGTATATAGAGCTGCTGTTGCCTGCTAACCTCTGAACTGGACCGTTGATTTCCAGACAACACAGACAGGAGTTGCTCCAAAGACTCTCTAAACAGATCCAATTCCCCTGTATCCTTTCTGGTGGGTGGTGGGCTAAAAGGGAGGTAAAACCATTTAAGAACCATCATTAAAAATACTGTTTAATAAACATTAAAGTTAGAGTTGGAAGCAGAAGATTTTGAATATAGTTTGTCAGAATGAATTCCCTACTACACTTGGTATCTGCTGGGGTTGGCTCAAGTAATTTGCATTCACCTGCCTTATAATTGGCACTTGCCTTCAGACCAAAGGTTCATCTGGAGTTATCAGCCAAGTCAGAGAGTCCTCTTTAATGTACATCGCCAATATAAGCACCTAGGTTTGTTTACAGAATGGGGTTAGTTTACAAGAAGGCACATTTCAATATATAAAGGTGGAAACTAAAAATATCATAACAGTATTCCTGGAAGTGGAGCAACAATTCTGAACTATTCAAGTGGTCAAAACAAATCACACAACGAGCTTAATTTTAAATAAATGAGAAAATTGTTACTTATTTATGAGAGAATGACAACGTGACTTTAAAATATACCAACCACCTTGGAAATACTATTATGACCAAATGTAATTTGAATGTCTCATATATACAAATTTCTTTTAAATTTTATTTTTCTTAGTTGTTTTATGTTTTTACATTTCAAATGTTATCCCCTTTCCCCCCCCCACTCCCATACCCTCTTCACTTACCCCGGCTTCTATGAAGATGCTCCCAATCCCACCCATCCACTTTCACCTCAACATTCTGGCACTCCCCAACATTGGGGAAATGAGCCTTCACAGGACCAAGAGCTTTTCCTCCTATTGATGATGGACAATGCCATCCTCTGATACATATGTGGCTCTAGTCATGGGTACCCCAAGTGTACTCATTGGTTGAAGGTTTAATCCCTGGGAGCACTGGTAGAGTTTGGTTGGTTGATATTGTTGTTCTTTCTATGGGGTTGCAAAACCCTTCAGCTACTTCAGTCTTTTCTCTAACTCCTCCATTGGGCTCCCTTTGTTCAGTCCAATGGTTAGCGGCAAGCGTCCTCATCTGTATCAGAAAGGCTCCGGCAGAGCCTCTTAGGAGACATCCATATCTGGCTCCTGTGAGCAAGCACTTTTTGGCACCAGCAATAGTGACTGGGCTTGGTGTCTGCATATGGGATGTATACAATTTTAATCTGCTTGTAGCCTGGCTATCTGCATCACTGTTTCAATTCCCAAAGATTTCCATTCTCTGGCTACATGCAAAAATGTTGAACAGTCCTTTTGAATACAGTGTTAAAACCTGAGTCAGAGGAGGGAAAAAACAGAACTTTATATTATCACACAACAGCTGTCACTCTTGACTTAATTCTTCACTTCCTAAAACAAGTGACCTGATATGTAAACTTAGTAACTGTCACTGTATTATTGGTGACCTCGAAAACAAAACCATCCACTTAGTACAAATTGTCCCCTCATGTGCTTTATATTAGTCAAAGATCCTGGTTATTCTATGTTTCTTATGTTCTATGTAACCTCACATCATAGTTTATTCTTTGTATAACATTTTTGTAACACTGTATAATCTGAGGCTTAAGAATGAAAATCTTTACCTTACAGAGAAAAACATGTTATCAATACAAAGTAAAATAAGAAACAAATGATGATAACATACAGGTAAAGTGTGAACTTAACCCAAAGCATATAGTCCAGAAGAATACAGATAATTATTTCTCTTTTAGAAATTTATGTTAAATAATAAATTTTTTCACACAGACAAACCTAAATGATTGAACCTGGAGATGGTCATATCCATTTTGGGTTCCAACTTCCTATTTGACAGTTCTAAGTGTTTAGAAAATGTATGTAGCTTTGTGAATTACAAAAAAAAAAAAAAAAAAACCAAAAAGAAAACAAAACAAAAAAAAAACCAAAAAAAACACAAAAACAAAACAAAAAAAACCCTAAATTGATGAAGAACAATTTAAAATCTTATAACCAAAATGGGACAAAATTCTAAAGCAGCCAAATGTACTTTCTTACACAAGGGAAACTTCTAAATAAAATCTTCCTCTATGATAGGTCATGTAAAATTTTTGTTTTCAATGTCAAAGACAATAAAATTGTGATAAAGATACAAATCAGTAGTGGCAATTTCAAATTCATCTCTTCATTACTTGTATACATGAACATGCTTATCTTTTATTAGTATTTGCTTAGAAATGATTAAAAGTAGTATAGTTAGCAAAAACAAGAACAACAACAACAAGAACAAAAAAGAAAGCAACAAATAATACCCGAAAAATCAAAAACAAAATCAAAGCTAAATGAAAAAAAAAATGGCCACAAAGTCCTAGCATCTACATTGTGTTTGCCAGCTAGTCCTTGTCATGAATTTGTTTGTTCTGATTTAATTTGTTCTTTTGACAGAGAGAGAACACAGAAAAAGACAGACACAGAGACACAAAGAGAAAGCATGAACTTAGGAGTATTTGAGAAAAATTGGGGGAGAGAAAGAATATTGTTAAGATATATTAGAAATATAAATTTCATAAATAAAAAATAAGTAAAAAGAAGTGTTGTTACTAATTCATAATAATAAAAACAAGAAACAAAAATTAAGAAAACTAGTCCAATTATCATTAAAAACTAAGATAATGAGTTTTTCCTATACTTTTTTTTTTTTTTTTTTCGGAGCTGGGGACCGAACCCAGGGCCTTGTGCTTCCTAGGCAAGCGCTCTACCACTGAGCTAAATCCCCAACCCTTTTCCTATACTTTTAATCAAAGAATGCAAAGTTTTATATGTTGGAAACTGAATTATTGTGACAAAACCAAGATAACTTTACCATGGTATTGAAAAGCATCATAGGTTAGAAAATCAAAAGTCTCACCAATGTGAGGTATAATGCACACCTGCTCTTCCCACTCTGAGGACACTTTTAGGGAGGCCAGAAGACTGTGAGTTTGGGGCCAGTCTGTGCTGCAGAGTGAAACTGCCTCAAACACACAAAGCAAACATAAAGATTATATTAAAACTTTCCAAATCTGAAACTGATCTAGAGACTCATATTCAACATAGAAATCTTCAAATATTCACATACCTCTGTGTTTTGCTTTTGTTTTGTTTTGCCTTTTTTAATCTAGAAAATGTCAAGTTCATGTAAATCTCAGGGAAACTGAAGGTACTGAAGATGTCTCAAGGGGAAGACAGAACAGAGATGGACGAGTGACATCAGTGGTGCTAGTGTGCAGGCTTGGAATAACTGCATTTCTATATAGGATCTTTCTTTCCCACCAAGCACAATACAAACTGTACCGAATACTTTTCTCATTGCTATGCAACATACCCAAACAGAATCAACTTGAGGAAGGCTTGTCTTCTATCTACAATTCCATGGCTCTGTCACAGATAAACACATGGTGGCAGGAGCTGATTGGTGACATTAAATCCACAGTCAAAAAGTAGATTTGTTCTCAGCTTGCCTTCTCTCTTTCATTTGCTCCAGGGCCCTAACTTATGAAACAGAACTCTCCACATTTAGAGTGGAACTTCATGTTTTAATTAATTCTTAATCACATCTTAATTAATTAATTCTAGAGAATTCTTCATAGGTATCCTCACAGGATCTGCCTTCAGAGTAATTCAAGAACCTGTCAATTTGACATATATATATATATATATATATATATATATATAAGCTGTCATATAAACTGCAGAGTACACATGTATGTGGCAGAGTTAAAATCACAAAAATATTAGAAGACAATATAGGGGTAAATATTCATGACCTGGGCTTGACAAAATCTTCTTAGCTATGATTAAAGTTGTAAGCACTTTGTTTTCTTTTTTATTTCTTTATTTTTTAATTATCTTTCAACTTTCTCTTCTTAGGTATGATTGAAGAAAAACATGTGTAATAAATTATAGCAAATTGAATTTTAGCAAAATAGAATCTAAAGACCCTTATATTTTAAAGCCAGTAAAAAAAGGAAAATATATCTCAAACTAATATAAATTATATAGAGGAAAAGGATATGTATATGTGTATAAAAACCTCTTACAAGGCAACAGTAAAGTATGGATAAGTCAGGAAAACATTAAATAAAAAAAGCAAAACTCCCATAAGTTGTAAGATGTTCATTTGCTTTTTTCTTTCTTTCTTTTTTAAATATCTTTCACTTTTTTTTTTTACAATGCAGTCATTATCCCTCTCCTCATCTACCCTCTGGACAGTTCCTCATCCCATACTGCCACTAGGGCCTTAAGTGTCTCGAGGGCTAGGTGCATCTTCTCTCACTGTGGTCAGAACAGGCTGCCTTCTGCTGTATATGGTTTGGGAGCCTCATATCAGCTGGCGTATGCTGCCTGTCTGGTGGCTCAGTGTCTGAGAGATCTTAGAGGTCAAGGTTAATTGAGGCTGCTGGTCTTCCTATGGGGTTGTCCCTCTTCCACAACTTCTTCCAGTCTTTCTCTAATTCAACCACATGGTTCCTGGCTTCTGTCCATTGCTTGGGTTGCATCTGTCTTGTTCAGCTGCTTGTTGGGATTAGAATTTGCCCATCTCTAAAGACAGAATATATTAGACTTTGCTAAGATAAAGAGTTGGAAGAAATAGATAGTAACTGTTAATAGGCACTGTGTAATGTAATATTCTAAAATTAAATGATTAACAACTAAAATGAAATATACTGTTTTACATTTCAAGTGTATATATTGAATGATGCAAAAATAATGTATCAGAAAGCTATTGAAATAATAGTAGCAGGTTGGGCAGATGTCTCAAAGGCTAATTCATTTGCTGAGCAAGCAAATGGATTAGATTTCAGTTCCCTACCACCTCTAAGACCAGGTAGGCAAGAAGTGACCACCTCTGGACATTGAACATTTTTTTTCTCTTTCTTTCCATCTTTTTTTCTTTCTTTCTTTTTGTTTGTTTTTTCTTTATTTCTTTTTTGCCTTTCTTTCTTTCTTTCTCTCTTTCTTTCTTTCTTCCTTTTCCATTGTATCTGATGAGAACAATACAGCATAACAGTTAAGCATTAGATATTTCATATTACAAGATTGCCCTTTCAGTCTAGAGCAAGATGGCTAAGAAGGACAGTCATACCAGTGAACTCTGGGTTTTATTGAAGAACCTTGTCTCAAAAATGAGGTGAAAGAGGGATGAAGATTCAGGACATCGACCTGGCTCTTCCACATATATGCACACTCACGCATACTTATCTTTATACACATATTATGCTCACATATGCACAGTATGTATGCTCATATATACTGAATGTATGTATATATAAATATATACATATGTATGTATGTATACTGTATCCACATCACGTTCACACTCACAAGAAAAAAAGAAAAAAAATGCACAACATATACATTGCTTATGAAGCATTCTTTGGTCTTTTACATTGGTTATTTTATTTATTCACATTTCAAATGTTATCCCCTTCCCTGATTTACCCTCTCTAACACCCCTCTCCCCTGCCCTGTTCCCCTGCTTCTATGAGGGTACTCCCCCACCCATCTACCCACTCCTGCCTCAGCACCTTAGCATTCCCCTATGCTGGGTCATTGAGCCTCCACAGGACTAAGGGACTCTCCTCCCATTGATGCCAGATAAGGCAATCTTTTGCTACATGTGCAGCTGTAGTCATGGGTCTATGTGTACTCTTTGGTTGATGGTTTAGTGGAAGTTCTGGGAGGGTCTGGTTGGTTGATATTGTTGTTCTTTTTATGGGGTTCAGCTCCTTCAGTCCTTCCCTTACTCCTCTCTTGGGGTCCCTATTCTCAGTTGATAGTTGACTGTGTGCATCCACATCTGTATTGGTCAGGCTCTAGCACAAATTCTCAGGAACAGCTATACCAACTGATCTAGTCTTATTTACAAACCCATCACATAACCCTACTCTAACTTTAATTAAAGTATTTACCATCATCATCATTATCATTGTGTGCCTGTGTGCATGCATATGCATGTATGTGGGTGTATACCACAGTACATATGTAGAGGTAAGAGGAAAACCTATGGGAGTTAATTTTCTTCCCCCATCATGGACTCTGGGGATTGAACTTACATCATAAGGTACATTTACCAGGACCATGTCAGTCATCTGTATTTTCACTTTAACGATAAAGAATATGAGATGCTAGGTATATATCAAAGTTCTTTGAGTAGAGGTGTGGCTGGGGTTACAATCTTATCTGAATGATGCAAAATCTCTAATGTTAAACAATTATTCTTCATCACTCTTATCTGTTACACAAGAAAGAAAAATGAAACCCTTAATGTCCTTTCCTGTTTCTCTTTTCAATTCTGCTCTTCCTATATACCCTCTTGATGAATTGCTTGTAATGGAAGTTTTTAAACAATTTGAATATCACTGCCTTAGTCACTGATCTGTTGCTATGAAAGAACACCATGACCAATGTAATCATTATAAAGAGAAGTATTTAATAGAATGCTTGCTTACAGTTTCAGAGTAATAGTCTATTATCATCATAGTGGAAAACATTCATAATGCTGGAGAAATGGTTGAAAACTATGTCCTGAGACATAGGCAGAGAAAAGAGGAGACACACAGAGAGATGGAGAGACAGAGAGATAGAGAGTGACAGAGAGTATGGTTTGGGGTTTTGAAATTTCAAAACCAATTCCCAAGACCATACCTTCTAATACTTCTTAAATGTGCCACTCTGTGGTGAATAAGCTTTCAAATATATGAGCATAGGGAGACAATCTTTTTGAAACTACCACAGTCATTAACATTATAAATCTTATTAAAATTAGCCATAGATATTCCCTAGCTCTAAGTTCAGGTAACTATAAAATCTGTGTTTTCTTTGTCTTTTGGGGTAGGCTGAAACAATTCATTTTATTTATTATTAGGGTACAGATAATACTTTAGCATGAGAGGGCCATAGTAAACTCAGATTGCTCAAAGGTAAAGATACTTAAGTCATAAGATCCAATATTTAGTCATGGGTAGCAACATATTTTTCAGGTAGTTACTTTACTTCTCTGTATCTCAATATCATTGTCTTAATTTGAGAAAAAAATAAAATCTATTAATAGTGTAATGGAATTGCAATGGTGGTTAGCAGGTATACACAATTGTCAGAATGTGCAATAACCCAGTCTCAGGCCACTGAAGCATTTCTTCATCCTAATCCTTAGAGCCCACCATAATGTAGCTTTACAAACATGCTTTGGAGACTGGTAGACAGGAGCTCTGGCAGACAGGAGCCATTCTACCTAGTATGTAAAAGCTCTCTTTCCTTCAAGCCCAGAGAGCTCTATTGCAAGTGGCCAAGTTAAACCAGATTGAAAACCTGAGGCAAAAACTTGCTACAACTAGGAAAAGAGTGCATGACAGGAGTTGGCTTAGTCTCCTAGCTTCCCTGGAGAAATTAGAGTGGCTAAGATGTTTAAATCCCCAGCCAAAACTCATGATTTAATTTGACTTTATAGTTCCAAGGATTTCCTTGTTGTGGTTTCCCTATACCATATACAGAGCTATCCTCTCTCCCCCTGTGGAGAAGAAAGCCAGTCACTGTGAACGTGTGTTGGCAGATCTTTCATGTGGTCTTGCTAGGCAGACACATCTGCAGAAAATCTCAGGAAAGAAGACACAGGTTGAGCTCTGTACAACTGGTAAGCCTCTGAGTCCTCTTTGCGTACTGATTCCAGTACTTTATTCTCCAATCATCTTCGAGTTTCCTGCCTATTTATTTGCATACAACATGGAAATAACAGTCCATGTGTCGCTTTATTGTTGTAACATTGTGGGAGCTGATGACTGATACTGCCATGATCTTCAATTAATGACTGTTGGCCTCTACTAGAAAACTAATGGAGATAAATAGCATGCATTTGATCCTGGCTCAGCTCTGCTGACCTCATCCCCATCATTCTGGACAAATAAGATTGAATGGATTGAGTATGCAGGAATAATATTCTTTGTCTCTTTGGCTAAGAAGGAATCCCATCACATTTCTTGATTTGTCCTGTTTGTTTTGCAGTCAGCTCTAGAATGGTAGATTATTAAGGACAGATGGCAAAGCAGAGATGACTTAGCTCTTCTCACAGTGAGGTGAACAGCAGGAAACTGACCTGCTGAAGAACACACATCAAATAAATTGTGGACTCTAGATTGGACATATCATTTATTGACTATATTACATTGTTTCTAGGGAACAATCAAAGACTACTGTGACTGAAGCAGCTGTAAAGGATAAGAGATGTCTAATCTCATTTTGTTTTGTGCTGAAGAATTAAAATGTGAACACGAGGCAGAAATCACCTGCTAACCCTTCCTGGATATCACTGAAGAGGTTGATCAGATTCAGGTAGAAAACAGAATAAACAAAAGCCATGTTAACTAGAAATAAAATGACTTGGGACCAGATTCTGAATTATCTCCTAGGACGTAATAATTGCCACAAAATAAGATTTGAAAAGTGGTTCTTCCCCTTAGAAGAAGAGGAAAAATGATTCTAGGAGTCAGTGGGGTCAAGGATACCATGAGAACCTGGCCCACAGAATCAACTAAGCAGGACTCAAGGGGCTCGCAGAGACAATCATGTAGCTTGTATGAGTCTGAGCTAGACTTGCTGCATGTATGACATAATTTGCTCTTGGGACCCTTTTCCTTTTACTGGGAAATAAACAATTTTCTAGTAGAGGCCAACAGTCATTAACTGAAGATCATGGCAGTATCAGTCATCAGCTCCCACAATGTTACACCGATAAAGTGACACATGGACTGTTATTTTTTCAATAAGTCTTGGTATGAGAGTGAGTAGTAGTACTCCATGTTTAGTTGATATGCCTGGGAGGCCTGCTCTTTTTTGAAAGGAAATGAAGAAAAAGTGAATTTGGGGAAGAGAGGAGGTAGGATACAGAGACTGGAAGGAGTAGAGGGAGAGGAGGCTGTGTTTGGAGTGTAATATATGAGAGAAGAACAAAATAAAAAAATCATTATAAAAGAATTAATACTAAACTAATATAGTCCAAATTAGAGAGGCCTAGTTGTAGTATATAATTTCAAAGATCATTCAAATTCATTGAGCTTAAAGTTTTGTATGAGATATTAATTGTGTAGATTTCAGATATATTATATACAGTAAATTATTTTTGAAATGTAAATGCATAGAAAAGAAAGAATTAAGAAAGAAAGAGAAAAAAGAAAAAGTGGTTCTTGATTAATTTTAGATTTCTAAGTCATAGATATCTAATCCTAATATCTAATAACTGGATATTCCTTATGAAGTTTAAAATACTTCTGAAATCTATCCATCACCATGCACTTTACTAAGAGTGCTTGAACAATGGAAAGCTGTCACAAGAGAGAACATGAGAGACAACTTCTTTCCAAAATGGTACGCTCTAAATCACATACTATGTTGGTCTTAAGTAAACGTTCCTGGTTACTGATTTGTGCTGGAACCAGTGAAGTGGAATTATTTCCAAAACATCTGTTATTAGCTGTCTGTCCAGACTCAACATCTACCCTCGATATGTTAGTATTTCTTCACTCTTGACCTCATTACATAAGACATTAATTAAGTGGAACATTGATCATTGGTTTGTCTCATTGTATTCCTAAGTTTTAATGAATTCTTTAAAGCAATGGTGAGAAATTACTTTAATTTATTATTACTTATTATAATCACAGCTTAGTTTTTAGAAAATGAAGGGAATTATGGCAATACCAAAACATGGATGGGCCATTTCACTAAAAGAGGATAGATGATGGGAAATTTAACTCGAGCTGAACCTAGACAGCATGCCTAAAACAACTGACTCCATTAATGATGGTTTTGTAACAAAATAGAAAAGTGATCAACATTTATTCTTCATTTCTGTGTTCTGGGTATTCTAATGTGTTTTAGACTCCTGTCATTTTTCACATGGTACATGCCGATATGATTTTATAAATGAGAAGCATCATCCATAAACATCATCTCCATAAGAGCTCCCATACAGTTAAGAATCACTTTATTATGTCTATATCCTAAAACTTATAGTCAGGACCATCCCATTGTAAGAATGCTTCCTTGGTCATAAGGCTGGAAAATTATAAAAGGAGAAATGGAATAGTGGTCAAGAGCACTCTTATGCGAATGTGTGTCAACAGGTCCCACAGGGATGAGGTCACTCCTTCTATTGTAAACACTCAAAAGGTTTTATTTTCTCAAGCTCTTGTTACACTTGGGCTTCACTAACCCCTCCCATCTGTCTCCCTTTCATTTTTCATTCTAAAGTATCACTTTTGGGATTTTAGTTTCAATTAAAAAAAGACATATTTATTTACATATTTGAGTACTCTGTGTGTAAGCCTGCATGACAAAAAACCCCCAAAACAAACAAACAAACAAAAATAAACACCAAGTAAGAGGGCAACAGATCTCACTGTAGATGGTTGTCTACCGTGTGGTCTCCCAATTAAAAAAAAGCCCAGGAGCAGATGGTTTTAGTGCAAAATTCTATCAGACCATCATAGAAGACCTAATACCAATACTGTCCAAAATATTCCACAAAATAGAAACAGAAAGAGCACTACCCAATTCCTTCTATGAAGCCACAATTATGCTTATACCTTATCCACACAGACCCAACAAAGAAAGAGAACTTCAGATCAATTTGCCTTATCAATATCAACACAAAAATACTCAATAAAATTCTTGCAAACTGAATCCAAGAATATATCAAAATGATCATCCATCATGATCAAGTAGGCATTATCCCAGGGATGCAGGGATGGTTCAATATAGGAAAATCCATCAACAAAATCCACTATGTAAACAAACTCAAAGAAATAAAAACGCATGATCATCACATTAGATGCTGAGAAAACAATTGACAAAATGCAACACTGCTTTATGTTAAAAGTCTTGGGAAGATTAGGAATTTGAGGTCCATACCTAAACATAGTAAAAGCAGCATACAGCAAACCAGTAGCCAACATCAAATTAATAGAGAGAAACTTGAAGCAATCCCACTAAAATCAGGGACTAGACAAGGCTGTGCACTCTCTCCCTACTTATTCAGTATAGCATTCTTTTCTTAATTTGCCTCTGACTAGGAAATCATGACATTACAGAGGTTAACTATCTTATGTCCCACCAATGGTCAATTCTTTATAGCTACTCCAAAGCACTCCACCTTTATCTTTCACTTTACCTGGACCCCTTTGTTCTCTTGTCTACCACATTATTTTTCCCACTGTACAGGTGTTGTAGAATCTCTTCTATCACTTCCTTTTGTTTTCCAAAATGGTGATGCTTTCAAATACCTTCCTGACATTTTCTTCTTGAATATCATTGACCCAGAAAAGGGGAGTATTATGGTTCAACTTTTATATAAATATCATCTTCTGCTCAAAGGTGAGCATGAACTGGTTGCTCAGCAACCAGGAATGAATGAGCAAGTGAATGAGTGAATTCAGGAGAATAATTCATAAGGAAGCATCTGTTAATGATTAAGTTTAGTTATTTAGATATGCTTGTAGGTGAGAATCCCAATTTAACTAGTACAGTACAGCACAGTGAAATTCTGGAATGAGAAAGCTTCAGTCTTAAAACTGAAAATGTCTTAGGGAAATGAGATGTCCTTGTCACCTCACATAATTTGCCTCCTGAGGCTTATACTAAGTATCAATATGGACAGGTAAGAACCACAAATGTTTTAGATTAGATCAGATTCCAAGAGAAGAACAGAGAGACATCTAGAAAATCCATTTCAAAGTGTAGCTGTAGGAGCACAGCCATGAGCCAAGAGTACCATTCTCCTCTAGCACATGAAATATTTGAAAAGGTGTGGTGGTATGCTGCAGCAACACACTGGTGTCACAATTTGATATTTAAGAACTCAAATGCAAGATTGAACCTGACTCTGGTCTTACAAATTTGTAGTGTTGGAAAGTCATGGAACCTATATGTTTCTTGCCTGTAAAGTACATTTTCCAATGTCAAGTGCAAGGCAATTGCAGAACCTAACTCTGTATCTGGCATACAATAATTACTCAATAAAGCTCTATTCCCATGACCAGACCTTTATCCAGATTGTCTCCATCCTCTTGACTTCAGTTGTTCTGACATAGAAGGTTAACTTGTTATTACATTTTCCAAATGTGAATTAGCAAGAAGTCTGGTCTGGCAAACCATTGGTTTTCTATACAATACATATTGGATTATGTGTAATGCGTGTGTGTCCCAAGCCTAGTTTTGTGACTTTTTAATAGTTCCCTTGTCACGGTAGTGTGCCTGATGTGGTGAGGTTACAGAAAGATCCACAATTTCTCAAAAATCAAACCAAAACACCAATGTTCACATAAAACGCGTCATACGCTTTTGACTGAGCAATTTTATTTCTAGGAAGTTATCCAAAGGAAATAACCAGAGAATGCATGTACAGGGCTGTTCATTTCAGCATTGTTTATTATAGTGAAATATTAGAAACATCTGAAATGTTTAACAATAGAGATTGGGCTAAGCTAATTGCATTTCAGACATTCAACTGAATACCATGCAGACATCAAAAAAGTTGTGCTCCCTAAAAGTATTTAATGACTGGAAAGATGTTCAAGGCATATTGTTAAATGAAGAAAGAAGATAACAAAGCAATATGTTCAGTGTGTTTCCAATTTGAGGAAATAAAAATTATGAAGGAAACCACAGTAATATTAAATAAAACCAGAAGTAGTTCTCTAATGGCTGAGAACACGCACGTTAGAGTTAGAACTTCCAGGTTTTAGTTCTATTTAGTTCTAGCTCCACACGTTTCATGTTATATGAGTTTGAAAATCATCTCTCTTTGTTTCCATTTTCTTGTTGATGCAATGGAAAAGACATTTGTAATCAGCTCATGCTAGCGCTCTCTCTCTCTCTCTCTCTCTCTCTCTCTCTCTCTCCCCCCCTCCCTCCCTCCCTCTCTCCCCCCCTCCCCCCCCCCCCCCTCTCTTCTTCTCTCCCTCTCTCCCTCTTTCCCTTTCTCTCTCTCATATGTGTGCATGCGAATATTAAATGTGTTTACATATAAGAAGGATTGGAAGATTGGCTAATACAGCTTCAATGAAATAGGTCTGTGTGTAAAGTTCTTGGTTTGTGGGTGTGAGTTTGGAACCCCAGAACCTAACCCACATTAAGTGTGTATGAAGGTACATGCTGGTGAGCCCAGTGGGGTTTTTTTTTTCCAGAGAGATGCAAGGCTGAGTCAGTAGAATCTCCTGAAGTTCATAAATAACATGAAAGCATTGACCATCACCTTTTCTTTTTAAAGTGAAATATTTTATGTGCTAGAAATAGCTTAGAATGTGAACAAACAAAATTAATCACTTCTGTGCTAATTACGTGAGCCTCTGAATATCTATTTTACATTACAGGAAATGTTAAACATGCTGCTCTCAATATTGTAGAATGAGGGCTAACTTTTATTTCTTTGTGACATTCTGATTTTCCACAATTTTAACAGTGAATATATGTTATTTGAGTAACTCTAAAATGATATGTACATGTTGTGTTTTAAGTTCCTAAAATGAAGCAGAGGACTGAGCATGTGAAGAAGCTGCACTTAATTTAGGTAAACAATAAATGTTTACCTATAGGGCTTGCATACCAGGGTCAATTGGGAAAAGGAATATCAGTGGAGGAACTGTCTATCAAATTGTCTTGTGCGCAAGTCTATAGGGCATTCTCCTGTTTAACTGGTATGAAGTGACCTATTCCTATGTGGGTGGTGCTACCCCTGAGAGGTGATTTTGTGCTCTATAGGAAAGTAAACGTAGTAAGCCTCAGGGAGGATCCTCAGTGGCCTCTTCTTCGGTTCCAACCTCTGAGCTCCTGCTTGAGTTCCAGCTATACCTTCCCTTGATAAGGCATTGTGCTGGAGAAATCTAAGCTTAAGCCAAACAATCCCTTTCCTCCACAAGCTGATCTTGTTCAGAGGGTCAACACAACAACAGAAGGCAAACTATGGCAGCAATTTAAGTCTTTATGGTGATCATGGAATGTTGGATTATCTTTTGGAGCTGCTGAAGGAATGTGAGGTTCCAGTGGTCCAAATCGTAAGTAGTAACCTTGAGTGACAGTCACAAAATGCAAAAGGATCTAATTGCTCATTGGGTAGCTCGATGTTAGAAAGCTCCCCCAAATTAACTTTGCCATTGCTTTTGAGTGCATCTCCCCCCCCCACCCCCGTCAGAACAACAGAAACACGAAATACAGCAGCTTTTCAGATGTTAAAAATATATCATGCTTGAACCCTGCTTGCCTGTTGCTGATTTGGGAATGGGCTTGAATGCATTCCTCAGATCCAGATTGGATTACTCTTGCTTTTCTCTGCAATTCTGCCAGCGCTTTCTTTTTTATTACTAGAACTTGCTCAGAAACCAGAACATGGCAAGAGAAATTAACTCTGGCTCTTCTGCAGCCTCAACAGCTCAGCAACACCTAAGTCTCACCATCATTTGAAATTCCAGGCAGGATTGACTAGAAAACTGGTCTTATAATGTATAAAGGCTCGGATTTGAGATCAGTTAACAATAGACTTCTGGAAACACTGACTGCTGTCCTTGGGCCAGTAAGCAGTTGCAGAATTCTCCATGAGAGTAGAACAGTATCCCTTTCCTTCTTCTTCTTAATCCTCACATACACCACATTTTGCTGAGGAGTGCTGTGAGAGAAGCAGCGTTTTCAGGCAGCCATACATAGAATGGGAAGACTCTCATATCTACACTGTCCATTGATTACAGATGTCAAAGTTGTGTCACAGAAATAGAATAGAATTTGACAAATGCTATGAACGGAATTGTGTCTGTCAACAGTCTAATATGGAATGACAGTGTCAATGTGCAATCTTTGGAGATGGGCTTCCCAGAGGTCATTGGGTATAGATAAGTTCTCAGGGTAAGGCTTCCATGGCTGAATTACTGTCCCTGTCAACAGAGATTTAACTGTCTTTCTCTGTACTATGTGGGGATACAACAAGCACTGTGTGCAGACCAGAAAATACCCTCACACTAGACCCTGAATTTGTACACATTGTAACCTTGAATTTGATGCCTCCAGCATAGTAAGGAATAAATCTCTGTTGTTTAAACTATGTACTCAATTGTATTTTTTCATAGAAACATAAACTGACTAATACTCTGAGAGTTAGAGTAGAGTAAATGGAAAGACAGTAAGGATTATGATTAACATAATTCATCTCCTGAATCCAGGACTACATCTGCTTTTCCTTCTCTTGCCATATCTCATTTATGAAAATCTTTAACATCTCTCCAGGTAGTGAATCACAGACTAACTACCCACATCATTGTCTAAAGGCCTCCTAGATTTCAGCAACATATAACACTTATTGTTTCAACCAATTAATTGAATGTACAGAGCAGTGTTCAAGACTGCCTTTTACATTGGGACTTCCCTTCAGCCCTTTGAGTCCCTTGCTGAGCCACATTTCATGTTGAGCAAGTATAAATGTCTCTGAGAAGTTACAAGCCCACTTTGGAATGTGCTTCCTTATTCCAATTGGACTGCCTTCTGAACGTGGAACTATTTAAAGTCAGAATGCTGCTTTCCTGGAAATGGGAAAAACACAAGGCCATGCAGGCTGGAGGGTTCTCTACAATTTAAGCTCTGACAACCCTGAAGGTAGCCTTTCAAATTCTGCACCCACACAAAAAGGGCATGCTTCCCAAGCTTTCTAATTAAATTTACGTATCTAATATACATTCACGGAATCTTTTAATCCCACAGCCAGTTTTATATGATTTTAAAGAAAGCTTCACCAGTATCACTGATGGCATGGAATAACAACAATGAGTCTAGTTGATAAGCATTGGATTTATCTGGGACACATTAAGAATACTAGGCATGGGGTGACAGGGAGGGGGACAGTGAGTAAAGTGAATAAGTAAAAACAATTGAAAAGAGGAGTTAAAATAAGAAAGGAACACTGGACATGTGTGCCTGCATGGTACAGAGGCACTTGTAGAAACTATGCAGCTGCTTCCCAGAATCCAAAACTCAGTGAGTAGCATCTGTAAGGAATGCCCAGAAGACAGCCAGTGAAGGAACTCAACAACACAACCCATAAAGACTTATAAACAGATTTCCATGTTGGCAAGCCAAGTTCCCAATGTTGCTTACATCTGGGTATTCTGACTTTCCAAGTGTTTGTTCCTTTTTGTCACCCATCTTAAAAACAAGAGACTCAATCCAGAATTACATAGAAGAAGGTTCAGTGTTCCAGACTGACTAAGGGAGAAGGTTGTACAGTTAGGCTGCCTCAGTTATAATTATAATTGTGCTACTTACTAACTGCATGACTATGAACAAACTATTAACACCTCTAATCTTTAGTTTCCTTACCTATAAAATAAGGAGTGGCAACATATGCATATGTACATATATATCATATACATATACAAGTATATACACACATGCACACACAAACACACACATATGTCATGTGATAGAGTGAGGAGTAAGAATATTAACCTACTGAACAAACTCAGTTTATTTTTCAGCATGGAAAAAGGCCTAGAGTGAATTACTGAAATAATTCCTTGATGCTCACCAATAAAATATTCTGCAGGTACATGACCATATCACATAGATCAGGGTACCTTCAATTAATAATGTGTTGAGTTGGGAATTAGAATAAAGAGAGAAAAAATGCTTAGCTATGCATAATCATAAGTATTGTTACTGTTTGTGTGTGTGTGTGTGTGTGTGTGTGTGAGAGAGAGAGAGAGAGAGAGAGACAGAGACAGAGAGAGACAGAGAGAGACAGTGACAGAGAGAGAGAAAGAGGGAGGGAGGGAGAGGGAGAGGGGAAAGGTAGATATCAAATGCAGATCCATATGCATGCTTGTCAGGTATACTCTGCCACTGAGCTATGTTCCCAGCCCATTGTTATCTATTTGGAGGTTGCCAAATTCTTAGCACCATGTTACAGATGCTTTACAGCACTTTGCAGATGCTTCATTTAGTCATCATGAAGTCAAATACTCTCATCGTTTTCATGCAAGACAACCAAAATACAACAAAGTTAGGAGACTTACTCATAGTGTTGTGGTTTAAATATGTATGGTCCCCATAGATTCATGTGACTGTATGCATGACCATAAGGAATGACACGATTATGAAGTATGGAGGAGGTGAGACATTGTTAGATGTAATGTGTCACTGTGGAGACAGACTTTGAAGTCTCCTATGCTCAAGCTATGCTTCTTGAGACAGAGTTTCCTTTGTCTACCTTTGGATCAAGATGTAGAACTCTTGTCTTCTCTAGCTCCTTGGCTGCATGAACGCTGCCATGCTTCCTGCCATGATAATTGACTAAACCTCTGAAATGGGAAGCCAAACCCAATTGAATTTTTTCCTTTACAAGAGTTGCTGTGGTCTTGGTGTCTCCTCACAGCAATAAAATGCAAACTAAGACAGTAAGAGACTCATTAAGAAAATGTGAAACTTTCTGATTCGATTATATTTACTTTTTTTTAAAAAAACAACTTTTTAAATTGGTTCTTTGGGAATTTCACATCATGCATCCCTATTGAATTCATTTCCCCGTCCTTCCATTTCCATCCCTCACCCTTGTAACCTCCATAACAAAAGAAAATAAAAAGTAAAACTTAGAAACAAAATCTTGCTGACTGCTCTTCGATGGCTTATACTTCTCTATCAATCACAGCCTTCTCTCATACCTATCATAGATGCCATATCTTCAATTGCACTGTATTTGTTCAGCACAGCTCCTCCCTCTTTCCCTTCTTATGGTGGCATTTGAAACTGCAGTGTCTCCCACAGTACACTCTTTTACCCAAATTGCTTTACTTGAAAATGTTCATTGCAATGATTCATTGGTCTGATTAAAGATCTCTGCCATGTGCTACACCATCAATACTGAACTCCCATCTAGATTCCTCTTAGATTTCCAGCTGTTGTCCTGAGTCTTGAACACAGGCTACAGCTTTGGTTCTGCAGGACTGACCCCTGCAGTTCTCCTGCAGCTCATAGATGGAGTGGATGCTGGGGCGGGCAATTCAAGGCTCTGGATCTGGGTCCAATTGGTTGCTGTGTTTTTCTGCTCAGGTCTCCACCAGGCCTTTACTCTCCACAGCAAGCAGCTCTCCCACAGTTGAGAAGGGGCAGGCCAACATTATCATGGCTCTTAGACACCAGCATGGCTTTAGGCCTCAGACCAGACCATAAACATCAGCATGGCCTTTAGTTTCTGAAACGAACCCTCAACTGTAGGATGAGGGCCTCATGGGCAGCATGACTGCACATCAGGATAGGCCACTCAGGTCACTTTGTCCCCACCCCATAGCAGGAAGGTCCCTGGACAGATAAAGAAATCCCATCTGAGGGTAAGGCCATGAATCCAGACATCATCAATGAGTCAATTTACACATTCAAGTAAATCATCATACTGTTATGATAGTAAAGTATGGCTTCTACATAATCCCAATTGCACAGGCCTCTATGAAGATGAACCCTAATACAGCACAAAAGCATGTGTACAATTCAATTCTTGCACACAAGCAATGTATGGTATCACTAGTTATGATTAAATTAGATTGTGTGCTTGAATCTAGTTCTAGCTTCATCATCTCCTGCCTCTGTTCCTGAAAGTTCTACTCCGCCGTGGGCCTCATTATTTGAACTAGCATAACCAGATAGGTTCTGTCTCATTGGATCATCACCAAGACAAAATAAGTGATGCCAATAAAGCACTTTGAGAAGCACCTGGGGCAGTTTACGGGTTCAAAATTAGCTATCTCTGAGAGAGTTGGGATTATTTCTTATGGAAGTACAGCACACTGTATTGTAAGAACACAAAAGGAAGCCATTTGCAGGTGAGGTAGATGAGAAAGAAACACAGTATAGAAGAGAGGTGAAAAGTGAACCAGGTGGGCTATTTCAAGAGAGGAAAGAAAACAAGAAGAGAAAGAGAGGGAGAGGGGGTTGAAAATTAGCATGTGTTGGATTCATTACAATTTATTTATTTATTTATTTATTTATTTATTTATTTATTTATTTATTTATCTATTTATCTGTTTGTTTCATTTTATATGCATGAATGTTTTGCCTGAATTAATGTGTGACTTTACTACATGCATGTCTGCTACAGGCAGAAACCAGACGAAAGCACTGGAATTAACGTTAGGGATGGTTGTGAACTACCATTTGATCTCAGCTCTGCTGAAAGTGAAAAAAAATTATTCATAACCACCAAACTCTCTCTTCACCTACACATTAGATAAGTTTAATTTCTCTTCAACAGAGATGGTATCCCACACATCTCTTACTTTTTACTCATTGCACTTACAGGGATTTGCAGGAAAATTCCAAAATACCAAGGGAGTGGGAAGGGTAAGAGGAGAATGTAATACTTATATTGTAAAGGGTGCTGTAGCCATTTAGAAGATTATTGAACACTGTGTAGTACACGAAACCTATGATCAGAGACTGGCTCACCTTGGAGTGTACGGAGAGCCCTGAAGGACAGTCTCTAAAGTTACCTGAAACCATTTACATCAGCAAACACATGTGCATTAAGGCTTGGTGAAGATTTGGAATGTAAGCTAGCCAACAGATTTAATCTGGTGCATGTGATGATTCAGTGAAACCCATGAGTGCACTTCAGAACTCAAAGCTGTTGGCAGTGCAACAATGTCTGCACTGGGGGAGGTACAAGATTTTAAAGGAGGGTTAGTTGTCCTCCTGAAGTAGTAAACCCGTAACTTCTATTCCAGTATAGTTCTATGCACAATGGATGTCTTGATAAGTGACTGTGCTATGAAGAAAATCTGAGAAGAACCTTAGGTTGTTGAAGCAGTCTTCCTTCCTCCTTCTAGCTCCTCTCCTCTCTTCCCTCCTTTATTTTTCTCTTGCTACTTCGCTTCTGGTACATAGTTGTATTTGGTAGTTTTATTTCACCTCCGATCTCAAAAAGAGGCAAAGAGAGGTATTGAACACTCTACAATGCAAAGCATTTTATGGGATAGGGTGGCTAGAAGCAGGCCATTCCCCTCCTCTCTAGTAGACTGAGTGGGTACGCTGAAGTGCACAGTGGCTATTTGCCTTAGATTAAAATATGACTTGGACAAATGTTGAGACTTCTGGTAGGAGTTGAGAGGCAAGGCAGCCAAAATAATTCAACATTTACCGCAGTTCACAGAGATGTCAATGTTCCCATATTTTGCAGTTGAAACATGACTTTGTAGGACAAAATGTCCTGGTTTCTGAAAGTGATCCAAAAGAGAGGAAGAACATATTTTGCTAGCATAAATTGAAGTTTCTTCCTCCGTCCTGTTCATTGTTGGTGCCAAGTTAGGTAGAACTTTCATCCAGGAACAGGGGAGAATAATTGTGCTTATGTTTTAGAATGAGAAATGTTCCCCTTTTGGCCATTTTCAATGATGCAATTAAAAATTCTATAACTTCCAAATGATATAAGGTCTCAGATGAGAAAAGTGAAGAACATTTAAGTTTAGAAAAGTAATTTCTCTCTGTCTCTGTCTCTGTCTCTCTGCCTCTCTGTCTCTGTCTCTCTCTGTCTCTGTCTCTCTCTCTGTCTCTCTCTGACTCTCTCTGTCTCTCTCTTTCTCTTTCTCTCTCTCTCCCTGTAAGTAAAAAGTGAATGTTCTTGTGTGTGTGTGTGTGTGTGTGTGTGTGTGTGTGTGTGTGTGCGTGTGTGTGTGTGTGTTTCTTCTATGTGATCTGAGTGGTGGTCCGAAGACAGCTTTCTAGGATTTGTTCTCTTTCCACCTTGTTAGACAGGGTCTTTCTTGTCTCTTTGTTCTATGTCTCCTGGTTTACTTGGGCTATAAATTTCTGTGGATTCTTCTGCCACAGCCTCCCATCTCAGAGTAGGGCTATTAAGAATTCAAATGTGCATCACCAAACTGAACTTTGATTTTTCTTTTTTAATTGGTCCCTCAATACTGGGCCAAGTCCTATTTTATTCTACGGCAGGTATCCACTTTGTATTTCAGGGTCCCTTCTAGGATTACTAAAGAATGGGCAATAGCTTGCACTTAGCCACCATATTTCATAAAGTACATTGCAATGAACAGTGTATAGTGTCCAAGACTTCTCTTTGTCTCTTCTTAAGATTAGAGGTGAAATAAGGGACCAGAAGCAAACATAGAACAAAAGTGAAGTAGCAAGAGAAGAATGAATGAGGGAAGAGAGGGGATAGGAGAGGGGATGAAAGGAGAAAGGACGACTGCTTCCACAGCCCAAGGTTCTGCTCACTTTTCTTCACTGTTCTGTGGACTCCTGAAATTGAATTCAGGTCATCAGGCAGCCTTGCAGGTGAACATCTGCACATAAGGAATCATCTTCCTATCCCACATATTTAAAAATTTTGTCTAAGCAAAGCCCTCTTGGAAAACAACCATTGTATCACTTTTTCTGTGTCCACTGCCCTTAAAGTTCATTTAAGTGAAAACAATGGGCCAGAGGAAATGGAAAACTAATAGATCTTTTCAGATTGATTGTGGACTCATTTGTTTCAGCTTGCTCAGAGTTCTTGGCTGTAAAACAGAGATAATGGTGCTTATATTAGCCCTTACAGGGTGGTTATTAAGGTTCAATGAGAATGTTGTAACAACTACTGGCACAGAGATTTGCACCTCTTGTTTTCAATAACTGTTCATCCTCCTCGCCTTTGTTCTTTAATGGAGATAGTCTCTCACATGTAGCCTGTGATCACTGAGCAAGAGCTCTGCTGTGGGTAGAAGTCTGTGACCCTGACTTGGTTGATGTAAGGTTATCCTTCAGTTGCATCTGTTTGTCTGTGTGCACACGACCCAAAGACAGTACCATTGTTTCCTGCAATGAAAATAGGTACCCAGTGAGGCAAAGGATGCTGTGATAGAGGAAAATCTCCATACTGATATGGACAGAGGCATTGCATGGCATGTCTGACACAAGTCAAGCTAAGTCTAAACAAGTCACAGAAGAAAGAGAAGGAAACGTGAGGAAAAATGGGGATAAAGAGAGATGAATATTGAGCCTGGGAAATACCTCACCATGTGATGGTGTTTGTTGTCAAGCTTAGAGAACTGAATTCAGCCTGTCTCACAGACACTGCAGAAGGAAGTGACTCCACAGTGCTGTCCTCTGATTCCACATATGTGTCATGAAATGCCTATAGCCAAACAGATGCACACATACACATACACACACAGAAAATCAAGTGTAAAATTAATCAATTTTAATTTTACACAGAAAATTAAAAATGCAAAGAGGAATTATAGAATAAATGTGTGTTCTAACACAGTTCTGATTCTTTGAGAAGAGATGAGAGCAATATTGACCTATCAACACTGCTTCCTGCCAAATAGCCAAGCAAGCAGGCATGTGTTGATGATCTGGAAAGGGAAAGTCTTTTCTGATATTTTTTTCAAAAGTACTAGTGAACTAGTGGTACTAGGAAGGGAGAAAGAGACTGAGGGTAGTCATGATCTTCATGAAATTCTTTAAGGTCCCACCATCAAAATTCAGGCCTGGCCTGTGACAAGAAGCTCTGTGTGCTGTGGGTTTTTTGGATTTTTCCATGGCATGATTTTCATATGTGAGTTCTCATCTTCAAACAAGTAGACCTTGCCTAATGGAAATCAGGCATAAAGACCACCCACACTGGCAAGAACATGTGCCATCTCATGTTTCCTCACAGTTATCATAAGGCTGACTCTAGGAAAAAAAAGGAAGAAGGAAGCAGAAATAGGAATTAAGACATCATCAGTGCCATCTGCTTAAACCTATACTACAGTTTGAACCTTGCTCTAGTTCAAGGGCAGTCATAGATAACAAGAGAAAGATACCTAAAAATAGGCCTAACCAGGCAAGGAGGTCTTTTCTCTATAGTCTCTTCATAGGCTGAGCTGAAGATAAAGACAGTAAGTCAAACAGTTTTCTTTCTAACAATTGTAGTAGGTAGATTTAGAATGAAGAGAAAAGGATAAAAAGTCAGGGGATGATAATCTACTATAAGTTACTGAGCTGGAGATATTTTATAGACAAGGGCACTCTAGGAAAACTGGATGTCATTCTTCCACCTAGTTCTACACTGAAGTCTGGGCCATGGATCCACCAGGGTTCTGAGGTTTCTGGGATAGCTATAAGGAGACATTTAAGAAAACACAATGTACAGATGTAAGTACATTTTAAGTCCTTCTCTTAGCTGTTCATTCTCAGCTTCAAAAGCTAAGAGACTTGATAAAATTATACAATATGTGCCATGACACAGGTAAGTGTTAGAGCTAGCCTTCAACTTGTTTTAAAGTTTAAAATCTGCACTTACAGGTAACACTGAGTGTCAAATGTCTCTTCAATCCAGGCCTCCTCTAGTGCAGGGGTAGTCATTCCTGTGGTTGGCAGAATCATACCCTCTCCTTTTCCTGATTCCTGGCACCTGAGAATGTGTTAGCTTGATAAGATAGTTCATACAGCTCGTCAGGTTCAGAAGACAAACCTCTGGGCATGTTCCTGAAGGGTTTGGTAAAGTTAATTGAAGTGGAAAGACCTACTCTAAATGTTGGCAGAACCACTGGAGTTCGCACCACACACAATGGAGAGAGCAGCAAACTGAGTGCCACATTCATCTCCGTTTCTGATTGCATATGAAGTGTGAACAGCTGGCTTGCATTCTCTCTGCCATGCTTTCTCTGTCAGGATGGATGGTTTACCTTAGAATTGTGAGCAAAAATAAACCCTTTCTCCATTAAGTCGCTTCTTGTTAGGTACTTGGCAGCAGAAATAGAAAAGGAGTTAATTTATGTGTCTTAGAAGAATTGGTGGGAAAGACTTTGTTAATGTTCCTGACCAGCTGATCTTGAAGGTTACTTTAGGCTATCTGGAACAACCTAATGTAATCATAAGTATCCTTAGTACCAGAAGATAGGCACGAGAAAGGAGAATCCGAGGGAGGATAGCATGAAAAGTGTGTGTCTGGCTTTAAAGGCAGAGGAATGCTTCTAAGAGCCAAGAAATGCAAACATCATCTGAGGATTGGAAAAGCAAAATTTCAAATTGGTTGTCCCTAGAGCTTTATGGAGGAAGTACCACCCTGTCAACACCTTGATTTTAAACTATGGATACTGATTACAGATTTATTTCTCTCCAGGCATATAACAAATCTGTGCCATTTAAGCTACTCAGTTTGAAATAATTTGTTATAGCAGTAACAGAGATTAAGGTGATGCCCTCCTCTACAGCTTCATGAGATGATGTATGGGGTTTAATCCAAGATGATTACTGTATTAAGTAACATTTGGCTGAAATAATGCTGCTGTAAGACAAACAACACTCTGTGGGACTGTGCACTAGGGGCTCCCCATGGAGAGCTCTGGCCCAGCTAGGTGCTCAGGTGATGGGGAGAGAACTCAGGCAGGGAGCGGGGTCTGCTTCTGCTACTTCTTGCCTCTATTGCTGGTGCTGCTCCTTTCTGCCACTGCCTCTTTGGTTGCTTAGGCCTGGCTGAGCCAGAAGGAGATTGACTAGATAGAGGAGCAGATCTCTTCCCCAAGCAGCGGTGTTATAGCTCTTATGACAGAAGCTCTCAGACAATGGAATAATTCCTGCATCCCTTTAATCCTTCTGAACAGGATTCTTAATACAATGTTGGGACAGGTCAGAGTCTGGCAGCAGGTACTTCCTATTGATTTGGCCTGAGAGCTTGGTAATACCTCATCTACTTGGGGGTGTGGTCCTGCTTCTATATCTGATCTGTCTTGAGCCTATGTGACCTATGGTCACATCCTCACCTGTGGAGGAGAGGCTTGGAGTGTTGCCCTACATGACTGATTTGTCTACAGGGCACTGACTGTGATGGGCTGCAGCTATGTGAGAGGGCCCTAATTTCCTGGAAGATTGGGAATGGACCTGCGGTCCCATAGGGTCCCCCAGGGATTTGACCTATCTTGACCAGAAATTCACACAGCCTGCCCACCCTATGATACTCATTTCTCTGTGACTTGCTATGAACATATAGTTCAAGCTTATAAATTACCGTATATCAGGTGACAGACAGATGCACAATTATCTGCACATTGCCATGCGATAAAGCTCACATGGGCATAATGGAGCTACACAGGCCTCTAGGGTTAAGAATTGGTTCAGAGAAGCTCTCAATATACACATTCTAGAATACAGGCTGAAAAATCCATGTCTTCATGGAGCATGCAATTCTCAGAGCAGAGAGAAGTAGATCTAAACTGCAAATACAAATTTGCTATATCTCACAAGGCTTCAATAAACAGCAGATATATCTTATTTAATTTTCTCTATGTCCCATTGGCTCCAATAAATGCAAAATGTGCTTCAAGTCATTGTATATAGACAGAACAATCAGCTCCAAAAAATAGCCTGGTAAGTTTAGGGAGGGAATGACAAATTGGAGAAAAATAACACAGTGTATGCCAGGAAATTTTGTATATATGAAGTTGTGAGGTTACATGTCTTCTTAATAGATAGGTCCTGTCATGGTATGGTTAAGGTGCTTGGGTCTCCCAAAAAGTGGTCCAAATGCACATGGCTCCATTAAGTTGTACTATATCTATACACAAGTAGAATTCTAGATCTAAGAAGCTCACAAGGAACCATTGTCAGGTGGTCCATTTTGATAGAATAAGGTGGATCACAGAGAAGAGATTTTTCAAAATGAGACATTGGTGCAAATAAGAAATGACAATATTTTAAAGTATTGACAAGAGTTCAATTCATAGCTTCTTCAAATCTGAAATTCTGCCTTCAACTAGTCTACCAGTTATACTGCTGCTCTAAGCCCTTCTGAGTCTGTATCTTAATGGTTCTGCTGAGCTGGACAGATGTGAGGTAGATCACAGTAGCATCAGACTCACAGTTCTTCACTTCTCCCACTTTAGGCATAATTCTGAGCAAACCTTCATTTTGGATCGGGCTAGGGGAACCCCGCTCTACTGCTGCCCAGGGTTCTGCTTGGTTGTTCTGGAATAGTGAGTCACTGGGAAAGCACCTTTCAAACCCACACAGGCTTCTTCTTTTCCTTCCTACATCTGTCATCTTTGGATTGGTGTAAAAGCCATAAGGTCTCCACATCTTCAGGGGCTTTCTCCGACTTTCTCTCCCTTGGAATTTTCAGTCCTCTGGAGAAAGAAGGGTAAGTCTCTTTTCTATGCACAAAATCTCCTTTGTTATCCTTTGTTTCACTTAGCCCTGAGAAATACCACCGGTCAGTTGTTCTCTACCCAGAAAGCCCTCAGCTGTTCTTTGCATGTGCTATGTAGCTTTTTTCCTACCTTCCATTCTCACTTACTCAATTATACTATGATCTATTTCCCTACTGTGTACAGCTACCTCTGTCAACAGATAAATCCCCTTCGCTTCTACGATTATTTTCCTTGCCATTAGGTCCTCAGCACTTAATACAATTCTGCTACACAGAAAGGGCTTACTCAACCAATGCTTTTTTTTTAAATCAATAATGCAAATGACTCTGTTGTTTCTTTAACTGTCAGCCTTTGATAATCTGAAACAGTGAAAGGTATACAATAGTCATTTACTACATGGTGATGAATGAATGTGAGTGAATGACAACCATATGGCTGTTACTGCTTGTATTATGAGTGCTAATTATGTTCCTCAAAACTGCTCACTGAGTGAGTGTCTGCCGGTACACTGAGGGACCCTGCCCTCAGTTGGTTCTGATTGGTAAATAAAGATGCATACTGCCAATGGCTGGGCAGGTCAGGCAGTGGCAGGACTTCAGAATTTCCTGAGCTTAGGAGAGAGGTAGAAGAGAGAGCCACCATGCCTGAGGAGAGTACAGGACAGAGGTGTGGTGAATATGTGGAAGAGCTGGAAGAGAGTGGCCCAACTGGGGCTGCCCAATGGGTCTAGAGCAGCTAAGATAGAATATAGGATTTAGTAAGTAATAACTTGGGTATCAGTGGAAGGTGGATTTTAGAAAGTGCCTGGCTGTTGTACTGTTTAGGACATATCAAGATATGTCTATTTTTCATTCAGGAATGTAAAACATTGGGGCAGGAAGCAGGAACATCGTGCTAGGACTTAATCCATAAAAATATTGCTATATATGTGTCATCTATGGGCTCTTGGGTGACACACATACATGTTACCCAACATGAAGGAGCAGACAAGCATTATTGCACACTGGCATGCTCCTCAAGAATAAATGCTTATTTCAGGAAAAATTAGAAAATGAAGGAAAGGAAGTATTATTAAATAAAAGTTTCTATCTATGCTCCCCAGTTGAATATATGGAAAATATGTGACATGAAAGTAATAAAAGTAAAAAGCAAAACCTTTGGAAAGTAGATAGATCATGAGGCCTGCTTCCCCATGAGTGAAGAAACATCCTTCAAAAGGAGACTGGGAAAAAATTGTATGTCCTTTCTACCATATGAGGATACAGAAGGTGCTCTCTATGAAGATGAGGCCCTGATCATGTATCAAGTCTGCTGTGCCATGATGTCAGTTTTTCTGGCCTTCACACTGTGAGCAAGAAATCTTTTGTTCTTAGATTATTCAGTCTAATTATCTCATCTAAGCCACCAAAATGCATTAAGAGAAAAACTCAGATTTTTGCTCTTATTCTTTCTTGTCCACTCCATTCTCTTCTATCCATTTCATTCTTCCTGTCTTTTCTCTCTACTCTACTCTCCTTCCTTCCTTCCTTCCTTCCTTCCTTCCTTCCTTCCTGCCTGCCTATCTTGATCTTCTTAAGGAAAATCAAATCAGAGTAGAATTACTTTCATTTTATTTTATTTCATTAATGGTTAAACTGACCTTCAGATAATAAGGTTAACATTATCATTTGTGATTTGTTGAAATGGTTTGATGATTTTAATTTTCTAAGAGTAATCACGTCTCGTGTGAAATGTGCTTCTCTAACTTCTGGATTGATGTGCCTGTGCTTCTTTATGGAAAGAGCTGACAAAGCACCATCATTAGGGAGAGATCCATCCTTTTAAGTCTTAAGAGAAATGATTTTAGTAGACTTTGTATTTTTGAAGGTGATATTGGCTATTAATGTAAGTCAGGTAGCATATGTAATGTTTAGTAAAGATAGCTATTCACTTGTGTTATCATATTGCTTTTAAATAAGAAAAATAAATGCAAGAAAAGACAAAAAGTTAAAGGAATCACAAAAACAGAAGAGCAATGCTATTCGTCTATGAATTCTGTCTTTTAAACGTCAAAATGCTATCAAACAAACACACGGTTGGTTGCCAATGACCAGCCTTAGCTTGAAGAGGGGTTCTGAGAGAAAGAGTGAGAGCTGCAAAACAAACAACCCACTTTAATCATATCCAAGCTGGAAGCCTATTTCTCTGTCTCTCTTTCTGTCCCCCCCCCTCTCTCTCTCTCTCTCTCTGTGTGTGTGTGTGTGTGTGTGTGTGTGTGTGTGTGTGTGTGTGTGTGTGTCTATGTACAGGCTATTACTTGAAGCATGCAATCTTATTTTCCTACCTCATTCTCTTCAGGGCAGAGTAATGACAATACCTGTTGACATAACTATAGATGAAGGGAAAATGCACAGTTACTCTCTGATAGATGAAGAGCTTTGGGCAATTGACAACTGCTAAAAGAGTTGAATTAATCTTCCCCATGGATGAGTCCAGTACTTGATTGTCCAATACCAAGTGGTTAGCACACAGGCATACCAGCAATGCTAATTAAACTCAGTAAGTTGTATTTATATATTTATTATTATTTATATGCATAAAGATGTAACAATAATAATTACACAAAGGGCCACATATTTGGAAGGGAAGAGCAAAGGCATGGAGAAATTGGAGAGGGGGTAATAATGTAATTATATTTTAAATAAAAACTTTAAAGAAGGAAGTTCATTAATATGCTGTGCCCGTGAATTCTGCTAAATTATAATGATTCAGCAGGGCTAAAACCTTGAGAGAAAGTACTTGTGTACATCACAAAAACATTATAAGCCAACAAGAAAGCAGAAAAACTATTACTCCTTATTAACAAATGACTCATTTTTCATGGTCAGCTATTCTTTGAGAACGCAATTCTGCCATTAGAAACCTTTGGAAACAGTACAAGATAGATAGAATAAGTTCACTCATTTTCTCCACTTGGATGCTGCCTTAGCTTCAGTGAATTGCCAGGCCCCCAAGGCAATTTGGGGAGGAAAGAGTATTCAGCTTATACTTTTACATTGCCGTTGATGTAAAGGAAGTCAGGTCAATGTCAAACAGGGCAAGATAGTGGAGACGGGCTGAAGCACAGACCTTGAAGAGGTTTGTTACTTACTGGCTTGCTCCACATGGCTTGCTCAGTTTGTTTTCTTATAGAACCCATGACCATCAGCCCTGAGATATCCCCACCCACAATGGGCTAGGCCCTTCCCTCACTGATCCCGAATTAAGAAAATGCCTTACAGGTGGATATTAGGCCCATTCCTCTCTGATGATTCCAGATTGTGTCAACTTGTCACAAAACCAGTTAGTACAGATGTCCTTCCAGTTTCCCAGGTTTACTTTCAATGTGACATCCAAAGTTTTGCCTCACTCTCAAGAAAAAGGCTTCACTGGTCATTTTCTTCCTGTAAAGTCGTCTTCTACCTGAACTATCTGAGGGGTGTAAAAAGGGCCACTAGTGTACATGATGGTTTGGGCTCCTTTGTATTGGCCTTGTTATCCTAGAGGCTGTAGCAGCTCTCCATTTCTCTGCTGAGGTTGTTGGACTTTTTGTCTTGTTTTACCTTTGAGATTCACTAGTGGCTTAGTATGATTTTTAAGGCTTCTTAGTTTAGGCTCTGGGAAACATTGTAGCCTATTTACTCCAAGTTGAAGGACTTTAAATTTCCTAAATTTATTGGTTCTTCTCTCATTTTTGAGTCTTTAAATACCTTTCTGGCTGACTGAAACCTTTCCACTTGACTACATCCTGTATGTTGCTTGCCCAAACTTTCTCTATCATTTACAGAAGAGCAATTGGCAATTTATGACTGCTCAGTGAGGGATCAGCAGCCCCTTTGAGGCTACCTATGCTTCAGTAAATTGTCCTACGCCAACATACATGAAGGGAGCTCAGTGACTCTTGGAGCACTTGGAGTTGGGAAGGAATGGTGTTGGGGAGACAGGGATTGGAAAAAAGTGAAAGAGGAGTGGATGTGATCAAAACACATTATATATATGCATGTATGGAGTTCTAAAACAGTAAAAGAAAAATAAAATAATTTCATGTTATAAAACATTGGGGTTGGGGGATTTAGTTTGGTAGAGCTTGTTTAGCAAGCGCAAGGCCCCTGTTCAGTCCCTAGGCCGGAAAAAAAAAAAATAAAACATTGGTTTTTTTTTTTTTGTGACTGTTGGTTAACTATCATGCCATGCTCCTCATTAGAGCATCAGAACAAGATCAGTTATACTTCCAGTTATATGTTATAGAGACTCATACAAGAGACTGTATGTATATGATGTTCTTAATCCAAGATTCCTAGAATTTAGCATGATTTCTGGTATTATCATGTCAAATTAATATGTATCTGTGAAGCAAAATAATAAAGCTAGTTTAGATATCTCACCTCAATGAGCCTTCCTCTTATCAATGCAGAAAACATCTAATGAATATCTATTTAGAGAAATCTTTCCAGACCTTCTGTTTCCATGAGGTAGGTGTGTGTGTGTCTGTGTGTGTGTGTGTGTGTGTGTGTGTGTGTGTGTGTGCGTGTGTGTGTGTGCCCAGCAGTCAAGCAATGAGTTCTAATTTATTGATCTAAAAATAAACAGGAAGTACTACATTGCCAGAAATGATCTCAGCTCACCTCTGTGGTAGGTGAAATTTCCCTTGGAAGCCTTTTTTTCTGCTGGGATACAGGATGGAGGTCCCCTCCAGTAATTTCCTTTTAAGTAAAAGGAGTTAGGGGAAGATTTTGGCAACTTGACCAGTGCTGGAAATGTTTCTGTTATCTTACTTACTATGAATATCTTACCATTTCTGAAACTTTGAGCCAAGCTTATCTCAGGCAATAAGTAGCTAAACGTGCATATGCCCCAGCAGATCAGAGGTGTCCTTGGCTAGGGTCTTAGATGCTACCTACTAGGGCCAGATGTCCCAGAAGTGATGTCACCTTTCTATTTAGGACATAATTACATAGTCAGCTTTGGGCACTTAGAATCTAACTATTTCTTATGTGTATTTGTGTGTATGCATTTATTCCTATTTGGTTACTAAAGACCAAATGGGATGCGAGTTTACTACTTGCTTTATTAAGATTAATGGACTACTTTGAGCAAGTTTTTTGTGATCTGTGAACTTGAATTCTTTCTTCATTGGGTTGCAAAAAGAGCTAGGCAAGACTCTCCAACAGTTTCATTTTAAAACTAAACACACAAATCAAGTGTTTAAATCAAACTTAAAAGTTTAAAACTTTACTTTTATTAAAAATCTGTCTGTGAGAATAGAAGCATTGATTTTATTATGTTTAAACTTGTGATGAACCCTACTGTTCCTGAAAATGTGATTGGTAACCCAATAATCACCTTTTGTTTTTGTAACCACCATTTTAAAAAGGTATGTATTCATCAAAGGCCATCATCCTTGCCAATCTATAGCAGAATGAAGAAGGGAAGCTGGTTTGTCCTCTGCCTGTTGACTCTGCTCTGGTTTAAGCAGAATGGAATGAGGAGCCAGTATGCTGTGGGTGAAATGAAGATTGTAAAATGACCAAGTTATGAACAACTGAATTCCAGATTTTGATTTACCATCAAGTTTTGGTAAATTTATACAATAATACCATTAATGACAAATGTTGGTTAGAATGTGAGAAAAGAGAACTTTTATACTCTGTTGGTGCAAATGTAAATTAGGGTAGCTAGTAGAAAAAAACAGTATGGGGTAAAATTAAAAATAGGACTGCCATATGATCCAGCAATCCGGGTACTGGGTTGCATCCAGAAGAAATGAAGTCATGATGTCAAAGAAACATCTGCATTCCCATATTACTGTAGCAATATTCATAGTAATATTGAAATAGAAACAGCTTAAGTGCCCATCAAGATGAGAGAGGAGAATGCGGTACAGATGCAGAATGGAATTGTATTTAGTCATGGAAGGGATGAAAACCTCTCATTTGTGACAACAGGGATGGAGCTGTAGATGATGAAATACCACTATTGAATAAGACGGCACACAAACAAATTCCACATGAGCAAACTGAGAATGTAAGATATTTGATTTCACAGAAGTTGAGAGTAGCATGGTGGTTACCAGAGTGTGGAGAGAGTTGCAGGTCAGAAAAAATAGATAAGATCATGAATGGGTGAGAGGACAAATACACTGATCTTGGATTGTTCTTAATTCAAAGGACAGTGTGTTGAAATGACAGATAATGTCCCCCACTAATACGCACAACTTTTGTTTCTATGTATTTATCGATAATGAATCAGAAATGAAAATAAAATGCAACCCAAAACAAGCACTCCACATTTAAATAAATAAAAAAAAACAGGCAAAAATACACTCAAAAAAATGCCCATAAATTACCATCAGCAGTGCAAGGGTATCAGGAGGTTAGCAACCTAGGCTTACACAATTGACATCACCACACATATAAATTCAATCACTGGTTGACATTTCCTGTAGTGGGAAGAAACAAAATATGATGACTTTGCTGTTGAAGGTTTTTTTGTCTTAGTTATCTTTTCCATAGTACTGAAATGAACAAGGTAATTATGAAAGCTATAGGTCTGACTCCAGCAGAATGTCAGATGCCAGCCTCTATTCTCAGATTCACCCCCCTCCCCAAACTGTTTCTGTGAACATAATTGCCTGTCATGGTGTAACCCTGTAGGTAATTCAGCATTTCATAGATCAAAGTCTCAAATGTGTGCAATAAGTAGAGGTTAGGGAAATGCAGACCTAGCAGGGCGCGTAATATTTATTTCCTCCCTTTTATGCACATATGTGTATGTTCAAGTGAGTCAGAACTTGTGTATGCTTGCATGTGGAGGACACAGGATAACACTGGGAAACAACCTTAGGAAGGACATCCATTACCTTTGATTTAAAAAATCTCTCCACCCCTCCCCCATCTAGAAATTCACCAGATAAGTGAGGTTAGTTAGGTAGTGAGCTCCAGAGATCTACCTATGTTTATCTCCCCAGTGATTATAAGCACATGGTGTCATGCCTGCATTTTTATGTGGGTCCTGGGAATCAAACTCAAGTCTTCATGTTTGCAAGCTGTGAAGCACTTTACCTATTGAGCCATGTCCATTCTGTCTTTTCTTTTCTCTTCTTCTCTTCTCTTTTCTCTTCTTTTCCTTTGTCCCTCCCTCCCTTCCTTCCTTCCTTCCTTCCCTCCTTCCTTCCTTCCTTCCTTCCCTCCTTCCTTCCCTCCTCCTTCTCTCTCTCTCTCTCTCTCTGCCTCTCTCTCTCTCTCTCTCTCTCTCTCTCTCTGCCTCTCTCTCTCTGTTATATTTTTAGATTATCCTTTGAGTTTTCTTTAAAAGAGAAGGCTTACTAATTACATCAAGACCCAACAGAATTTCTATGTACAAGGTGACATAATAGGTTAAACTCATATTTTTAATGAAATTGGTTACATTTTAATATTTTCACAGGGGGTCCATTGTGTATCTGGATTTTCTACATGCAGTTAAATGTTTTGGAAAATACCAAGTAAAAGTTTTCTTTCAATTGAGGGTTACTATGATTCTCAGGGAGAAAGTGTGTTAGTGGTTTGAAAATTAAGCTTTATACAAAAGTACCCCTGGTACCCACACGTACATTTTTAAATGATGAACACTGATAAGTGGACCTTTATTTTTATGCTTCAATTATTTTCTACTTATTCATACAACAAGCAAACATATAATTACTTTTTAAACATATAAAGGTCTTTGTTGAGATTCAGTGGTTTGGAAACATAAGACCACAAGGGGTCTTCAACTAAGGACTGCTTAATCTAGTGATTTCATATAACATTTTCAACTATTTTTCAACATAGTCACTGGCAACAATTTAGACTGGATGTAGAAAATTTAATCTTTTAATATAGTGGCATCCTGGCTATTGTGGGTTGAACAGTATCACGTGTCTCTACCACCAGATGATAGTGACAATTGTGTCCATGTTCAGAAAACCAAACATGCCCTCAGACATTATCAAATTCCCCAGAGCTAATATTGCTAATAATCAATATTCATACACATATCAAGATATTGCTTTCTAGTAGGTATAAGGTCTTAAAAGTTTAGTACTGCATTTTTTATTTCTTTTCTGTCCTCTGAGCACTGACACCATCAAAGACATGGCACCATGCCTTCACTTATTGTATTCTGCTCCTCTGGAAAATACCATAGTCAGGTATTCTTTGCTTTGCTTGTTTGTTGTTTTTATGAAATGTAGATACCGAGATGTATGACCTAGTGTGCAAAGTGGTTATTTTCATTTTATACTTGTTTTCCCTGACCATGTTTCCCTGTGTATCCAAGCATTCATCTGCAGTGAGTGGATCACTTAGTAGAAAAGAGAGAAGAAAGGAAAAAGCCTTCTAATTTTGTGGCCTTTGTTAAACTTCCAAATGGAAAACGTTCTGTAAACACTTGAAGCCTTTATAATTTTGACTAATGTAGAACTATTACATAAATCCATAATGTCTTGAGTTACCCAACACTCAGAAACAAATGCAGATTATCTTTTAAAGAAAAATGTACTAATTCAAACTGTACTTGCCAAGTAGGTCTTTAGGGAGGTCTCTCAGTAAATAAAAAGGAGTGATTTGTAACAAGTTTATCAGTGGCTGGTATGTAAAGTGCTTGTGAATAGCTTGTTCCCTTATGGTGTTTAAACATTCTTTCCAGTGATATCCACACTATTTATTTGCTAAGGCAAATCCTTTTCTTTGCAAGAGTGCAGTCATAAACTTCATTCATTAAATGTCCTCACCGACCTCTACTTGATTCTCGTGACCAAACATTGAAAGCTACACATATGAGGTTCTCTCAGATAGTTAAGGAGGAAAGCAAGTAGCAGCAAACAAGTGATTTCTTATCCGTTTTAATTCTACAGAAGAATGTCACTGACACCGAGTGACACAGGCAGGGAAAGCGTTGTCAATGTGAGCAAAGTCCCATCAAAGTCTGATTTCTTCTAAACTGTCCTTCACTGTTTATTTGGAAAGATCCAGCAAAGACAAACGTGTCTTTCTTGCAATGTGCACCCTGTCTTCTAGCATTTCTTCACACTGGAACATGATCGTAACTCAGTTTTACCATCAAGAAAATATTTAGTTAAGTGTTTGACACACATGACCATCATAGACACGCAAACTAAAACAACTTTGAAATTCCATCTCAACCCGGTCAGAATGACTATCACAAAATAAATAACTAAATAACTGAATAAATAATAAATAACTTAACTGACAAAGTGGTGAGGATGTGGGGAAAAAAAGAAACTGTTATCCACTGTTGGTGAGAGTGAACTGGTACAGTCCTTGCTGAATTCAGTGTGGAAGTTTCTCAAAGAGCTACAGCTTGTACCATCACGTAACCCAGCTGTGCCAAAACTGAGCATGTATCCAAAGGGCACCGTATCTTATCACAGAGACAGTTTTTCAAGCATGCTTATTTCTGCTCTATTGACAATGGTGAGAAAATGGAATTAACCTGGATGCCCATTAACTGATGAGTGGATAATGAAAATACAGCTTATATCCATAATAGAATTTATTCAGCCATGAACAAAAAATAGACTCCGAAGTTTTAAGCAGATAGAATTGAAAAAATATATAAGTAAGACAACTCAGGTTCAGAAAGGAAAATACAAATATTCTCTTTTATGCAGACCTTAAGTACTAATTATTAAATATGTGGGTAAAGGCCAAGCAAATGAACAGTGGAGGACCATGAGGCTTGGCAAAAGAAAGGGATGTGGTGGGGAGACAACAGAACACAGGAGATATTCATATGGAGAATGGAAAATCAGTGGAGAAGGGTTACAGAGGGAACAGAAAAGTTGGCAGTGAGGAACGACAGGTAGGAGAGACAACAAGGTAATGTAGACGAAAATGCCACCAAGAAGCCTATTACCTTGTAAGCTAACTTTTGAGTTTTATTTTTAAAAATATACAATATATTTAGATCATATTTTTTCTCCTCTCCCAACTTCTCCCAGATCCAGGAACAGGAAAGCACTTTTGGAGTGCTCCATTGCGGGAGGAAGAACACTGGCTGCAGGTTGTCAGATCTCTTCTGGAAAACTCTTCTCCTTCAGGACTCTGTCATCTCAGTCATGCTTTTGGGGATGATATTCCTTAAGCCCTTGGCATACCCTAGTCATCTGTAAAACAAACAATTTATAGAATTGAGCAGATATTTGAAATTCAAGTTCTGGCATTTTCTAACTATAAATAAAACACAAAATGTCATCATTCTGATTCTTAATTTTCCCAGGACTTGGGAGTGGTTTGGGGAGAAAGAAACTTCTCATTTCATTGCTTACTACCTAGTAAAGGCTCATCACCAACATATTCTTAACAGTGTTATCAAGCTATGGAGTATTACATGTGCAGGACTAAGTTTTTTCAGCACTGAACTCATTTCTTTTATCTCCCATGGTTTTTAATGTTGAGTTTAATTTTATTTGTTCATATAGTAAGCACATACTGACCATGTATTTTCTCTAAGACTCTGGAGATCATCAATGCATACAAATAAATACCCCATCTTCTGATCCTCACATCACACCTGACTAACCCATTCATTATAGAAACTTACTTGACAATAACTGGAAAATGGTCTCTCCTGTGCAAGGGGTGTGCAGATGTGTTATAACAAAGGATGTGTGTGTGTGTGTGTGTGTGTGTGTGTGTGTCTGTGTGTCTGTGTGTCTGTGTGTCTGTATGTGTGTGCAGGTGAAAACCCAGTGTGGACGTTGATTCAGAGAGGACATCACTGATATAGTAACTTAATTGGTTTAAAAAGTTTTTGGGCCACTGTCTTAATTATGGTTAATATTGCTCTAATGAAACATCCGTTTCATTAGGGAGTAGTTTATTTTAGTTTACACTTCCAGGTGACAGTTCATCACTGAGGGAAGTCAAGGCAGGAATTCAAACAGGGCAGGAACTTAGAAGCAGGAGCTGATGCAGAGGCCAGGGAGGTGTGTTGCTTACTGACTTGCTTCCCCTGGCTTACTCAGACTGGTATAGAACACACAATCACCAGCCCAGGAGCCCTCTCCCATCAATCACTAATTAAGAAAATGCCTTACAAGCATTATGGAGAGATTGCCTTAATTGAGATTTCCTCCTTTCGAATATCTCTAGTTGACGTAAGTCTGCCAGCATAACCAGAAAGGGGCTCAGTGAGTAAAAGTGTTTGCTGTCAGTTTTGCTAACCCGTGTTTGAACCCTAGGTCCCAATAGTGGAAGGGGAGAATTAACTCCGATAGTTGTCTTTTGACCTCCACAAGCGTACTATCATATGCATAGAGAGACAAACAGACCGACAGAATGACAGAAACATGAAGATGACAAATAAATGAAATAAAATATTCTCCTTTTAAGTTCTGTGACCACAAACTTACTTGATTTATACTAAAATCATGCACCATCCCTTTTAGGTATGCTAGGACAGTGAATTATCTATAATGATGATGACATCGACTGGACAGGGACCTGGGCTGTGGTATTCCAGCTCCTCTTTCCACATTACATAGGCAGCTTTTCTCTCCCCTTTCAGGTGATTAATTTTTAATCGAGGGTTTGCTTTAAATACCCAGAGCAGGGCTTTCAGCTGAGACACAGAGCAGGTTTCCCCTTTCAGAGCCCTCACTTCATGCCTGCTGCTGATGGAAGGTGGCTTGCCCAAGTGAGCATTTGAGATCCCCTCTGAGTGTCTCCTGAGAAGTCCTTGCTCAAAGTCATACTAAGGATGCATGTTAACTTTGCTCCCACACTGAAAGCTAACTGGATGTGGCATAGGGTCTGGCATGAGGTGGATAATGAGTCACACATCAGATTAGAAGAGAGTTTGCAGAGGTTCACCACAAGGTATTAATACTTTATTTGTGAGTCAGAGTTTTGGTGGGCAGCACAGTAATGGTGTTTCCTCATCTACAGTTTAAGAATTGTAAGAGTTTCAGTGAAGTAGCAGCCTTTATAAAACAGTTGGAAGCTTATATATTCTACAATTACATTAGAATTTCAAATAGATGTCTAATGCAATGGAATGCACCAAACTATTAATGGTCATTAAAATAATTTTGTGTATCACTCTGAAAATTATAGTTGGGGAGACAAATGATATACTAGTAAGTAAACAAGTTAGCCTACAGATATTAGCAAAGAGTTGTTAATACTTTATGCTTAGAATATCAATGTGTACACTATGACCTGAAAACCTACATAAGGAGGGCCTAGACTCAGGAACCTCTGAGATACGTGGTGTGTGTGTGTGTGTGTGTGTGTGTGTGTGTGTGTGTGTGTGTGTGTGTGTGTGTGTATGCGCATGCGCTTTGCATAGAAGTTGGGGAAAGGCTGCCGTTCCAGCAAGAAAAAAAAGAGTACCAAGTAAACAGAGTGATTGATATGACTGATTAAAATTTGGATTAAGTTAATAGTACTGAGCACTGTGTCTCACTGTTGCCAAAATGAACCAGCTCAACTGTTTTGCCCCAGATAGATTACAGTATGCTCTAGGATGTAAGATTATAAGCAGGAACCACATATATGTGCAGGATAGAAATAAACATGCACTTAAGAAATGACGAATACGAATGCTATAAGCACAGAAATGAGCAAAGCAGGTTGGTGTATTGCTGTTCATTTGAGCACTAAGGAGGCTAAAGTAGAGGACTGATAGGAGTATGAGGTCTACTTGGCTATACAAAGAGTGGTAAGTCAGGTAACCCAGGAAAATCCTTCCTTAAAACAAAACAAAGACCAAAGTTAATAAACCAACGGGAGTGGCATGGATATGAAGGAGGGCTTCCAAAGAGTTCTTTTTGAAAAATAGGTCCATCACCCATCTTGACATTTATGGCTATGCCACATTTACTTTGGAATTTTCTGTTGAAACACTTTATTGTATTATTGAGATGGTTATCAGGAATGTAGAAATAATCAAAATGGTGAAAAGTCAGTCTTCCTTTTGTACTCCGTCATTTATATTCTTGTGCTTGCCGGTATTTATGTTGCTTGTATTTGCTGGCAGTAACCAAGGCTAAGAGGAGAAGGAGAAGCCATCCAGAAGGTTTTTCTCAAGCACTCCCTTTCCCTGGAGTGAGATGTTGTTTCTCCTTGTAGTGCCTAATCATCCTTAAGCTAGGCAGATGTTCCTCATACACTCATCTACACACCTTAAATCATGAAATTATTGTGATTTGGCTCCTGTACTGGGCTTGAGGATACAGAGGTCGCTTAATATGTTGTTAGCAGATGCTAAAATATCACAGATAGCCAAGATAAATTTGTTGAATGAATAAAAGAATTGGCTAAGATGGCTCAGATAGAGAAAAAAGCATATGTAAAGCCACGTGGGTATAGTATACATTAATAGAGTAGCTGTGAAAATATCTTCAGTCATACTTGAATGAATCAAAACACATTAGGCAGATACCTAAGGATGAGAGGGTAATAGATGTATATTAGAGCATGCTAGGGAGTGAGTAATAAAATAACAATTTTTAACATCAACCTCAGACTATGGGTCATCCATTGAAATCCTATTAAAACATCACTCCAAGCAACACCAACATACCCCAAACAGCACTCTGACACTGGAAGGAGGCAGAGATCTGTATACTTGGATGCCTTTGCCATGTGTTTGCCAAAGGACTAGAGGGAAGTGCGTCTCCTCATCTGAAATTAATTTCATGTATGTAAAAATATACATAGAAGGTGGTTTGATTTTGAATTTCCATGCAACAATTTTATAGCTCTTGATATGTGTACTAACAGAAAATATCCATTTATCTATGTATAACTGATTAAATAAAGACATTTTCACATTGACTCTTTGAGACAAATCTCATGTATTTATTTGAATATGATAGACAAGATGGAAGCATCTTCAAGATATATGACCACATAGCTCATTTCTCCTTGGACAAGTGGTTACTCTGTACCATCCAATTTACTATGTACTCAGTTTTAAATCAGTTGGGATAGGGTAGAAGTCTCATATATTGTGTGACAGACTTCACCATGACTTCATGGTGTGTATAATCCACTTGTACCTGCTTGATTTCTTTTATTTTAGAACTAAAACTGAATGGTAATCACCTCCAATACTATCTCTGTAGTTAAAATAACCAAGGTGTTCCCTTTAGAGTCAATCTGTACAAAAGAGTGTCTAGGAAATTCATATCTCTCTCTGTTTTGCAAGGTACTAGAACAAAAATTGAACCATGCCATTCATTGTCCAAATGATGAACCATACAATCATGGCACAAGCATTTCACAGCTTGTGAAGAGAATGGCCAGCTGGTCAGTGGGAAATTACCATGCATGACATACGATTGGGAAATAAAGATCTAGCAGTCCTTTCACAGAGTGTTCTAAATGCCTCTGCTACACGAATTTGATGTCAATTTGAAATGACATCTTATTTATTTGACCATAGAATTTAGCTCGGCAATTAATCTTCCTAAATTGAGAAAAACTTTTACAACTTAGAATAATGTAAGTAAATAAAATGTAAACACTAGATTTCTCAGTCTATCTCAAATGGTGTTAGGTTAAATGTGCAATGTTTTTCATCTGCCTATGTGCTTGAACACTTAGTAGCTTGCTGGTGGCACTATTTTGCAACCTTTAATAGATGACCTTTCATAGTAATAGTGTGTCCTCAGAATAAGCCTTGTTTGTTGTACCTTCCTGTGATGCTGTCCTGTACTTTCTGTGTAGCTACCACATGAAGAAGTCATTCCAGTTAACCTTTCCCATCATATATATATATATATATGTATATATATGTATATATGTATATATATATATATTCTCTCTTAAACTGTTGTTAGGCACCTTATCATAACATGAAAAAGAGAACTGATACAGATGATGTTCCAAAGGAATTCTGAGCAAACAGCTAGATGGAGATGTATAAATGGGATGGCTAAATGGCAAAGTGTTTGATGTCATCTCAGAGCATTTAGATAAGGCAACAGTATTCCTCATATAGGAAGGGTAAATTTATAATCTGTACTTCACTGGAATGAAATTGAGAGGTATAATTTTGTAGTATCTAAAGTTAGCATCATAAATAGAGATAGTTACTTGATGACCTTTTGTTTTATAAAAATATTTGTTGAAAAAGCAATCTGGTTGAATTGAAGGGAAAGAGTAGCTGAAAAACACATTTGGACTCAAATATTTGCAGATTTTAATGTGCAAAGAAATAAGGTTGATGTTTTGTGTGTTTGGCATGAGGATATTCTGAGTTTTGTAGATACATAGACAAATTTTCTTATACTGCAGTTTACCAGAAAGAGGCAGCTTCAGGTGTTAACTTTTTTTTTTAATTTCTGGAATATAATGCAGAGTTTGAGAAAGGTGAAAGCAATTTAATGAATACTAGCAATACCTTTGAGAGAACAACAATAACAGCAACAAAATGTACAAATTAATTACAGATATCACCAGGTAAGCCATTATAATAGCTAAATACAAATTTACTATTAAAAATTATTGTCTCTTTTTCAGATTAACTATATATAGAATTAAAAAAACGATACATATATGCAAATTTAATATATTTAAAAAAACATTAATTTTGGAAATAGGTTATGGCATAGAGCGGCTGGAGAGGCCTATTAGTATGATAAAACAGTTTGTCAAAAGATAATCATTTATTTTAAATATCACATGTTTCCTTTAATGATATTAAGGAAATTTTGCTTTCAGAAGTATCTCAGTGAACATGAAATGTTGTGCTAGCTTCTTTAAAAATCCACATTACCAGTTTTTGACTAGGTTTAAGTTACATTGTAAGGCCACACCTTAGAATTCATTTTTATTGGATATTTTATGTATTTACATTTCAAATATTATCCCATTTCCCTCCTCCCATCCCCCTCCCCACTGCTTCTATGAGAATATGTTCCCACTCCCACCTACCCAGTCCCACTTCAACATCCTGGCATTACCCTCCATTGGGGAAATGAACCTTCACAGGACCAAGGGCTTCTCTTCCTATTGATGGCAGACAATGCCATCCTCTGCTATATATGTGGCTGGAGTCATGAGTCCCTCTTTCGTTGGTGGTTTAATCCCCGGGAGCTCTGGGCGGGGGTCTGGTTGGTTGATATTGTTGTTCTTCCTATGGGGTTGCAAACCCCTTCAGCTCTTTCAGTCCTTCTCTAACTCCTCCACTAGGGTCCCCATGCTCAGTCTGATGGTTAGCTGCAAGCATCCTCATCTGTATCAGTAAGACTCTGACAGAGCCCTGTGTTTAGCAAACATCCATGTAACAAAAATAGAGAATAGATGATTCCCTCCCACACAATTTCAACACTAAACTTACATATAAAGAATTGCAGATGAGGATGGCTTTTCTGACATCAATGGGAGGAGAGGCCTTTGGTCCTGGGAAGGTTCAATGCCCCAGTGTAGGGGAATACCAGGGCATGGAGGCTGGAGTGGGTGGGTGGGTGGGGGAGCACCCTCATAGAAGCAGGGGGAGGGAGCATTGGACAGGGGGTTTCCGAAGGGGAAACCAGGAAAAGGGATAACATTTGAAATGTAAGTAAATAAAATATCTAATTTTTAAAAAGTTTAAAAAATTGCAGATGATCGGGGATTCTGCAGTAAGGGTTCCATCTGATGCTGATTATGCTGTTCATGCTGGTCCTACATAAATAACTCACTGTGGGGACACTGAGCATCAAATATTAGGATACTTTCTTAGATTTCTATTCTCTGATCCAGCATTGAAGAGAGATGAGTAATATTTTTATATTACAAAGTTTTACCTGAAAATTGCATACTTTTCCTTGTATTTACAAGCTGCAAGAGGAAAGTACTGGGAGGAAAGCGGGATTGATATTGGGATGTAAAGTGAATACATAAATTAATTTATAAAAAATAAAAGTTTATCTTCTTTTGATTCACATGAATGACATACAATCCAATGTGTAAATATTTGAATATTAATGTTTAAGTTTTATTAATGTTTAATGAATCAATAATATGGTCTATATCAAGAATCTAAAAGTGTCTAAAACCCTTCTAAAACTCTAAGTCTTAGGACACTTTCATCTCCTCATAATTCTATTGGAGAGCCATGCTGGGGGAAGTATGTTTCTTCTGATGGTTCTCTTTGGGGTCAGTTGTTCTGGTCACACTTAATTGGCTGCTCATTCAAACCTGCAGCATCTTGGAGAGCCCTATACTCAGGTCTGATAGACTGTTTCAACTGAAAATTTATACAGAACAGCAAGAATTAAGATATGTGGTTTAGGTTCCAAGTTCCAATGAAATACAGACTCAGGCAATTACTGAGGGTTAGAGCAGCAAGAGAGGCATGTGAGAAAGGCATAGCTTGTCCTAGATTTTGATTGATGATAATCCGTCTCATCTGTTTGCTGACTTCCAAGGCATTTTTATGTTTAAAATACCAATCTAGTTCCCAACAATCTGTGAGGTTGGTGTAGATTATTGATTACTGCCACAGTCATGAAGATAGCTGATGCTTGTAAAGGTTCACACACATGTGCCTGACTGTGGGATCATGTGTGTTTCGTATCAGCACTCTTACTCTAATAAATATATATGTACTGCTTCTTTGTGTGATTTTTAACATGGTGTTTTCAACAGTACAGGATATATGTGTCTTCTAAGTATCAAGACTTCTACTTCTTGATAAGACAGAAATGTATCAAGATGACGCATGATTTAGAGTAATTTACATTCTCGCTCCTGGCCTTAGCTAGACAAGCATGCGTGTGTGTGTGTGTGTGTGTGTGTGTGTGTGTGTGTGTGTGTGTGTGTGTGTGTATTTCCTAAATATAATCTGTTCAGTCTGTATAACAATACTTGTAACTATGTTTTCAGAGCTGCTTCCCCATGGACAAACAATTGGTGCTTCCTAATTGATGGAAAGATCACCTATCCCATTCCCAGCTGTCTTCAATTGCCTATAATTCTTTGTGTAGGGTTAAAACCTCTTGGGTTTCTCTCTATCCAATTTGACATGATCATTGTTAATATCCTTTACAGCCCACATTTGAACATGAATAACCAAGAGATCTCTAATCAACTTAAGATCTACTCAAAAGATGGAGACCATGCTTGGTACTAGAAACCTAGCTAACTAGTCAGTGCTAGTGAAGTACTGGTTATTGGAGAAGAATCCACAATCAATAGTTTACCTTCCCAGGAAAACCATTAACAATGATCTATAAACATGGATCCCAATGGTTTGTTCAGTTGTCAACTTGACCCAATCTAGTCTCATCAGGAAAGGGGGTTTTAGGGAGCGTTTTCCTAGCTCAAACTGGCCTGTGTAAATGTGTGGCAGAAATTATCAAAATTATGTTAAGTGAGGGGGGAGCATCAACCCACTGTGGGTCACACAATTCCCTATGCAGGGGATCCTGAGCTGTATGAATGAAGAAAGCAGAGTGAGTACAATCAATTATTCATGCCTTGTTTCTTTCCTCTCAACTGTGGGTGTGATGTGATTGGCTGCTTAAAATTACTGCTCCTCTTAATTTTTTTTTCAATGATGAACTGAAACCTGTAATTGTGAGCCAAGTAAGTTATTTTCCCTTAAGTTGCTTGGGTAAAGATATTTTCTAATAGTAACTTAAAAATGAAAATGTGGCATATGATATGACCAACCATTGTAATGTGTTATTTTTTGCCACATCTCTGATTTATAACTCAAATGTCCAACCTGCCACCATTGATTTTGAACTTGGACAGACTGAGAGTTTATTAGGTCAATGAACACTAGCATAGGTGACAGCAGCATAAGCTTTAAGGGTTTTATGCACCATGGCTCACCTTGTCTCTGTTAGAACACTGACGCTGTACTGCAGAGAAGTTCAAGCTGGTTGGTGTAGAGGTATCCAAACTTAAAAGAAGGAGGAGGGAAAAGAGGAGGAGGAGGAGGAAAAAATGTTTACTAATGTTCTCCTTCCCTGTGTGATTTCTCACTTGGAATTTTCAAAAGTGTGGAATATATGTGTTATATGTCCATTGCCTGTCAAGTCCAGCTCATTCTTGGTAAGACAGAAATGAATCAGAACAATGCATGATTTAACGGAACTCATATTCTCATTTCTGACCTCGGCTAGACAAGTAACCTCAAACACCTTGGGGTCATTTAAAATGATGTGTCCAGACTGGGAATTTGAGGACTCAGTCATGACCTTTGAACATCTGTACTACCCTGAATCACAATTTTGTCACTGCTCATAATTCTGCAATCCTTGTAGACACTATAAACATGAGTCAAACTTCCTTAATTGTAACTGCTGAACCACATGTCTAAAACACCTTGCAGATAGAACTAAAGATTCACTCTTATTCAATTCTGCATTCCCAGCTCCTGATGCAGGTTTCTGGTGATTAGGTAACTAATGCTTGCTGAATAGATGAAATTACAAAGTAATAAGTGTATCACATGCCACTATTTTTTTCAATATATGTTTCTTTTCCTGGACTTATTACTTTAGTTATAACCTCTTGTTATAAACAATTTCTTTTTAAATCAAACACAAAGGATCTGCTTTATTAGTTATAGTTGTAGAAAGACTAGAAGTTTCTGTCACTGAGGCCAGACCAGGCAGTCCTCTGCTGCATATATGTTGGGGGCCTCATATAAGCTGGTGTATGCTGCCTGGTTGGTGGCTCAGTGTCCAAGAGATCTTGGGGGTCTGGGCTAATGGAGACTCCTGGTCTTCTTATGGGGTTGCCCTCCTCCTCAGCTTCTTCCAACTTTTCCTAATTCAACCACAAGGGGCTCCGGCTTCTGTCCATTAGTTGGGTGTAAGTACATATCTTTCAGCTGCTTTTTGGGCTTCTCAGAGGGCAGTCATGCCAGGCTCCCATCTATTACATCAGTAACAGTGTCAGGCCCTGGAGCCTCCCCATGAGCTAGATTCCAATCTGGGCCTGTCACTAGACCTGTCACTAGACTTCCTTTCCGTCAGGTACTTCTCCATTTTTTGTCCCTGCAGTTCCCCTAGACAAGAAGACATGCCTAACCCTCCAGAGACTTGAGGCCCCAGGGAATGGGGAAGTCTGGTGGTGTGGGGACATCCTCTTGGAGACTGGGTGGGGGAGAGGAGGTATAGGATGGGGAGTGGTCAGTGAGTGGGTAGCAGCTGGATTGTAAAAGAAGATTAAAGAATAATAATAATAATAATAATAATAATAATAATAATAATAGGACTAGAAGTTTCAAGGGGCTGTAAGTTTTGACATTTAAGATAAGCGGGCAATGACCAATTTGCTTTAAATGCTGAGTAAAAGTAAGGGACATTTATCTCTATCATTTGTAAGGATAGGATTCTCACATTCTCAACTATTTTGGTATTCTGATTGCTCTCTCTTGAGGGATTTAAGAAGATATTTGTGTGTGTGCATGTGTGCATATTTGTCTCTCTGTCTATGTCTATAGAGCATGGCAGCCTTTCTGCCCTTTGACAAGGATCCACACTATATTTAGCAGTAGGGGAAAATTTGTGCGATGTATCATATCATTAGAAGCCATTTACTTTAAAAAGTTGCATTTTATGTCCTATGAAATGTCCATCCAAAGTACTTAGAACTCTGTCCTTCAACTTTCTTTGTGATGAATATAAATCTACTTTGAAATACAAGCTAGTAACACCAAGTTAGACACTAAATAAAATGTAGGTTTTCCTTTCAGGCTTCCATCTTGATAAATGTGTGTGACTTAAACATGTCACATCCTTTCTCTTAATTTCTTTCTGGGTTCCTCTGAGGAAGTGGGCATTTTAAAGGAGACTCTTGAGATGTAGTTTCAGGTGAGCAATCCACTAGGAAAATGAGAACAGCAAACCTCCCCTGGCTTACATGGTTTCATGCTTCCAAATCACCATTGACAAACCAGAATCAGGTTTTATCAACTCTCCTCTTATTACCACTTCCAGTAATAAATTTGGAGACATCTCCAGTAATGGGAGTGAGCTCAGCTTACTGGACCTGTTTTTCTCAGAATAGCTTTATGGAGAACTGCTTCTCATAGGCAGATGCCTGCTTTTATCACACCATATATCAAGGAGTGAATGACCTTGAAATCTCTCGGTACCATGCCAGCCAAATGGATAAACAAGAAAATACAATCATCTAGGAGCCAAATCATTGTTGGCATTCATAACAATTATTGAAGAAAGGGACCACATGTTTGTATAGTGCCTCCACATCTATTCATTCAGTCACCAAGCATTTGTTTTACCAAATTTTTCCCTCAGAGCCTGTGGACAGAGATGGCAGGCCAGGAGGCAGTGGCAACAAAATGGTACATCTGCTGTGTACCAAGTCCTCAAGTATCTAATATGTAAGTAGAAAAGATAAGACACGAACAAGTCAGAGTTACAAAATCAAGTTCCCTGTGTCATTTGAAGAAGTAATTTTCATATCGTTCCCTTTATTTCTTATACACATGGACAGACCCATGACTCCAGCTGCATATGTAGCAGAGGATGGCCTTGTTGGGAGGAGCCCTTGGTCCTGCCAAGCCTTGATGCCCCAGTGTAAGGGAATGTCAGGGCCGGTAAATGGGAAAGGTTGGTGGATGGGTGGGGAGGAACACCGTCATAGAAGGGGTGGGGGAATGGGATAGGATGTTAAAACTTAATATTTGATTTTTTCGAAGTAGTCAATAAGCAGAACATGTCCCCTGGCTGTCCTGATCTGAGTGAGTTGCCTCTGTTTCTCTACCAGATCACTAATATGAGGCACTCAGTCTACCACATCTTCAATGGTGTATAAGAAGCAAGATACTAAAGACTACACTAGATACTAAGTAACTAGACTACCTAGTTATTAAATCAATAAGTCCCAATGGGCAAGGGATCCTATTAGTTACAAGTTTCCTAGTTTCCTCAAAGTACAATGACCGACAGCACATTCTAGTGACAGAACCAGAAGATAAATAAGCAGACAAAATACAGATTAAGGGGAAATAAAGCAGGATAGAACATATTAGTAAGGACATGTGGTTTTAACTGTGTCTTATATTCTCCAAAGTAGCCAGACAGTGGAAGCAGGATTAAAGAGAAGTCAGTATTAAGTAAAGAATGAGGCATGTTGTTATTAACAGAAAGATTACTTGAGGCTGGAAGAACAAACCCAAACCAAGGAGGGAACATGCTCCATATGTGCATGGGACAGTGATGTGGTCAATGTGGTTGGATAAGCTGGAGGAAGTGGAGGACTCAAATTCATAGGACTTCACATGGCCCTGGACTTTTGTTTTAAATGAGAACCCCAAGTTACACAGCTCTTGGTGCTGAAAGAATGTTAAATAGATCTGACTATAAGAACAGGCACATAGACATTAATTGTGGGTCCTATATCCAGTTCACCAGATATGGGGCCCAGCCTGCTTCTGTCTCTGGCAGATAAGTGGTAGAAGGTAAATAGGATGCTAAGGTATTCACAAACCCAAGCTCTCCATGAAAAGAAACAACCAAGTGGACTGAAAGACACACTCAACAGCAGTTGACACTCTTAGCGGGACATCTCATGGAAAGGATCCTATACAGAACAGGTTGAAGGAACATGGCACAAGAGAAAACACCAAAAGAGAAAAGTGAGCACTAAACAGTCTGTGGTTTGTGACCACATGAGAAAGACTGGGTGACAAAACTGAATAGTAGGAAGCAAGAATCTATGGGTGATGTAGAAGCAAAAGCAAGGCAAAAAGGCAGTAATAACAGCCACTTTTTGACTAATAAAGGAGGGAGAAAACTATCATGAAGCTGCTGTGAAGGGGCTGGTGGAGGTCTTTGGTTAAATCATCAGGGGATCCAATAGAAGATTACACAGGAAATATGGAGGAAGGCAAATCCCCATGACTTCGAAACACATTGTATATGGCAAAGGAATTCTCCCAGCCCACATTCCCGGCAGGTCTCCCTAATAATTATGTATGTTCAAAATTCACCAGAATGACTTGCTCATTTTCTCTGCCTTTTTCCCTTGGACAAGTGATTGAGAATAATTTGAGAACTCCCACATTTTCAGAAATGTACATCAAGTATGTGCAATGGCTCAGACATGTACTTCAAACTGTACTTCAGGATGACTCAAAAACATCAGGAGTTATAAAAGCTTTTCAAAAGCACTAGAGCAACACAAATGCCAAAAGGGTTGAAAAGTCTTTTTTCCTCTCATGTTAAGCTACCATAAATCTATAATATGTAAAGAAAAAGTTGAAGTTCACCTGAGACATTATATTCAGGAAGGGCCATGTTATGTAGTGTTTAGGAGCAAAATGTGTAAAAACTCAACTCAGGATCAAATCTCAGATTATGTGATCACCAGCTGTGTGAATTCAGGCAGGTTCATTAAACTTTACATGCCTTAGGTAGCTGATGAGTTGGAAGATTCCCTAAAGGAGTCGATGCATAACAGGAAACACCAACTACCGTGATCATCACTAGCCTCAATTTGAGTAGCCCTTAGTACACAAATACACAGTTTTTATTAACAGAGGAAAACACAATGGAGGGTAGGACATGCCCAGTAGTGGAAGAGCACTGTTTTGAACACCTACATCTGCAGGGAGCTGAGATCCATCTTGGGGCTGTCTTATTCTGCAGATGTGCATGTGTTGGGGGAGGAGGGAAATGGCACTAGGAGGCCATTCATTTGGCAGTTCTTAGATAGATGATGAAGGCTAATTTAGTAGCTGCTTCTGCACTAATAACCACATTGAGGAATCTTGATAAAAGTCTCCTACGTTCACAGCAGATGCAAATTTTTTAAAAACGATGAAACAATTTTATTGCAACCATAGAACGATGCATATTTGAAGCCAGTACCAAGTATGCCAGCCTACCTCCAAGCAATAGCCTCCCCTCCCCTTTCATTCTTCCTTCTGAACCAAACTACAACTATGCCTATTTCTACAGTGTATACTATTAATTAAAATACTATTAATTAAAATCCACAACAGAATCGAAGAATCCATTGTGTTTTCCCAGCTATTTTCCCCACAGCAGCCCTTAGATTTTCATTCTTAACTTCCAGGTGACCTTCATGCCCCATAGTGGCAAAGGGAAGGCAGAAGATGCCACAAGTTTCCCTCAGTCTCCACCGGATATGATTCACACTAGCAATAGCATGCTTTGTCCTAGCTGAATGCCACCTCTCACTTTCCAGAGAAAGCCTGATTTTCCTGGGTTGGTTTTCCTTGTTAGACAAATGTGTGAGCAATATGTGGGATGGATGCAGGAGAGTTAAAATAGCCTAACCACAAAAGGTTACTTCTAACCATAGACTTATGAAGCTCTGCCCTCCCAATTCTTTGTCTTGTATTGAAAAACAAGCTTTATCCAGAAAAATCCACAGAGTGGGTTGTCAGGTGGTAGGAGTAATTACATTTCCAGAATTAACCTGCAACTAGAACCTGCCTTATTGGGAGTCTGGCTTATGATATATCTATCTTAAATTAGAAACTCGATATCCTAGACTTCGTAAATGATAGCCATCTTCAATCTGCTTTCGTCAGACCATATCTAAAGTTCCACCCTGCATGTTAGGCTCCACATCTACTTTCTTCAAAATGAAAATATGTCAATTGACTGCTTATTAATGCTTATTAATGCAAGAAGTAATGTGTGCTCACTTAAAGACATTGTGCTAGAACCAGAGTATATAAACTAGAGTCTGAAAATCCATCAACCATAATTCGATCCCAGAAATAACCACAATGAATGGATTGAACTCACAAGCTTCTTTTTTGGTGGTATGTTGTGTTACACATTATCTCCTTAGGAAAACAAGCTTAAATGAATATGGAGTGTATGTGTATATGTGTATGTGCGTACATGTATGGTTGTACAAATTAATTGTGGACTTTGTAACTTACTAACTCTTCCCTTCTGTGTCAATATTCAAGTTTTGATTATCATCTTTTAAAGATTAAATTAATTTATTCATTAGATTTTATTTATTCACTATTTTAATAGTATTTATTGAGTAGTAACAGGACAGCTATTATAGGAGAGTGGGTGAATGATTAGGTTTTTTTTTTTTTTGGTTGTGAAATAGACATGCCATTATGTTTATTAAAATAATTTTGGTTGTACAATTCAGTGAAAATAAGTAAATTTGAATTTTTGGACCACTGTCTGCCACTGGCTATCTCTAGAAAAATTTCAACTTCTCCAAATGGCTCTCTATAGCTTTAAATTATTATTCTTCCTCTCTCAAGTCTGTGAAGTGACATTATACTTTTCATGTCTAGAGGTTCAACTACTTCAGTTATCTCATATAAGTGATACCACAGAATATCTTTCATTTGTGGCTTTATTATTTCACTTAGCATGAATGTCTTCTAGTATATCCACATTGTCCTATATGTCAGAACTGACTTCTCTTTTAATGATATGATACTTCATTTACTCTGCCTACCACTTTCTTTTTGTCCACTTACTCCCTGGTAGGTAATTGCTTCCATAGTTTGGCTATGATGAGTAATTATGTTACCTATATGGATGAAATTGTGTCTGTTCCAGTGCCTGACTTCATTTTTTTATTAACTTGAGTATTTCTTATTTACATTTTGAATGTTGTTCCCTTTCCCGGTTTCCGGGTCAACATCCCCCTAACCCCTCCCCTTCTACATGGGTGTTCCCCTCCCCACCCTCCCCCCATTGCCGCCCTCCCCCCAACAATCACGTTCACTGGGAGTCAGACTTTTAAGAACCATCATAATACTTTTTTCTTGGTAGCTCTGCCACTTAGCATTCTTACCAATAGTGCATAAGCCTTCCATTATCTTCATATTCTGACAAAAATTTTCCATTTTTAACTAGTCACACAGTTGATATGAAATATTTCATTGTGCTTTTGATCTGCACATCCCAATAACTATGAGTTCTTGACTTGTTGTTGTTTTAGTTTGAGTTGAGAGGATCTTTATGTATATTAGATACTAATCCCAGAACAGGATGTCTTCTACTAGTCAAGTAGATTGTTTACATATAATTTTCTCTGATTGGGTGTTGCCTTTTTATGGTTTATGATATTTGTTTCACATGCCAAAGTTTTTTATTTGATGAAATCCAACTTACTTGTTTTTTCTAATTAGTTTAAAACAAGATGTAAGATCCGTGACTGGGTGGAATTTATATTTTGGTAGAAAAGATATGCATTAAATAACTCCACAAGTCCTTATATACTTGTGAGGTTTTTAAAGCTAATATCATACTTATATAACTCAAACTTAACTTGCTTATTTCATAAGAAAATATTCTTAAAAACTTGAAAATAAGCCAGAAGATTAGGCAGCTGGTTACCTATGAGATATTGTCCTGTAAGTACAGGTAGGTATGGGGAGTATTGGAAGAGTAAAGCCACACATGCAAAGAGTCCAGAAAGATGTTAAAAACAACAACAATAACAACAACAAAAATAAAAAGAACAAACAAAACGGAGAAGAGACTGCCAGAGTAGCTACCTTTCCCCAAGACTGCTGAATTTCAATAGAATAGAAAGGAATAGGCATAGAGAAAATCAAACAAGGTGGCTACAGCCATACAGTTATTATCAGGGACAACCTGTTGAAGAAATGGAAAAGAATGCTTTCAATATCACTTGAATAGGAAAATGTGCATTGTAAAGTGGTAAGGGGTAGGAATGGGTTATGTTAATATTTTTTTAAAAACTAATACTAGCCTTGGAGATAATTAGATCTGGCAACTCAAAGCATGCTTCCTAAAGACACCTTAATGCTTATGTCTACTTCTCCCTATGTGCTATTCTATTAACAGTCTCTTTCTTTCAGGTGCTAGAAGTTGAGAAGTTTGGACCATAGTTTACTCCATACATCTCATTAACTATACATTACAAAGGATGGAGAGACTGTTTCTGATCTTGAGTATATGTAATCCGCATGTCTGAATCTGGCCTATGCTTGATTTTCATTGTTAGTACCATGGTCATTTTGGCATGTGTTTTGAATAAACGTTCTCATAGACATATGAACTCAGAGTCTCTAAGGAGGTATCACATAATCGACATTTGACAAGCTCTCCTGCTCATTCAGGTGTACCATCAAATTTTTAAATGAGCATTTCAGATATCAGTGAGGTCTCAAGTGACCGTATTAGGAAAGATCAGCTGATGGCTACAAACAAAATTGATTATTTCTAGAAGTTTTCACTAAGGAGCTGTTCTCCAAAGGTAATGGCAGAGAGCATAGATTTATATTGTCAGAACTGAAGAAAGGATTCCAGACAGATGAAGACTTCAAAGTCCACAACATCAGGTCAGGTGCTTCAGATTGCATGTCAGATATTGAAAGATTCTGGAAAAGAATTTAGAGAGAGAGAGAGAGAGAGAGAGAGAGAGAGAGAGAGAGAGAGAGAGAGAGAGAGAGAGAGCAACTTTCATATTAATTATAACTGTAGGTGATGAATGGTATTCTGTCTGAGACTTAGGAATAGGCAAAGACAGGATCAAGGAATCGGTAGTGTTCTTTAAAGCTAACAGTGGACAAGTAGATTTATATTTAGAAAAGGCTCAATGCACCAGATAGGTAAACTCGAGGAACAAAGAGGGGGACGTGCCTGATTTGATTCCATGACAAAGACTCATATATGTTATTTCCTTTCCCTAAAAGTCTTATCTCCTCTCTTGACCTGGAGAAATGTTTTGCCCTCATCAAGTCTCAGCTTAAGTATCTCTTCTCCAGGGAACTTGATCATCAGCCTCTCCCCTAATGCTGTTTAATTTCCTTCTAATCATTTACAACCATTTATACCATTATGGTCATTCACATATAAAGCACTTGCTTTAATATTTTAGCTTGCTCACAAATCTGTATTACTCTTAAAGCAGGAGCTATTTCCTCTCAAGACAGAAAATCTCAGTCATTAAGCTTGTGAACCCTGGAGCCAGGCTGTGCAGGCTGAACTCCTGATTATGATACTGGTCAGTGTATGATGCTAAAAACGTCACCCTATTTAACTGTGATTTAATTTCTAATCTGTGAAATCGGCAATGTGCTGTTTGCATGAAGTCATTGTGAGGCTTACAAGAGGTAATTTATGCAAAGTCTATAGAGGAGTGGCACAATTAAAAAAGCACTAGTATTGTAGTAAATATTTTCACATTCTTCTCCTCAGTATCTCTGTCAGTACTTGACATGTTGTTCCCATTCAGTAAATACCTGAAAAGGAAGGAAGGATTGATCATAGTGTTTTGAGTGTAAATGTTTTTATCCAGAGCCTGTGGACTAAATAAAAGTGACACTGGAAAATGAACATAGTAAAGGACAGGAAAAGTCATGTAGCCAAAATTGGACAGCAAATTGTCCATCAACTAATGTTGAGAAGCAATTAGAATCAGTGGGCAACGTGTAGTTATAGCTCATTATAGAGGCTCAGAAGTTCGAGTAGTTGCTTAGGAAAGGGCCAACAAATTGCTGCTGTGTAGATGGCTTAAGAGAGATATTTATTATTTTTTCCCAGATTGGTGATTTGAAGTATTAAGATTTGGACAAGGTGTTGCATTCCTTTTCAAGGCTCTTAAGAAACAGTTCGCTTGTTTTGTCATGTTTAGCTTCTGGTAGCCTCCATGGTTGTTCCTTTTCCTTGGGGGAGGGGAAGTTGGTGGCAGTATAACTTGAAAGAGTCCTTTTGAGTCACACACCCTTCCCTTTATCTAAGTCTAAATGTCATTCCTCTTCTGAGAGCCCCATTCCTGTCTTCTTAAAGGTCCAGCTTACACCAGTATGAGCTGTCCCTAACTCAGTAGCAATCCCATTTCCAAACAAATTTATGTCTGAGGCTCTAGAGGTTATGGCTTCATTGTATCATATTTTTAATAGGAGGGGGCACATAATTTAAAACATGAGAGGAATGATGGTCATTTGAAGGATTTTAGCATTTAAACACTATTTAAAAGGCATGTCTATGGAGAAACTTCTGGATACAAACAACTTTGATATTGGTTACACAGCATACTGGCTAAGACCTGAATAAAACCTCCCAAGCTTTCAGAGCCTTAGATTACACACTTGAACAAGTCATTTTTAGACAGTTTGATTACTTGACAAATAATTTTTATCCAGCAATGAACACTTAAAAATATTTTACCATTTTTTCAATAATGTCTGTGTGTGTGTGTGTATGTGTGTGTGTGTGTGTGTGTGTGTGTGTGTGTGTGTGTGTGTGTGTGTGTGTCCTTTAGTGTGTGGGTTGCATACATGAGTGAAGATACCTGTGGAGGCCAGAAGAAGATGTTTCATGTCTGTGGTTGATGGAGTTATATGTGAACATTGTATGCATGGATATATATATATATATATATATATATATATATATATATATATATATATAATATATATGTATGTATATGTGTGTGTGTGTGCATACATACAATGAGTTCATAACTAGAAATAGGGGATAGAAATTGAAATGATAATGAGACCTGTTTTACCTCATCAGCAAATCTTATTGGCTGATGTTCTAAGTTTCCTCACATACAAGAATAGATAGTCAATGTTAACCAAATTTCTAATAGAAGGTATTTCTTTACTGGGAATATGGTTAGCTTTTACTTTGTAATTTCAAATTAATGTTCAGGAGACCACTAATAAAAGATGTTTCTTAGATAACACAGTATAATAGATGCACTTTAGGAGGGGCGCAGTGATCAATATGAAATCATATTTCCTTAATTTAGTTTTAAATCCAGCCTCAATTCCAAAGACCAGAGGTATCAGCCATTGGATCCATATTATATTTAATCTCTTTTATGATAGATTTTTATGGAGGAGAGCAAGAAGCCTTTGGGAAATACCCAAGGACCAAAACAATCCCTAAATTATTTAAGTAAAAGCTAATCATCACAGTATTGTCTTTAGTAAATGAAATATTAAGTCAAAGTAACATATGTTTGATTTTTTTCTGATTCTAGATAAGGTAAATGACAAAGGAGAATGACATGTGGTCTCCAGGTTAAGACATGATTTTCAAAACATGACAGGGCCATCTGGAAGAAACATTAAAGAATGACATAGGGCACGGTATTCCCTTTAAAAATTTCCCTGAAGTGACTACTACTACATGTCACCCGGATTCCTGTTTTGGAATTAAAGACTCTTTCAATTGCTCAGAGTGATATTGGCAGGCACTCCGTGTTGTTAGTACAATGCAAAAATTGCATTGGGGAAGCAGAGCCATCTTACAGCAGGGACTCTCTCCTGGGGCAGCATTCATTCAATAATTGATCAATGAGGGCATCAAAAGCCTTGACATCCTCCCTTCTGCCAGGGACATCTATAAAGGCCATCGTAACTTCAAAGTGCTCCACAAAGACAGTTGAAGCTTTCATTGAATTTTGTGTCAGTCACCTTCTTTGTTCAATTTTATGATATCATATTGCATTCTAAATTTACCTCTCCCTTCCTGTATTTTAGTGTACCTCTCAGGCCTCATCAGAAAGTTTTCTCTGTAAAGTAGATGGTCACAACTGCTCAAAGCACAGAGACTGGGTGATTTAGAATGTATCAGCTACATATAGGACATCTATAATGTTTCTGTCCCCAAGGCTCAAGGATCACCAAGGAAGAAGGAATAGAAAGCTTGTAAGAGTCAGAGGTTGGGAAGGACCGGAGGCAAACACTGTGTTCTGGACAAGAAAGGTCCTCTACACTTATGAACGCAGAGCAACTGTGGTCGTCTCCATAAGATTAAGTCAGTCAGCATTCTACCATGGGATGAGCAGGGGTTCATGACCTCCCACTTCCAATTGAGGAACAATGGAAAACTGATTGCTTTCAGAAAAGTGATTCCTTTTTTCATTAATGACATGACATCTGGTGGGTTAACTATACTCTAGTAGATGCTCCCCATGCCAAAAAGTATATTAACTGCACAAATTGGAGTTGTTATTTTTTTTTTAGAAAATAAATGCACAGTGTTAGGGGTAGAGAACTGGAAATGGACACAGGAGGAGTTAAGAGAGGGAGTTTGAGGTGAATAGGATCAAAATACATTTTAGAAAATTCTAAAAGAATTAACAAAAATATATATTTTGAAATTCAAAAATATACTTTAAAAATGTCTGTTAATTGAGAAAAATATAGTTTAGAGTTTCTTTGAGAACTTCACACATGTTTTGATCATGGTTTCTGTCTTAGTTAGGGTTTTATTGCCATGAACAGACACCGTGATCAATGCAAGTTTTATAAAGGACCACATTTAATTGGGGATGGCTTACAGATTCAGAGGTTCAGTCCATTATAAATCAAGGTGGGAGCATGGCAGCATTCAAGCAGGCATGGTGCAGGAGGAGCTGAGTTCTACGTCTTCACCCAAAGGATGCGAGGAACAGACTAGGCATCTTAAGAGGGGCTAGGAGGAGGGTCTCCAAGCCCACCCCACAGTGACACACTTCCTCTTACACAGCCACACCTTCTAATAGTTCCACTCCCTGGGCCAAGCATATGCAAAACATCATAGTTACCAATTCTTTCCTGATCCATAATCCTCGTGACTTTAATAGAGATTGTACTAAGAATATATATATATATATATATATATATATATATATCTGACTCATACAGATTTTATAAATTTTATAATTTTTTTTAAAATTATATTTTTTTTGTAAAATTTATAAAATTTTTATAAAATTTTATAAATTTTTCTTTCATCATTACTCTTTCATATATATAATTGTATATGTAAGTATGTGTCTTAGTTGTGTTACTGTTGCTATGATGGAATCCCATGGACAAGTCAACATATAGAAGAAAACATTTAGTTAGGGACTTATTTATAGTTCCAGAGGGTTAGTTCGAAATCACTATGGCAGGATGCATAGCAATAGGAAAGTAGGCATGATGCTAGAAAAGTGAGATCTCACATTCTATCTACAAGTTGTAGGCAGAGTAAGAGACAGTGTTTCAAAGACTACCACCAGTGACACACCTCTTCCAACAAGATCATGTCTTCTAGTCTTTTCTACACAAAGTACTAACTGGAACCAAACATTGAAATATATGAACTACAGGAGCCATCCATATTCAAACACCACAGTATGTGTTTGTACAATAACCAAAAAAAAAAAACAAAAAAACAAAAAAATCTATCAAGTTGATAGTGGTGAACATGGAAGGGATTGTGGTGGTTTGAATAAGAATGGACCCCATAGATTCATTGGCTTAAACGCTTAGACATCAGTGAGTGTCACTACTTGAGAGCAATTAGTAGATGTGGCCTTTTTGGAGAAAGTGTGTTAAGGTGATAGATTTGAGGTTTCAAAAGCCCAAAACAGACTTAGTGTCTCTTCCTTTAGCCTGCAGAGCTAGATGTAGATCTCTCAGCTCCTTCTCCAGAAGCATATATGCCGGTGTGCTGCCATAATCCTCCGTTATGCTGGTAATGAACTAAATGCATGAAACTGTAAGCCAACCCCAATTGAATGTTTTCCATTATGAGTTGCCATGGTCATAGTGTCTTTTCAGAACATAGAACATAGACTAAGACAGAGTTTAAAAGTTCAAGGTAACTGGAAGAGATTGGAGCAAGAAAAGAGAGAGAGCAAAATTATGTAATTCTATTTCAATTAAAACATTAAAAATTGAAAATTTAAAGTATTAAAAATTAAAATAAAAAAGTATTTCTTTTCATTCAGGGCAAATGATAATTTGCCATGGATGAAAGTTATCTGTCTCTTTTTTTAAATGCCTTTCAACAATTCTTGGCTTATCAACATAAAGACTTTTTTCTCTCTTGGGTAAAAGTACATTGTTTATTTCGAAACAAATATAAATGGGAATGTTTCTTGATATACTTTGAGGTAGATTGTTGTTTGTTTGCAAAAATGCTAGTGATTCAGGTTGGGGCACACTCATGAGTAGAATTAACATTCAGTATCTCTGCAACTCTGGGCTTAAGGAGCAGAACCACAGTTTTAAAGAAGTCTACACATTATTATATGCTGATTGTGATTTTTTTTACTAAATATATAGCTTTATTGGTAGCACCATTGCAGTTATTATATGTATTTAATCATTTCACCTGAATAAAAACATAATTTCCTTCTTTGTAATATAATTGCATTTTATTTCTTTTTCTTGTCTGATTACTCTTGCTAGCACTTCCAGAACTAAGTTGAAAAAGTATGGTGTCTTTGAAGATAGGCACCCTTATCCTATATGAGATCTTAGTAGATATACTTTTGGTTTCTCCTAATTGATTCTAATGTTAGCTGTGAAATTTTCATGTACTGCTTTTAGTATGTTTAAGAAACTCTATATCTACATTGCTGAATTTCTTTTTAATCAAGGGAGAATGCTGAACTTGTTTAATGATTTTTGTTCTTTGTGTCAATTGAGATGCTCATGTGGCCTTAATCTTTTATTCTGTTCTTGTGATGAATCTTGCTGATTGATCTTCATATGGTGGAATACATTGGCATGCTAAGGAGAAATTCCACTTGATTATGATGTACAATTTTGCTGATTGTTGTCGAATTCAGTTGGCTGATATTTTATTGAGTCTTTCTACATCAATTAATATCAGAGTGTTTGGCCATAGTTTTATTTTCTTCATGTATTTTTCTGGCTTAGGCATCAAGGTGATGTTGGCCTTATGCAGTACTTTTGGAATTATTCCTTTTACTTTTGTATTTTGGAAGAATTTACCAGAATTGGAATCAACTCTCCCTAGAACACTTTCTAGAATTTCTCTGTGAAGACATGTGATCATGAGTTTGCCTTTGCCGGGAGGTCTTAGATCAGTTTCTCAGTCATTTTACTTATTTTTCTGATTCCTTCTGATTCAAATATGACAGATTATATTTTTTCAAGAAAGTTGTTTGTTTCCTCTAGGCCTTTATTTTTTGGTATAAAATTGTTCATAATTGCCCCTCGTGACTATGTTTCTTTTCTGGGACATCTCTTCTTTTACTGTTGATTTTATTTATGTATTTTTCCTCTTAGTCTAGCTAAGAGTATCTTAATTTTAATTTTTAAACATAAACAACTTTCTACTGCTTTTCTATGCTCTGATTTCTTTCTATTATGATATTTCTTATTTACTTCTTAATTTTGGATGTAGCGTGTTCATTCTCTACCCTCTTTAGGTGAAAGGTTAAACCTCCATAACTACCCTTGTATTTTGCTGTTGTTGATATTAATTTTCCTGTAACTCTTAGCACTATCTAAATCACCTTATCCATTTTTTTTGATTACTGGTTTTCTATCTTTAGATAATAAATGTACAGACCATATGACTCTTTCTTGCTCCAGGGCATTTAAAGTGCTGTAGATTTAGTTAGTAGAACAATTATTTACACATGGAATATTAAGAGCATACATACTACTTTGGGACTTTTGAAATAATATCATGGCCTAATAAACATCGCATAAACTCAAAAATACCCACAAAAGAATGTGGAAATAAGCAGAAAAGACATGCAACATAGACTTTGAAGAAGAGTTGCAGATGAATGGAAACCACATTATCATTCAGGATACATAAAGTATCCTGAATGCCCACAGAAGTACAAAACAGGAAAGACATAGATGACTCATTTCTCATAACTTTAAAAGTCTTAAGAAATTCAGCAGGTATATCACAGATAGAAAAGAATAAGAGGTTAAGAGGAATGTGATTTGCTCAGTCTTTAAACTCTTCTATCACTGTTCATGATTCCATGCAGTGCTCTACCTCAAATCAAACAAACATATTGGAATCTGGAGAAGTGAAGCCAAAGATTATATGGAATACAGTGAAGGTGGTAATAAGAAATGGGGAAATTTAGGAAAAAGGCATAGCATGAATAGCAACAATCTCAAGCTTCTTTTTAAATATAATTATGCCTTTGCCCACAGTGAAAATTTGGTTTCCATGTCCAACTTCATGAGAATAGAAGACTATATGTTAAGAGATTTAGGGAGATGAAATATTCAGATCTTCAGATGGTGCAGGAGAGATACCCTGAACATTATGGCCTGGGCTTCATCTTTAAATCATCAATTAATAAATCTCACTCATGCAGCCTGAGATTGCCATAGTTCTTCGTTGTCAAAATCACATGTGAATGAATATGATAGAAGACTATCTCCAGTGGAGAGCAAATGTTTGAGTGAATCCTCTAATATAAATAAAAAAAAATACTAACAAAAAGTAAAAATGAGAGCTCAGCAGAAACACCTATACAGAAATTAGATAGGTACCTCAAGGAAAGGATAATTGAAAAGAGGTAAATAAAATGATATTCTCATGGAAATAAGATACTGTGTTATCATGTTAATGAAATTCTAATAAAATATTAAATAAGTCCTAGAATTACATGAAAGAAAAATACTTAAAGCACAAGAGAGTAAAAATTAAAAGAAGCATATACTAGTTAATATTTTGTGACCATTTACTGAACCACATGGTGCCCAGACATTTGGCCAAATATTATCTGGATATTTCTTCAAGCATGTGTTTGGCTGATATTAGTTTCTTACTCAGTAGAATAAATCACATTGGACTCCATCAATTGTGTGGTCCATATTCCACTAACTGATCATGTAAGTAGAACAAAACCAGGTTCTTCTCTATTATTAAGAACTGAAAAGAAAGTGTTACAATCCAAAAGCAAACCATACTTTTGGACCTGTTAAATTTGAAAGTGGGTGCCATTATACTGTAAAAAAAGAATAAAAATTCAGAGTAACCAAGAAGGATTCTGCTTATTTCTAAGATACTTTGAACTTTAAAAATATAGAATATGGTATTTTGAAAATTAAAAACTGATTAAAGAATACAATACATCCGCAAATCAAGAGATTGTGCTCACGGTGCTTATTTCCTTGTCCTATCCTAGGTGTTTCATTGTTACAAAGAGTAAAATTTGTAGCTTGAGTTCTCTTCTAGTTAAAAAGGATGTGGTTGGTTATTAGAAGTTAGCAGTTTACAAAATCTCTGCTTACAATTAAAGAATCTTTAGACTATAAGAATGGAAAACTACTGTAGTTTCAGCTTTGGAATGACAGTGACTACACTGACAGGAGACACTCCCTCTCCCCATCTCTAGTCATCATCTGTCCACCCATCCATCAATTACCATGATGCTGAGAACCCAGAGGGAGGTCAGAAGACACTTCCCAACTCTCTGTCTTGCTAACGTGAGCTATGAGATCACTACAGAGAAGGAAATACACTTGATTTGTAGAAGACAAGCATTTACAATTCAAAATTGTGTGTGTTAGTTACAGATATTCAGTTTCATAACTAAATAGAAAGCTTACTGGATAATGGCTTATACAAATAGAGGTAGCTTTGGATGGGTACAGTTTTGTATTATTTGATATATTTATAGACTCTGTGCAATCCAAGATGCTGTACTCTGCTCTTAACTGTCTGTTCTCTAATAGAATGAAATTTTTCATGGGTTAAAGTTATTTTCTTCTCAAACTGGCTGATGTTGAAACTATCTGTGACTCACCAAAATGTGATAGCTTGTGATTCTTGCTTGTAGGAGTCTTATGTCTGAGAGACATTCCCTTCCATATATGGGCTATTTGGGTGTCAGACAAACTTTTCTTCAATTCTGGGATCAACGTTATACATGGTTTTGTTTGAACTCAAAACGAACATTGGGCTAATTGCATCCTCAGATACAAGGAAAGTTCCAATTGATAATTATTTTATTCATTAAAAATATACTTAAAATCTATTCTGACCAAGTATTGGTAGACATGAAGGTGAGCTGGCATAGTTATTGATGTAAGATATAAACACAGAGGTTTACGTCATCCCAACTTTGTGGGATGATTTATAGCAAAGGACTAAACATTCTAGTCAGAGGAGTAAGATGAGAATTCCACCAAAGGGTGAGTCTCTTTGCTGAAAACAGACAATGGGAGCTCTCCTTGTGAGAAGCTAGACCAAACTTGATCTGTGGGTTGCACACTAAACATTTACTCATCATTCCTCAGAAAATCTCATCGAGTATTATCATTATTATCATGTAGAAACAGATGTTTAGAGTGAATTAATATGTCTACAATGCTAACTTCCAAATCATTACAGAGCTTTTAGGAAATAGCTATAAAATATCCCTCCAAACCCAGTTTTGACACAAATCTGAACGCTATTATAAGATCTGTTCCTTTTCCCCCAAAAGGGGGAAAATATTTAGTTTTAGATAACATTCCAATTAACTGGAGTTATAGGCATTCTGGTCAGTTTCAGTGATCCCTTGCTGTTACTTACTTGCTGGCTGATGTGTTTGGGGATTTGTGGAAGAAGGAGCATAGATGTAGCCTTTGGCATCATCTTTTACACCTTTTATTTTATGTGTATGGTTGTTTTGCTAGTATGTATATTTGTATATACTGTGTGTCTCATGCCTATAGAAGCTAGAAGAAGGTAACTTATCCCATAGAACTGGACTTACAGATAGTTGTGAACCTCCATATGGGTGTTGGAAATTGAATCTGGGTCTTCTGGAAGAGCATCCAATCCTGTTAACTGCTGAGCCATTTCTTCAGGACCGATCACTACCTTTTATATACAATTTAATAACAGATTCTTTTTGGGTTTATTGCCCCATCTCTTATTCTTTGAATGTGCATGGTAAAATTTCTGAAAGCCATTAGTCATATTTGTGTGTTACAGAGATATATTTTACTACTGATTGTGTGTGTGTGTGTGTGTGTGTGTGTGTGTGTGTGTGTGTGTTTGTATCCATCCACATCTTAGTTCAGGTTTCCATGGAGTTGGGAAGAAGAAAGCAGATCACCTTAGAACTGGAGGCATAAGCTACCCAATATGGATGCTGGGAACCAAACTCAGATACTCAACACCAATGGCATAGTCTCTTAACAGTTAAGCCATCTCTCAGTCCCAAGTCCCCAGTGCATGAATCTTATAATAAGAAAAAGCAAAGGAATCAGTGATCATATTTATCTAATTTTTATCAATAGAATGCAATGAAAACAAGGAGAAAGCTATCCTCTTTTCACTTACTTATATACCCAACTCTACACACATAAGATATATGTAGAAGTGTAAATAAGTACACGAATAAAAACAATGTAAAAGGGTTGAAGAAGAAGAGGAGGAGCCAAAGGAGGAGGAGGAGGAGAAGGAGAAGGAGAAGGAGAAGGAGAAGGAGAAGGAGAAGGAGAAGGAGAAGAAGACTAAGAAGGTGGAGAACACAGGGGAAAACTGAGCTTTGAAGTTATAACAGCTAATTTTGAACATCACCTTTACTGAATTAATGGACATTCTGATAACTAATACTGAATTAGCTATTTCCAGTCTTCCAGTAAGCAATAAGTAGATTATTTGTATTCTGAACAAAAAATCCAAGAGTTTTCCATTAGGTTAGAGTGGTTGGGAAGCTCATGTTATGTCTGTAAGAAACTTTCTGGGGGGGGGCAATGTCATTCATATCAATGGGTTGTAAGGGGCTGTATCATCCCCTGTATTAAACAGGCATTACCCAAGATGATCAATAAGAACGGAACACCTTTATAGAAGAAGGGGAGGAGAGGGGATAGTGAGCTTATGGACAGGAAACCAGGAAAGGGAATAACATTTGAAATGTAAATAAATACCCAATAAAAAAGAATGGAACCAAAGGCACAGTAAAGACTAACTTCTGCTGTCTCTTCATGAATTAGTAATCCTTTCTTGTATCTTTGCATATTAGAAGTTTAGATCTATCACTATTCCTAGTGGTATGCTAAGTACTTGATCTTTGAAATTTATACTAAGAGCTACATTCTCGGATTTCTTAGTTTAAGGATTTTGCATTGATGCTGATTGTTGAAGGATGGTCCTTGGTCACATAGCCTATAGCTGAGCATGTATGAAACTTCTAAGCCTCCTTGTATAGGTAGTCAATTCTTCAATTAGATGACTTTTATCTACCATTGATAATGTAGCTATCTTTCTTCCTACATGTCTTATACCTATCTATTAATATATTTTATGTCTCGATCATTTATTTTCTCATTAACCATCAATCTTTCTTCATCATCTATGTATCTATCATCTCTCTATTGTCTATTTTATATTTATCAATTTTTATTGTCATCCATTATTCTCTAATAACTTCTAATCTGTAAACTATATCTATCTTTCTATGGATCTACCTATTATCATCTATTTATCTATATCATACAAGTTTTCTCTGAAGAACTTTGTCATTAACAGAAATAAAATGTGTGTACTTTGTTTGATGGTTACAAATACATAAACTTGATCTTAAGTTCTTTATTTACTTTATAAGATGATTGAATATTCTTGGTGAATGATGACCATGCATTAATAAGCTCTGAGCTAGCGTAGTCATAGCTGTCTGTGTTCTATAAACTTAGGATACTGCACACAGTAGAAAGACAACATGTGTGATATTTATTTGTTAAGAAAACCTACCTCCCAACACTTCTTTTTACTTCATATCAACCACTATTGTGCTCCTTTCTGGACAGATTCTTCTTTTGCCATTTCTCTGGTTCTAATTTGCTGAATGATTTGTCAGGCTCAATTTAGCACCTTCCTCCGTGGAAAAGCATAGCAAGGCAAAGACCCTCTCTTTCGCTAAGTCATTTGATTTCCTATAACTGCCTAATGGATAGGATTTTTTTATTTGTTCTACACCATTTAGCTCTGGATCGTGAATATAAATGATTCCAACCAAATAAAATGCTTCTGTGTATTCTTTGAAAAAGCACATAGAAGAGACTTCATACTTACTATAACATGTTTACATTTTCTCTTGCTATTTATTCTTCATTTGCTATTTCAAAATATTACTTATACTCAGTACTTACTAGAAACTTGCCTACCATTTACTTGAAGGTTATTAACAAAAAGTTTCATTTGTCCTTATTTTGCATGTTTTAAAATGCACATTTAATCCCCAGAAAATGACAAAGACCATTAAAAGTTAAACAAGATCCCCTCCTGGGTCTCATTTGTTAATTCCACAAATATTTATTGTATAATATAACTGCACTGAACTGGAAGTATACTGATAAATGAGACACAAGTCTAATATTGTTTCACATAGCTTACATGTTAATAAAAGAGATCAAATTAAGCAGATATAATACAGTTTAATTTGATAAAAATAAATGGATGGTGAATGAGTTATTCATGGTTGGTCTTTCAATTTCGTCATCAAAAGGCATGAAACTTAGGGAAGATTTATTAGAGTAGGTAACATATAATCTGACTTATGAATAATATACATAACTTAGTCAAGCAATTGTAAGTTATAACCAGTCAGTATAGCCCACTGACAGAGATTAGAAGCATTGGAGATGTTACAGGTAGAAAAAGAAGCTTGGGAGAAATTGGGAAAAGCATGCTTAGCTTTGGAGTCAGAGGAGATTGAAGCAGATGAACTGGACACAAAGATAGAGAGCTATATATGGGGCAGTGCATGAAGACAGGCTGGTAAAATAGCAAGGTCTTTAATCTTGATTATACATCAGAATGTTTTAAAGCAGAAGCACAGTGTATCTAAATTTGCATTTTAGAAGACTTGTCTTTCCTGAAAATGATGGGTGTACGTCCTGTTTGCAAAGGGAAATGATGAGTGAGTGACAATTTTCAAGAGAATACTCCCTAGACCCTCTCTTGAATGTCAGGCTCTTTGAGGGCTACTTGATTTCTCTTTTCAAGAATGCTTTTTCTGCAGGCTCCTTCAAGTGACTGGGCCCACCCACAAACCCAGCTGCATGAATGGCTTTCCCCAACTTGGAGGAGACACTGTCAGCAGCCAGCAATATATCAGTCTATATTTTTCTAGTGTGAAAGTAAAAAGCTTTAAATCACGAGACACATAAGAAAAGCAAAGGCTGGACCCTACAGTTCCATAGACAGAAAGAATACAGACTATTCACTTGGGTAGCAGCAACAGTCTCTCTCATCCCAGAGGGACTTCAGAGGATTCCATGAAACATGCATGGGAGAAGACACTTGTCTGAACTGAGTGCCTGATCCACACAGGGGTCTTGTGGCTGGAAACAAATGTCCTGGTTATAAGCTGGCTCTGACCCAAGAGCTGCAAAACCCTTTCCTATCCAAGGGAGTGCTCCCTGGGTACAGCAATTTCCAATTACTCTAAGAAGACGGAGGAATAGAGGAAATTTCACAAAATGACAGCCAGGTCTCTCTGGGAGGCTTGTCCTGACTGCTCCTCACCTCTGTGCTTCTTGCATACTGCCCACACACAGACTCTAGCTGAGCCCCCAGCCTGCTGAGGGAAGTGGCCTAATTAAAATCACACTTCACACTGCCAAACTGGATATGCTAGCCTCAGCTCCAAGAATGTCTTGGAAAAGTGTCTGGAGCTGACTGAGTCTTTCCGGGAAGGGACCTTTTCTTGGGGGTAGGGGGAGACAAATTCAGCAGATGGAGAAGACAATTTTGCCTTTTAATTTTCTGCTGGTCCATAGGCGCATACTCACTCGTCATAGTTTTCTTATGTGGCTCTGGCTCTTTATATTTTATACAGCTTCCAGTCTTCATACGAATTTTGCAAAGGTGATAGGATGATATATTCCATCACCAAGTACCAGACATGGTGGGCCACAGTGCTAGCAGTTGAACATTGTCAAATGTAGCAAGAATCACCCTTGATTTCTGCTTCTATCTTTTCCTGCCCAAGCAAGATTTTGGTGAGACAACATCTGAATTCTTTTATTGTCACGGTGATAAGAAACGCTCTGAGAAACCAGTTGAAGAGAGAACAGGTTTCTTTTGAGTCACACTAGCAAGAAACTGAAGCATCTGTACCTTAAGCAGTCGAGATCTAGGAAATCATGTTCTCAGGCCACTTTCTCCTTTTTCTGTGATCTAGAAGCTCAGCCTAGAAAATGGTACTACCTACAGAGAAGGGGGCTTCTCACCTCAATTAGCACGATAAAGGTAATTGCCTATATATGCCTTGGAGCCTCTCTCCCGGGAGACTCTGGATTTCATCAAGTTGACAGTGAAGATTAATCATCACACATCGTTTCTCTAAGTGTGAAGTGAGAATAGTAAGTTTCTCATTCAGGTGTCAAGTAATTGACACATTTTCAGTGTTAGAGAAAATACAACCCTTATTATTATAATTATTAGGGGGGGGAGTAGAAGGGTGGCTCAGCTGTTAGGAGTACTTACTGCTCTTCCAGAAAACCCTAGCTTGATTCCTAGAAACTACATCAGGGGACACAGAGACACCTGTGACTCCAGCTGCAAGGGATCTCACATAGAAACATACAACACACATAGTAAAAGATAAAATGAATTCCTAAAAACCACAAATAAGTATCAGAGCATTATCAATAGGGAATTGGACAAAAGCACTAAGAAATTAGTAATCAATTTGTGTTTTTAACTCATTGTTGGAACTTAGAAATTTTTTTTCACTTTTTTTTTTATTATTAACTTGAGTATTTCTTATATACATTTCAAGTGTTATTCCCTTTCCTGGTTTCCGGGCAAACATCCCCTCCCCCTCCCCCTTCCTTATGGGTGTTCCCCCAACCCTCCCCCATTGCTGCCTCTCCCCAACAGTCTAGTTCTGGGGTTCAGTCTCAGCGGGACCCAGGGCTTCCCTTCCACTGGTGCTCTTACTAGGATATTCATTGCTACCCATGAGGTCAGAGCCCAGGGTCGGTCCATGTATAGTCTTTGGGTAGTGGCTTAGTCCCTGGAAGCTCTGGTTGGTTGGCATTGTTGTACATATGGGGTCTCGAGCTCCTTCAAGCTCTTCCAGTTCTTTCTCTGATTCCTTCAACGGGGGTCCTGTTCTCAGTTCAGTGGTTTCCTGCTGGCATACGCCTCTGTATTTGCTGTATTCTGGATGTGTCTCTCAGAAGCGATCTGCATTCACATTTTGATCATCCGCCTTGAGTTTTCATTTGTTCTAGGCATCTAGGGTAATTCAAGCATTTGGGCTAATAGCCACTTATCAATGAGTGCATACCATGTATGTCTTTCTGTGATTGGGTTAGCTCACTCAGGATGATATTTTCCAGTTCAACCATTTGCCTCTGAATTTCATAAAGTCATTGTTTTTGATAGCTGAGTAATATTCCATTGTGTAGATGTACCACATTTTTCTGTATCCATTCCTCTGTAGAAGGGCATCTGGGTTCTTTCCAGCTTCTGGCTATTATAAATAAGGCTGCGATGAACATAGTGGAGCACGTGTCTTTTTTATATGTTGGGGCATCTTTTGGGTATATGCCCAGGAGAGGTATAGCTGGATCCTCAGGCAGTTCAATGTCCAATTTTCTGAGGAACCTCCAGACTGATTTCCAGAATGGTTGTACCAGTCTGCAATCCCACCAACAATGGAGGAGTGTTCCTCTTTCTCCACATCCTCACCAGCATTTGCTGTCACCGGAGTTTTTGATCTTAGCCATTTTCACTGGTGTGAGGTGAAATTTCAGGGTTGTTTTGATTTGCATTTCCCTTATGACTAAAGATGTTGAACATTTCTTTAGGTGTTTCTCGCCATTTGGCATTCTTAGCTGTGAATTCTTTGTTTAGCTCTGAACCCCATTTTTTAATAGGGTTATTTGTCTCCCTGATGGTCTAACTTCATGAGTTCTTTGTATATTTTGGATATAAGGCCTCTATCTGTTGTAGGATTGGTAAAGATCTTTTCCCAATCTGTTGGTTGCCGTTTTGTCCTAACCACAGTGTCCTTTGCCTTACAGAAGCTTTGCAGTTTTATGAGATCCCATTTGTCGATTATTGATCTTAGAGCATAAGCCATTGGTGTTTTGTTCAGGAAATTTTTTCCAGTGCCCATGTGTTCCAAATGCTTCCCTAGTTTTTCTTCTATTAGTTTGAGTGTATCTGGTTTGATGTGGAGGTCCTTTATCCACTTGGACTTAAGCTTTGTACTGGGTGATAAGCATGGATCGATTTGCATTCTTCTACATGTTGACCTCCAGTTGAACCAGCACCATTTGCTGAAAATGCTATCTTTTTTCCATTGGAAGCATTTGGCTCCTTTGTCAAAAATCAAGTGCCCATAGGTGTGTGGGTTCATTTCTGGGTCTTCAATTCTGTTCCATTGGTCTATCTGTCTGTCTCTGTACCAATACCATGCAGTTTTTATCACTATTGCTCTGTAATACTGCTTGAGTTCTGGGATAGTGATTCCCCTGAAGTCCTTTTATTGTTGAGGATAGTTTTAGCTATCCTGGGTTTTTGTTATTCAGATGAATTTGCAAATTGTTCTGTCTAACTCTTTGAAGAATTGGATTGGTATTTTGATGGGGATTGCATTGAATCTGTAGATCGCTTTTTGGTAGAATGGCCATTTTTTACTATATTAATCCTGCCAATCCATGAGCATGGAGATCTTTCCATCTTCTGAGATCTTCTTCAATTTCTTTCTTCAGAGTCTTGAAGTTCTTATTGTACAGATCTTTTACTTGCTTGGTTAAAGTCACACGAGGTACTTTTTATATTATTTGGATCTATTATGAAGGGTGTCGTTTCCCTAATTTCTTTCTCGGCTTGTTTTCTTTTGTGTAGAGGAAGGCTACTGATTTATTTGAGTTAATTTTATACCCAGCCACTTTGCTGAAGTTGTTTATCAGCTTTAGTAGTTCTCTAGTGGAACTTTTGGGATCACTTAAATATACTATCATATCATCTGCAAATAGTGATATTTTGACTTCTTCTTTTCCGATCTGTATCCCTTGACCTCCTTTTGTTGTCTGATTGCTCTGGCTAGAACTTCAAGAACTATATTGAATAAGTAGGGAGAGAGTGGGCAGCCTTGTCTAGTCCCTGATTTTAGTGGGATTGCTTCAAGTTTCTCTCCATTTAGTTTAATGTTAGCAACTGGTTTGCTGTATATGGCTTTTACTATGTTTAGGTATGGGCCTTGAATTCCTATTCTTTCCAGGACTTTTATCAGGAAGGGGTGTTGAATTTTGTCAAATGCTTTCTCAGCATCTAATGAAAGGATCATGGTTTTGTTCTTTCAGTTTGTTTATATAATGGATCCGTTGATGGTTTTTTCCGTATATTAAACCATCCCTGCATGCCTGGGATGAAGCCTACTTGATCATGGTGGATGATTGTTTTGATGTGCTCTTGGATTTGGTTTGCCAGAATTTTATTGAGTGTTTTTGCATCGATATTCATAAGGGAAATTGGTCTGAAGTTCTCTTTCTTTGTTGGGTCTTTGTGTGGTTTAGGTATAAGAGTAATTGTGGCTTCATAGAAGGAATTCGGTAGTGCTCCATCTGTTTCAATTTTGTGGAATAGCTTGGATAATATTGGTATGACAACTTAGAAATTTTATTTGCCTCCACGGGCTCTAAATGTTGTCTTCTATAAAAGTGTCTAAGATCTTCTTACCTTAGTGTTCTAACATTCTATACTTGCTTATGATCAACTTTCATTGTTCATTTTTTCATTCTTGCTAAAAACACTTCAAATAAAACCTAGTACATGTTATTTAGTCTTTTCTGTATACAATGTAGTGCATTCAGTAGTGTGCATTGAATAATTCTAATAAGAATTAGTGACTGGGGCTGCAGAGAGGGCTCAGAGGTTAAGGGCACAGATAGTTCTTCCAGAGAACTCAGCTTCAATTCCCTGCTTGCACATGGCAGCTCACAGCTGTCTATAACTTAAGTCCAGCCCTTTTCTGGGCCTCATGGATATAAGGCATGTACATGGTGTACAGGTATACATGCAAACAAAGCATTCATTCCAATTAAATACAAATTCTTAAAATAATTCATAATGATAAAATATATAAATATTAACGTATTATCATCTCTTTCAAGGTTTGCTGATAGCACTATTCTCTATTCTCCAGGATAGAAATAGTATTGTATTTATGTATTTCTGACAATTTAAAATATTTATTATTTTAAATTATGTATCTTTGTTTATGTGTTTGTGTGCCAGTATTGGCATTTGTGTAGGTACCCACAGAGACCAGAGGCATCAGATTCCCCAGGGACTAAGGTTTCAGGTCCATGAGAGTCCTCTTATGGGTATTGATAACTAAACTAAACTTAACTTAGCTAAACTAAACTAAACTAAACTAAACTAAACTAAACTAAACTAAACTAAACTAAACTAAGCTAAATTTAACTCTGGTAACCTTTAAGAGCATGAAATGCTTCTAATCTCTGAGACATCTCTGACTCCTATTTGTTTTTGATAACTTCATACAGGTTTATAACACAGTTTTTGACAATTTCATCTATTCCTGCACATATGTATTTAATGTACAGTTTGATCAAACTCACTCTACATTGGTATCTTGCCCTATGCCCTCTTCTACTCAACCACTTCTGCTTTCTATTCCCCTTCCAGCCTTCGTTAATTTTTGTATGAATGACACACTGAGTTCAATTTTTGTTGTTTGTATGGGCACGGATAGGATGCAATTCACTGGAGTTTGGGCAACTTAACCTAATGTGAAATCACTTGTCTTCAATCTGGAAACTGAAGTTCCTGTAGCTCCTGGGCAGGTGTGGGGGTCTCATGGGCTCCTCCTCCATCATTGATGGGATAAGCATTGATAAACCTGACTCTACCTGGGCCTTGTAAAGTAATCACAGCTGCCTTGGGCTTTAAGTGTAGTAGCCACTCCTTACCCAGAAGAGGATTTCATGGCACACTTCTTTATATCCAGCCTCTTGTACTCTTTCTGTTTTTTCTTCCTTGATGGTTCCTAAGCTCTGGAAAAGGTAATATTGATGCCCACTTAAAACTGGGTATAGAGAAATCAGTTATTCTTGGTGCTTGGAAATAATCCCTGGTCTCTGTATCAATGAGCACATTCTGTGTAAATAAGCTTCTCTGACCAACTAACTTTAACATACTCTGTTATGTTGCAGAGCATAACAGAAAGCAGTCTCTAATTTATAATGTATGTGTGTTTGTGTATATGTAAAATCCACCCGTCTTAACCTTTAGCCATCTGCATTGGAATATCTTCTGCGTCATAACAAGTTTTCCTGCTGTTATCCAGTCTTGATGCTATGATACTTATACCACACCATTTATCTGACTCCTTGTCCTGTGGTTCACAACCCAACCTCTAAGGAGATGATGATTAACTTAAAATGTCTACTCAAATTGACAGAAGGGTTCTCAGCTAGTAAAGTACTGTTTGTGAATTTGCTACACTTGAGCAAGATGAATGGGTAAAGCAGATCACTCATTCCACTCTGAGTAAAGATCACCAAGATCGTGAGTCTGTGTGCACTATTTATTGTTTTCACTGATGCTCCAAAACACCTGACAGTTCAGTTAGGGGAGCATTTGTGCTGATTTTGGTTTAAGAAAGGAGGCAGCCCACCGTGTCAGGGAAGGAATAGGGCAGGAGTGTGAACTCATCATATTACTTCTACTGTCAGGAGCAAAGATGACAGAAGGCGAGATTATAAAGCTTCAAGCTCCATCCATATTATCCCATTTGTTCATGAGGCTTCACCTCTTTAAGTTTCTACAGTACTGTCGGCTAGAGACCTGGTGTTTAAACACGGGAGCCTATCGTGGGCATCTCACATTCAAGCTTAGCAGCCCGCTAGAAGAAAAAAGTAGAAGAAAGCTAAGGCTCCTTGGCCTTTGGACACTAGGTATTACACCAGTAAGGGTACCTTATCACACTCATTGGCTCATAAACTGGGGATCCATTGGCTCCCTGGCTCTCAGATTTTTGGATTCATTTATCCTTAGGTTGAATTATACTACCAGGCTTCTTGATTCTTTTATTTATAGAGAATAGTATGTGGGATTGTTTATCTCTATATTCATGTAGAACCAAATCCTAGAATAAATGTTGTACACAGACAGACAGACACACACACACACACACACACACACACACATACACAGAGAGAGAGGGAGACAGAAACAGAGACAGAGAGAGACAGAGAGACAGTGACAGAGACATATAGAGGAAGACATACAGAAAGAGAGACAGAGACAGATAAAGAGAAACAAAGACAGATAGAGAAAGACAACAGGCAGAGAAAGATGCATAGAAAGAGAGTCAGGGTTTGTTTTATACATTTTAGTAAATAAGAAAACACTGAGCAAAAATCATAAACAGTAGCACATTGGCTGTTCTGAACCGCCACAGAAAGGAGAAAGCATAATTATTGGCCACTACTTTGGAAATCAGAGGCAAAGAAATAAATCTCCTTTTCTTCCTCTTACAAGAATGATACCGAGGTATTTATTCTTTGTATTGTTTGGGAGTGGATCTTTTGATCAAGTTGAACCACATCTTGTGATTCAATTGTGTCTTTTCGTGTGTGAGCATATGACAGTGGCCAGCATGGTAGCATAGACTTTCACAGTTGCACCTACCCTTCTATACTCTTCTACTCTTTCAGCATACTCTTGTGTGCCTGAGTTGGTGTCTACTGTACTATCCTGCATCAGTCTCTGGTTTCTATGTGGTCTGGTGAAAAATACATGGAATTCTCTTTACTTTGACTTTGTCATTGAAACAGGGAAAAATTTTTTTTTTTTTTTTTTTTTTTTTTTTTTTTTTTGGAGCTGAGGACTGAACCCAGGGCCTTGAACTTGCTAGTCCAGCACTCTAACACTGAGCTAAATCCCCAATCCCGGGAAAAATATTTTTAAAAAATCTGTATTCCAAAGAAAAATTTGAAAGAAGGGCCACCCCATTATTTTACAGTAACATTCTTGCCTTTTCCTTTAACCTTTCTTTTTTGTTTTCAATTAGCCTGTTACAGTAATAGGTATCATGATGATATTTGCATATGTACAATGTACATTAATGATCCTCACCCACTGTATTGCCCTCTTCTATCTCCCATTCATCCTTCTTTCTTTATACCAGGTAGTCTCCTCATTACTTTTATGACACACTTTTCACTCTAAATTCCAAATAGGAGAGAAAACATCTAATGTTTTGTCTGTATGGAACAATTTGTTTGTATTAAAATGTTATTCAATTTCATTTATTTTCTGCAAACATAATTCCATTCTTTATGGATAAATAAAGGTCTATTCTTGAACCTTATCTCATGTCTGTGATAAAATAATTTGTGTGACCATGTGATTAGTTCCTTTCTATCTCCTGTGAGTCAGGGATTTTCTAAGTGGTAGAAACTAAACACAAGACAAGAAATCATTGGACTCCTAAGTTTTTTGTATAGATGCTTTAGAGAAAATAAAATTAGTTGCTATAAGAAATACTATGACCTAAGTGGCTTAGTACTATATTATTTATTTTGATTCATGGCATAGTAAAATGAAGTCATCAACCTTTCAGACATAATAAAAATGTAAAAATGAAGGACATGTTCAGCGTACTTGAAAGCATAGAGAAGGCGACCTGAAGGAGAGAAGGCAGGGGGACATCTGTTCTAAAAATAAGTTTTAAAGAGTAAGTAGCAGCCGAACAGATAATATGGATTCATTGGACTCTTTTACATATTTCAAAAACCATTGAGTTATTAATTTTTTAACTAAAATACAACTATCCACATGGGGAAAAGTTGTTCTCATTACTTTTACTTAAACCATTCCCCTATTCTGAATGCTCTGTAAATGTGCACTCATATTCTCCCCATCCTGTATGGGTCAGAGATTTGAATGTTTTCTATTTACTTTTGACAATCTCATACTTGTTCAGGAGATATTGTGAGCATAGTCACTCAAATTCCCTTCTCTAATCTCCTTCCAATTTATAATGAAATTATTCTCTTTTTCCTTCTTATTTCTCTCTCTCTGTCTCTCTGTCCCTCTATCTCTCTGTCCCTCTGTCTCTTTATCTGTTCTCTCTCTCTCTTTCTCTCTCTCTCTCTTTCTCTACCCCTCTGTCTCTCTGTCCCTCTGTCCTTCTGTTTGTCTGTCTATCTGTCTGTCTGTCTGCCTATCTGTCTGTTTCTCTCTCACTTGCTTTCTTTGCCATCTGGTCTCTGTGTGTGTGATTACAGATGCAGTGTATCTCTAACAGCACCAGATATGTTGTGTACAGAAGGCTGAATTCACAGCACCTCCACCCCCGCCATTCTATGCATCTTACAGTCTACCCACTTCTCTTCTATGATGTTCCTCAAACTTGAAATGAATGACAGAACTATCTCATTCATGCATGAACACACAGCTATCTATTGTCAGCACACTGGCTAGCCATTAGTCTTGGCTTTGACTATTGCCTATTGCAAAAATACTTGAGAGCTCAAACAATAATTAGAAGGCCATTTAACTCTATATCCCTTTATTAAACTATCAGTAATAGATTCTCATGAAGCTGGTGATGTTCTCAGCCATATATATGATGTTCTCAGGTTTGCAGTACTAGACATGTATTTCCTCCCCTGGGATGGGTTTCAGATCCAATTGGGAAGCACATTCTTAACACTGTGCCAGTAGCTATATCTGCCTGGAAGGTCAGTATAATAGCACATACAGAATCCACTGACTTCAGAGATCACCAATGATTCTTCTCCCCAACATCTTGAACAGCACGTTTCACCCTTATGAATACTAACCACTGGGGAGGAAGCTTCATTCTGAGTTTTACCTTAATATATCCATGTCGTGAATACAAAATGTATAGTTTCTCCAGTAATAGAGCCTTACTTCCCAGTTTAGATGGGAAAGCAAAGACCAGTGGTTTCTCACTCCTCTTAAAATCAGAAAGTGACTCGTAGTCCTTGTCTAATTTTTGCAGTCCAAGACCATAGGCATTAGGCATCACTCTGTCCTCTAAATCATCTTATATATTCTAGAGTTCTTCTTTTTCTTTGGTTTAGTACTTTTGTTTTCTGAGTTCACACTTGAATAGTCTACTTGCTCTCAGGGACCAAGGAGCAATAATTTGACGAGGCTGGGTAGAGAATTCTGTGGCAGCCTGCCATCTTTTTCTTCTAACATTTCAACCCAAAGAGAATAGAAGGAGAAAAATAGGGCACCCTGGAGGCAAGAATCCTTGAAAATCCCCTTCTTTTTAGGAGAATGAAAAAGTTCTATTCATGACTTTTACCACTAGGTTTGGGCCTCTTCTGAAAAACAACAAGGAATTTGGAATCTCTGCTTAAAATGAGTGTAAATATTTACCCACATATGCTGAAATATTCTTGTGACATTTAGTCTGATACATACTGCCAGCAGAGAAAGAAGCTCCTGAGCCAAACACAGGAATTTTTTATTTTTAATCTTCCTTGGAAGTAGAACAAACATTTGCAATGATATAAAACGTATTAAAGTCACAGGCCTTTGAATTCATAACTAGTTAAGTGTAAAGAACTATTGTCTTGCTTGGAGTTCTTGTAATAGCACATTCTGTATCCCTTACCTTATTCTTCAAACATGAACAGGGTCATTCTTATTATCATTATTATAATTAGACAGATAGAGATACATGAGTCCATTTGTCTTAATAGTGAGAACATCATGATGATTATTAAATACATGCCTCAGCTTGTAGAGATTTGATCAGCGGCCAAATATCTGTACATTCATGATCTAGGATATGGTCAACATTCAACTATTGTTGTCTCATACTATTATTTATTTACTATTTGCCAATGTTACTATTTGCCAAAAGTCTAAAAATATTTCTTTATGTAGAAGGAGCGTAGATGAACTTACCATGGTAATCTTATTATTTCAATAAATGGAACAACTGAGGCTCAAACTGGACAAATGACTTTAAAAGGCTTTTGTTTAACAATTAGGTATTAAATGCTCTTTATTTGCAAGGCCCTATGCTAGGTCCTTGGGATGCACGATGCATCAGTGCCATAGTATTTATATAATTTACTAAGACTAAGGTACATGAAAAATTAGCAGTTAAATTAGTGATATAGGGAAGAAATGCAAAATGGGGTGGGTATCTGCTGCTGTCTGCTGCAGCATGTATGGATAAAAAAGGAAAAAGGATGACTTTGCTGAAGGTTGAGATTAATTTTAAAAGTGAGTATATGGAAATCTAGGGATGATTTTGTGTGTGATAGAGAATGAGGGTCCCGGGCTATTCTTGGGAAGTACATGCCAACATATTGTATATAAATACATTGAATGCACAGCAGAATTGTGTGGCATTTAGAGACACTCATTCTGCTGGTAAAGGAAGACACACAGAGGGAGAACAGTAGAACTAAGCTGTCAGATACTGATCTGAATGGTAATAGGGGCAGAGCCAGGGCCTGGATTTCTTGTGCCTCTTTAGTTTTGTCAGCCACTTCCCAATCCTGAAGAGATGCATGTGTGTGGCAACGTGTGCCTGCTTAGAAATTACAAGCAAACACCAACTTTGCCTTTTGATATCTGATAGGAAACCACTAAGAATTGGATGTTCATCCAAGGGCCATGCAAGTCACAGAAATATGTTTTTACTTCAAACAATTTCATCAGCTTGCAGTAGGCTTAAGGAAGTTATGGACAAAACAAACAAACAAATAAAAAACTTATTTGAAATTTCACACACAAAAAATAAGGATATTGACAATGGATAAAAATGTAGCATTTGTCAGTTTCTTGGGGGTTTCTGACGTGTTTGGGTGTCAAGTGTCCTTGTAAATTTCAAGTGCTCCCTGTCGAGTTATTTACCAGGAGGTCTTATTTATTTTTATTGTGAAGTCAGTGATTCTTTGGAACATTCCAGTCATTCTGTCATCCAAGCTGAAGGATGCTTAAGCTTAAGTTAGTGGGAAGAAGCTCTCATCCATTCTTTCTGCCTAAAATCACTTTCCTGGTTTTGCCTTGGACAATTTCTATTCAATGTTCTGTATCCAAAAAAACCAACTTAATGAAATCATAACATACATCAGACTTCTAGATATGCATGTCTCTGTTCATTGCACTTGCGCTTTACTTAACATCACAATACTACTCCAAACAAACAACTATGTAATAAGTCGTATTTTCATACCTATTGTCTCCACATTCTCTACAATGTCTGGGAATTTAAAGGCTCCTCCTCATGTAATAGGAACTCAATAAATGAGGTGAAATGATTCAGACTAAAACCACTCATAATAGTTTATCACATTTGCCAATGCAATGTCTAAATCTGGCAGCGGCCAACATGCATAAATCAATTAAATAATCCACCACCTAAACTAAAAGAAAGAAATCCACATGATTATCTAATTAGGTGTAGAAGGTACCATAGACAAACTGTAACAGCACTTCACAATAAATATTCCAGAGACCTGGAGAGACTAGAATCATAAGGAATACACCCTGATATAGTAAATGTACCTTACCACAAACCCATAGACAACATCAACTTAAATTGAAAGAAAACCCACTAAAATCAAGAATATTGTCCACAATCTGCAATTACTCATTATCCTACTTGAAGTCTTAACTAGAGCAATAAGGCAACTAAGAGATATCAAGGATAAACAAAGTAGAAAGGAGCAAGGTATCTTTACCTGCAGATAATATGAAGTGACTCTAACATTCAGCTGGGAAACTTCTACACCTGATAAACATGTTGATCTCATGAAACTGATAGCCTTCCGATATACAAGTAACACATGGACTGAGAAAGAAATCAAGGAAACAACACCTTTCAAAATAATCTTAAATAATATAAAACCAAAGTGTAACTCTAACCAAGCAAGTGAAAGATTTATATGATACAAACTTTATGACATTGAAGAAAGAAATTGAAAAAGATACTAGAAGATGGAAAGATCTTCCATGTTCACGGACCCATAGAATTAACACAGTAAAAATAGTGATCCTACCAAAACTAAGTAATCTACAGATTCAGTGCAATCTTCATCAAATGTCCAACACAATTCTCGATAGATCTTAAAATTACAGTTTTCAGCTTCACATGAACACACATACACACATGCATGCATGCACAGATGCACACACACACACACACACACACAGGGAGGGAAGGAGAGAGAGAGAGAGAGAAACTATAGCTAAAACAATCCTGTACAGTAAAAATAACAGCTGGAAATATCACTATCCCCAGCATCAAATTGTTCTACAGAGCTACAGTAATAACAATAGCATGATATTTTTACCTACACAATTCACTGAACATGGAGAAATAGAGCTAGTGCTTACATAGAGCCTTTATCTCTAGGGATTAGTGTCTTTGATTCAGATAGGTATTCTATATCCAACTTACCCAAGGAGAAGTGTCAACAACAACCCAGCTAAAACTTTAGATTAACAGTGATCTGCCTGCAAGATATATGAAAGGACAGTGGCAGCAGAAAACTTGTGGAGATAACCAATCAACATATGATTTGACTTAAGGCTCTCTCCAAGAGATGAAATCATACCTGACTACGGCTTAGGGGACCAAAACCTTGAAAGTAGATAACCCTGAGACCTATGTTAAAACAAAACACTACCATTCCCCTAAAAGAATACAGCAATAAAAGGACCCCTAATGACGTGCTACTATCATCATAGATCACTGCCTTGCTCAGTTATTAATGCAGAAATGTATTCCTGTAGCAGATGGGAACAAAGAAAGAGACTCACTACCAATCAATATGTGGAGGTTAAGATTCCTTTCAGCCCTACAAAAATGTGTTCATCAAATCCCTCTTCTCTGAGCTCAAGAAAGCCCACAGAAGAAGAGCTACAGAAAGAGCACAATCTCGAGTGGCCCCAGCTCACCAAGGAAACAATATAGAGTTGATGTACATGTAAGCATACTGATGTAGCAGGTACTGGGTCGCCATGAGTTTCTACCAGATGGGGTCCTAGAGCTGAAAGGGAAAATAGATGCATACCTTCATCCCTAATCCAGAAGTTATGTACAATTTATCACTACTTGTAATTGAAAGTGTTGCTTTCTCTAAGTTAGTTACACTGGGATACGGAACTACTCTTAAGGTTAGGCTGAATGCCTAGAGTAGAGAGTCAATAGGAAGCAAACTCACACACATCCTTGGACGTTCCTTGCACCATGCCATCTCAGGTCTTTCAATTCTTTTTTTTGCTTTGTTATTTCACAAAGTCTTTATTTCTTCATTTCATTTCATTTCATTTACTTATTTACTTTTTTCATTACTTTATGTAACCTTACAAGTTCTTCATATATAAATTGGTAATTCCAAGTTTGTTTTGATTTTTTTTAAATGGGATTCCCAAGTGTGCACACAAATGTCTCTCTGAATCTATATGCATTTCTTGTATGTCATGGGGTATCATTTCCTTCTGACTATTTGTCTTTTTCCAGTGTGTTGTTTTTGCTTTATCATATCATATCATATTCCCTAAAAGCCTGTTTTTCATTAATTATCTATTTACTTTACATCCCCATCACAGCTTACCCTCCTTTCTCTCTTCCAAATTGCTCCCTTTCACCTCCCCTCTCCCCAGATAAGTCTTCCTTCTCTTCAGAAAAGGGGAGGCCTTCTGTGCATATCAACCAGCCTTGGCACTGGGACTAGGTGTATCTTCTTCTATTGAGACTAAACAAGGCAACCCAGTCAGAGGAAAAAGAAATAAAGACAGGCAATGTAGGTAGAGACAGCCTCTGCTCCTGCTTTAGGATCCCTACATGAAGACCCAGCCACTAAACTGTTACATTTATGCAGAGGGCCTAGGTCCATACCATACCTGCTCTCCAATTAGCAGTTTAGTTTCTAGTACACTGTTAAGTCACTAGTATGAGTTCTCAGTAATCCTTTTTATGAAGGCACTTAGTGCTATAAACTTTCCTCTTAACACTATTTACATTGTGTCCCACAAGCTTTGAGTATGTTGTACATTCATTTCTTTCATTTCTTTATTTCTTTTCTGACTCAATGGTCATTGGATAGAGGATCATTCAGTTTCTCTGAGTTCGTAGACTGTTTGGTATCTGTTTTTGTTAAAGTCTGCCTTTAATCTTGGTGATCCAATAAGATACTAGAGGTCATTTCAATTTTCTTCTGCCTACTGAGATTTGGTTTTTGACCAAGTATATGACCAATTTTGCAGAAGGTTCTATGCCGAGAAATATACATTGCTGTTGTTGTTTGAGTGAACTGTTCTGTAGCTACCTGACAGGCCATTGATCCACAATGTCTGTTCATTCCATTATTTCTCTGTTTAGTTTATGTCTGGATGACGTGTGAATTGGTGAGAGTAGGGTGTTGATGTCTCATAGTACTAATGTATAGGTTTCAATGTGTTATTCAAGATTTTGTAATGTTTCTCTTACAAATGTGGATGCCCTTCCATTTAGGGCATACATGTTCAGAATTGAGACTTCCTCTTAGCAGAGTTCTCCTTTGATGAGTATAAAGTGCTGCTCCCCATGTGTATTGATTTAATTTTTTTAAAGTATATTTTATTAGATATTAGAATGGCTACTTCAGCTTGTTTCTTGAGTCCATTTGCTTGGGAAACTTCTTTGCCAGCCCTTTACCAGAGGCTTTTATGTTCAGGTAAGTTTCTTGTATGGAATAGAAGGATGGAATTATATTTATCCATTCTAATAATCTACGTCTATTTATTGAAGAATTTAGTCCATTGATGCTGAAAGCTATGAAGAAAAAGGATTGCCAATTCTTGCTTTTCTGATGGTGGTGGTGGTGGTGGTGGTGGTGGTGGTGGTGGTGGTGGTGGTGGTGGTGGTGGGGTGGTGGTGGTCGAGGTGGTGGTGGTGGTGGTGGTGGTGGTGGTGGTGGTGGTGGTGGTCGTGCTGGTCGTGGTGGTCGTGGTGGTCATGGTGGTGGTGGTGTATATGTACATGCACACTTTCCTTCTTTAGGTTTTGCTGGTGTGAAATTATTTTCTGTGCTTTTTGGTGTGAAGTTACCCTCCTTACATTGCAGTTCTCCTTCTCATCTTTTCTGTAGGACTGGATCTGTGGATACATATTCTTTAAATTTGATTTTGTCATGGAATATCTTGTTTTCTTGATCTATATTGATTGTACATTTTGCTGGGCATTTTAGTATAGGCAGGTATCTGTGGTCTTTTAAACAGTATAACACATTTGCCCAAGGCCTTCTGGAGTTTAGATTTTTTTGTTGTTGTTGAGAAGTTGAATGTAATTCTAATAGTTTTGCCCTTGTATGCTACTTGGCCCTTTCCCCTTGCAGCTTTTAGCATTATTTCTCTGTTCAGTACATTTAGTGTTTTGAATATTTTGTGGCGGGGAAGATTTTATTTCTTGGTCCCTTCTATTTGGTATTCTGTAAGCTGCATCAAGCACATTTATAAGTATCTATTTCTTTAGGTTACAGAAATTATCTTCTGTGATTGTTTGAAAATATTTTCTGGGCCTTTGAACTGGGAATCTTCTCTTCCTTCTATTCTTATTATTCTTAAGTGGTCTTTTCCTAGTGTCTCAAATATCCTGGCTGCTTTGTGTCAGAAACATTTTAGATTTGACATTTTCTTTGACCAATGTGTCCATTTTTTTTCCTTATTATTTTCTTTTTCTCCTGCGATTCTCTTTTCTATATCTTGTTTCTGTTGGTGATACTTGCTTCTTTGGTTTCTGTTTTCTTACCTAGCTATTTCATCTCCAGGATTCCCTCAGTTTGTGTAGGCTTTATTGCTTATATTTCCGTTTTCAGGTCTTAAAGTTTTATTCATGCCCTGTACCTGTTTGATTATATTTTCCTGTGCATCTTTAAGGTATTTATTCGTTTTCTCTTAAAGGCCCCTATTGATTGGATTAAAGGTCATTTTATTGTTCTATGTTAATATACCCAGGGCTTGCTCTAGTAAAATAGCTGGACTCTGTTTGTACCATATTTTCCTGGTTCTCTTAATTGTGTTCTTTTGCTAGCCTGTAGCCATCTGGGTTTTCTAGCTATTATAGATTTAGATGATAATTTCTGATTTTGTCTTTGCTGCATGGCTGTTTTATTTTGGATATTTTCCCCCTTGTTGTTATTTCTTCTCTATCTTCTGGCCTGTGTGTTCTGGGGTTCAGTTGACTAACATGTATTCAGGTCCAGAAGCATCACTCTCCTGGAGTTTTGTGGCCTCTGTGGCTTATGGGATTTTGAGTGGTAACCTTAACTCTGGGGTCTCTAGTACCAGTGCTGCCTGGGGTACTTGATGCAAGAGATTCTTCCCAAGAATCAGGCAGAGTTGTGAACTGAAAATGGAGTGTAGGGGCCAAGTTATTCTCTTTATTTTTTATGATACACAGAAAGTGGTGGATCTGGGTGGGACCAGAGTTGGGGAATAAATAGAAGGATTAGAGGGGGAAAACAATTATCAGGACATATTAAATATTTTAAAATATCTATTTTGATTAGAGGAAAAAATAAAACTCTAGGATGCTTTTTTCTTGTTATTATTTCTGCAGGGAGGGCATTAAAATTTTGATAGGAGTTACACTAAATCTAAAGATTGCTTTGAAGGGTATAGCCATTTTGTGTTCCTACATCAGTTTTTATAGTTTTCTTTCATTGATATCTTAAATGTTTTCAGTACAGAGATTGTTCACTCTAACAATAATAAAAAGAGCTACAGATGCTAGGTGACTCAAACGAAACAGCATCTTCATGACACCACAGGACTAACACAGTATAAACTTGGGACAGCACACTTGCACAGTTTTAATGCATAAAAACATCTCAGCATTGTGAAATATATGCCCTGCACCCAATAAAGAAATTATTAATAACTGATACCTGCCCAAAATGGAAAATCAATGTTCTTTAGTGGAGTATCACTTAAAATATCAATTACACTACAATACAGGCATCATGGACTGGAACAGTTGGCTAGCACAAATGGTTTCCCTCCCTCCTCCCTCCCTCCCTCCCTCCCCCCTCCCCCCCTCCTCCCCTCCCCTCCGCTTTCCCCCTCTCCCTCCTTCTCTTCCTCCATGTCCTCCTCCTCCTCTCCCTCCTCCTCCTCCTCTCTCTGTCTCTCTCTGCATGTTGCTTTCATTTACATTTTTTCTCTACTTTTTTTGAGAGAGAAAGATCCTGAAGTTGGGTAAGTAGGGAGATGAGGAGGACTTAGAAGTAGTTATGAAAAAGGAAGAACATTATGAAAATATAAAAAGATTGTAATACAATTTTTTAAGTGTCGCTCTCAGGAAGAGAAATTAACCTACCTTTTAAACTACTTTCTATAGTCAACAGATCCTGAATATGTTCCATGTTCCTGGCTTGATACTCCTTGTTTGATGTGTATGTTTTTAGGCATCCTAGTAGTCTTACAAGAATATCAAGGAAAGTGACAAAAACTTTTCTCTATTTCAGTAAGGAAACTTTGTTGATAAATGATGTTTTCTCCTCAGAAATCAATGCATTTCAGTGGTTCAAAATGAGTAGTTTGCCTCAATTAAATGTTGAGAAGGTAATGTGTGTCTATTCTTTGTGGAGATGCTAGAGTCTCTGGAGTTCAATCCCAATGGTCTCACCTCCCTCCCTCCCCAAAGTGCCTCTTTTGGAATATTAAATAAAGAACAACAGTTCACTGAAATATGCTTTGAGAAACTCTAAACATAATCAGCAACACATGGTTAGGATATCAGTGAATAATAATACTTTACTAATCAGTATGCTAGACTTCTGTATTTGTTACATATTGACCTTCACTTATAGCAACTTAAGAACTATTTTTATAATTATCATAGAGCCGGAAGAAGGTTTTCAAAATCATAAAAATGTAAAATTCTTACTGTTAGCAATTAGTTTCTCCATAGATTTTGCCATTGATGGGGTGAGTGTTGGAGATTTATATAATTGTTTAGATGCAATAGTCCAGAAGTCAGAACCTCATCTTAAATAGGAGTTTAGATCTCTTGAAGAAAATATAGATTGTTTAATAAATAATTGTGGAAGTACAGCTAAAAGTTTTGAAAGGCTATAGTAGTCCTATTGTAAGCTGGCTTGTGGCAACATCACTGGCTTTATTTATTAGCATGCTCCTTTGCCAATTGCATTAGTAAACATATTTGATCTGAGTAATTGTGAAAAGTAGGTGGTTTGTGCTCATTTTCTGATTACACATTGGAGTTTCATAGACTCTAAATAGTTTACTTTAGCCTCTATAGCTAAAGAAGTAAAAGAATTGAGAATCAAGACCTTGTCTGTGTGACTTTGTGCATGTTAATCATAATACTGTTCTTCTAACAGTATTTCTGCTTGACTGACATGGTGAATAAGGAGCCAATCTTCTCATATTCTAAGCTAATGAATGTTTCACATCTGTGAGTACCTTTTCTGGCACTCAAACATGTCATTGTATCCTAATATGCTTCTGTGATTTTACAGGAGCTTATTCTAGTAGAAACTGTCTTAATCAACTTACAAGTGACAAGAGTACATAAAGAAAAACTCAGAAATTTTCTATATTCAACTCATTAGGTGGATGGTAGAATTGATGTTCTGACATAGACTGCCTAAATCCAAGGTAAAGGTTGTATCACTTTAAGAAAGTAACAGAGGATTAAGAAAGACTTCATAAGTTAGATGAGGACTTATAATGCTAATAGTGATTTCAAACATTATTATTATTATTATTATTATTATTAACAATCATGTATAAAAACTTGTTAATGGTACTAGTTCACCATTTCTGGTTACATATTTTATTCAATACAGTATAACAAGGAAGCGACAGTTTTACTAGCTTTCTAGTTTAAGGTAATGCAAGGAGACTTCGGTGGCTATTAGTAAGATATTCCAGTGTGGATATTTATTAAGGCCTAACTTTGATATACTTTATGGCTATTCCCAGAACTGAGGAAGAAAATGACACATCTCCTTCTGGAAGGAGGCAGAGCCCAGGAGCTCCCAGTCCTCAGCATTCTGCAGTTGGCTTCCGTTCTCTGTGTCGATTAGGCCTTTCAAACCAATTACCATTATATATTGCTGAGATTTATAGTCCTTGGTATTTGAGGTTACAGGACTTCCGTTCTCAGGAAAGCGCTTCATGCCATCACTTCTAATCAGCTCAGCACAATGTTTGATTTCCCCTCTGTTCCATTAGAGTATTAATAGCCAGGCAGAATAGCCTCAATCATAGTGCTTGGGGAAACATAAAAATTGGCTTTTGGGGTCTAAATTTTAAAGTACTGTCTTCCCTCTTTTCAAAATAAAGTAAATGATTCAGCAAAAATGATGAAAAAAGTAATCTTACTGACTTACAGTAACTAAGGTACAGATAAAGAAAATCAGTCTTTACTCAGTGTGTCACAACCTTCCAGAATCTTATTAGAACAAAACAAAGGGGACTGTTTTTAAAGTTAAGGTATAAATAACATGTAAAAAAACTTTCCCAATTATCAGTATATTTAATATTTACAATATATTACAAATGAGGAACGAAACAGAATAATATAATATAGGTGGGAGAAACAGCCGTTAATCCTTGTTTGCCCCTGCATCCTTGGACCCATACATCCTTCACCTTACCACTGTACCTACGTGCATCGTCTATTCATCCATATGCTATCATTCACTCAACCGACTATTTGATGAATTCTCTAGTCATTCTTACCTTGAGACGTTTTCAACGTGCTGCTCTCAAGAGACTCAAGAATGGTGAAACCTGTGCCCCAGTGACAACAGTGCTAAGGCTCATCCAAGACCTCTTCTTTCTTAATCACCTACATTTTCAGCTTTACTTTTCAATCCTTTTGTCAGATATAAACAAACCTATGTATCCTTGCACATTTGCCTTTTAAGACTAAAATACCCCCTTTTCATTTCAACCAGTATCAAGAACTCCCTGTTTTGTGAAGTCTGCCCAGATCTGCTCATTAGATGAACTACTTTTGTATTAGCATGATATTTATTCACCTTATGAATTTTGAACAGCTATAGTTGAAGAACAAGAATATTCCCAATCATTGTGATATTTCATTATGCCTTATCGATATTAGAAGAGTTCAGGATACCATGAGCTGAATGGCAGCCCTGTTCCCAGGAAAAGTGCCTTCCATTACTTTCAGCTTCTATCCTCATCTCAAGTTTTAATGATAACAACCACAATTGCGAGTCTTATTAATCAAAATTTGTTAATAATTTCATATTCTTGCTTATTGGTCCAATCATTATTTTTATTGTTGAAAATATATTCTTCTCTCTCACAATATAATCCAACCACAGTTCTCCCCACAACGCCTCCCAAACTCCCTCCTTCCTCCCTTCTACCTCAGATCCACTCCCTTATTTATCTTTCATAATAGAATGGGCCTCCAAGAGACAACAACCAAATATGACAAAACAAAATACAATAAGACAAGGTAAAAGCCCTCATGCTAAGGTTGGATAAGGCAACCCAATAGGATGAAAGGAGTCCTAAGAGCAAGCGGAAGAATCAAAGTCATACCTGCTCCCAGAGTTAGGAATCCCACAAAACCACCAAAACTAACAGTCAAAACAGTACAATTATTTTTATATTGTTATTTCATGTATTCTTGATGAAATCTTGATGTTAGAGAACAGTGTCTGTCACCTAAAACAATGTGCAGCATTCCGGAGGTGCCACTGATGTCTGTTAGTGGACCCTAAATAAATGTCCAAGAGCCTGAATATTGGTGAGCAGCAAATGCCCACCTACTTACAGCTTGCTGGATTTCACAAGCTGCATGTCATACATAGAAAACAGCCACTGCTTCTATACCTTGGTTCTTGAAAAATAGGAGGTAAAGAAGAAATATGTTCTTATTTTCTTTCTGGAAAAAATCCACATTCTGAAGCATGAGTGGGGAACAATTAAATTTGTGGTTCATGCATTTTTTTGATCTACGTAAATACCATCTCTGAATTTAAAAACACTATGGAGTCCATGTTTGGCAAAGAATATATTACCCTTCTCAGAAGGGAATCTTCTTTCAGCTGAAGAATATATTTTATACATTTTAAGTTATGGACCTATCTATCCCCAGTTTTTAATTCATTCCTTGGAAAACCACCTGGCCTGGCTGAGATCTGAAACCATAAAAGAGGTACACAGACTGCTCTGTTGAGATTATATTAGACAACTCATCAATTCTTCTCTTATACATTAATTTCTATAACATAGTCCCCCATTTTTAGATCATAAAAGAAGAAAGGTATTTTTACTTTAAAACTGTGTTCTAATACAAAACATTCTTAAAAGACTGCCAAATCTATTCTACTTTTTTACTCAGTCATTTTTTTCTTTGAAGGTATTTTTTTAGCATTGAAAAGTACTTATTTTACCTTTTATTTATTTATACGTGCATATGTCTGTGAATGTGTATGTACACATGAGTGCAGGTTCCCCCTAAAAGCCAGAAGAGGGCATTGGATCCTCTGGACTGAAACGGTCGTGTGCGGGCTGAAATTGGTGTGGAAAGCTGAATTCGAATCCCCTCTGCAAGAAAAGTGCTTTCACCTATTGTACCAAAAAACTTCAATTTTTGACTTTTTTAAAAGCTGTTTCATATGCCTCTTAATCAGTCAAGGTTACCTACCATAAACGTCTGGTATCTATCCAAGACTGTGGTATAAGTATCAAATCATGATTCTAGGTATAAACTTGTAATAGAATTGTCAACACAGACAAATCTTCTCTGGATATTCCCATTGAACTAAAAATATATCTTCATCCATTCACCTCTATACTGAAATCCCCAGTCCCACATGGCAATTTTTCATTACCTAACAAGAAAAAAGATAACCCTTCCTTCTTTTGGGGAAATCCTATAGAAGAGGTCTGTTCATGAGGCCCCAGGTGATACTTATATTAGTTTAACAATTCTTTCCACTCTACTCAGTCCTTGGCCCCCATATTCTTTTGTTGTGTGTATCTCCTTTTAAAATAATTAATCTTCAACCCGTGTTGTACTCTTTCATGAAAATTTAGTTTCCAGCCATTGCCTTTGATTATCTCTTGTACATAGAGTTCTATACTTTATTATTTCTATAGTAAAGTTGATTTTGTTCCTTTTAACAAATATATTCCTCATCTCCCACAATTGAGGACTTGATACAAGCAGTGTGACTAACATAGCATTCTTGTGTCTGCCATCAAGACCATTACCATGTATATAAAGCATTTTTACATCCCACCCTTTGTCAGCTCTTCATAGAATCCATGTAGAGTGAAACAGTAGAGGGAATGTCAATAACCTTACTTTAAAGATTAATATTCAGTGATTAGTTAAGACAGCAATCTATGTCATATGCTAATACTAGCTTTAAAAATAACAAAAACATGAATATGTCAGATTTCACCTTAGAACATAATGAGATAATAAGGTGGTCATGGTGGACAGCAGCTTTTCTTTCTCTCCATATTCTTGCTCCTTTTTCCTCTTCATTGTCTCTTCTGTTTCCTTTGTCTTACCAAATGTGTCCAACCTTTTGGATTCTCTGAGCCTCTCTGTCATCTATAGGGCTCACAGTCAAGAAGAGTATACTCAAGTCTCTCTCTTTCTCTCTCTCTCTCTCTCTCTCTCTCTCTCTCTCTCTCTCTCTCTCACACACACACACACACACACACACACACACACACACACACACACACACACCTCAAACCAACACCCAACAATGTTCTAAATAACTACTATTTTGTATCAGACCACAGTCTCAGCTTTCCTAAGTCACAAGTAGCCTATGATATGCAGGTTAATTCTCTTGCTTCTTTTCTATCCTCATTCCTTCCTATCTCTCCTGCCTATTTTTGTTTCCTTTCTTTCCATCTCTTTTCATTCTCTGCTTGCTTCTAACTGGAATTTATGAAATGCCTATTATACATAAACATTTTCATGCTGTTAAGTAAATTTCAGGATCCAGTGAATCTTAAATGTGTAGATACTTGGGAAATTTCATGTGTCCTTACCTTTGGTGAGTGGCAATCTTACCAATATGTTTTTTTCCCTTAATACCAACTGATTATAAATAATTTGATCATGGTCAGAGGCTTGAAGGATGGGGTCAGATAGCCAATGTAACTCTCTTTTAAAGCCCAGAATCTCTCTATCTCACATAGCAGACTTTGCACATCCTCATAGCCCATTATTGCAAGAACAATGGACATAATAGCATATGTCTCCTTATGTAACCACTACTTGATAGGATGCTGACTGGCATTTGGAAGGTATAGAGAAAGGACTCAAATTCAGAAAAGGCAAGAGTTCATCTGATACCTTTCAGATTTTCAGTGTGTGAAATTGGGGGCTAGCATTAAGGTCTTCTGGATCATGTCCATTTCATGTGGTACAATATTGGCTGGTCACTTTCTAGCATTTGAACCTAAACATATAGCATGTTGGAACTGTTGCCCTCTAACCTTCTTTAGATCACTGGAAAACATGCAAAGTCCTAGAAATTAAAAGAAATTCTCAGACTTTTCTGATCTTTTTTCATTAGATATTTATTTTTGCATTTGATCCTGTAAAATAGAAACCAAAAATTTGCTCTAAACTTTTAGTACCTAAAAACTTCAGAGTTGTTTGGCTGGGTTCTAAAACATCAGAAGAAAAGATAGGCAGCGAGAAATAGAAGGAATGGCAAGCCTTATGTCCAGCTGGATATCTGACGTGCTAGCTCATAATCATTTGCTTTGATAGGCTGAGCAAAGCAGATGACAGACAGAATAGGAGTCTGTGTTCCTTCCCTTTCTGACCTCTGCTCATATGTGAAAAGCCACATAGACTGTGATGGCCTCCTCCTATATGGTGTAAGCACATTTGGCCTGACTTAGTTTCTCTCTGAATTAGGAAGCAATCATGGCTAAAAAGTCCTCCTTTGTATAACATGGAACTTGACAGGCTCTGGAAAATAATGAGGGACATGGTTGCATATACCTGTTATCTGAGTACATAGGAAACCAAAGCACACAGATTGCTACACAGTTGAGATCAAACTTGCCTATATAGCAAGTCAGGGCTATGTAAAGCAATCTCTGTCAGGACAAAAAGCAATTTAACTGTGACAATAAGAATAGCTACTCATCCTCACAGGGATAAAAGTCTGGGCCTGTGTTTACTCATTGAGAACAAGCATATAGTAGGGAAAGCAGAAAAGTTTTGGCTTTGCTTTCTAACTGAACAATGCTCAAAACCCACCCACAGGCGGTTCCAGAGAACACTCACTAAGTTAAAATGTCATTCCCAGAGCACATAGGTATCTAGGCGCCTCACATGGTCGTCCTTTTTGAAGAGGAAGAAACTTTATTCTGCCAGTTGTATAATCTTGGAGATGACATCTGATATTGCAGTGGGTCTTCAGAACATGCTGGGTTTGAGGTTGTGCTGGAATTGTGGCAGTCATAAAACTGAAGCAAGGAAACCCAGGTTCTGCACCTATAAGGAGAGTCTGTCTAGCCACTGCCACCATCTGTCATTTCAAAAGAATTCTATTATGTCAGACAGGAGGTCAGTCACAATTTCCATGCTTACAGCAGACACCATCAATCTACTTGAACTCTTGTATTGCAAGAGTGAGTCTTTGAGATCAGTTCCTACTAAAACCTATTGTTCATCTCCAGACTAGATAATTGCTTATGTTCTTTCTAGGCTCAAAGAAATCTGTTTCCAGTGAAGAAATATTAATCATCCTTCTACCAATACTTTTCTCTCTAGAAGGCATGCTCCAGTCCTACTCAATAAGAAGAAATGCATTTAAGTTCTGTTCTATTCAAGTATGTATGAATTTTTACCAATAAACTTTCAGCAACTTTATAAAATTTGAAATGTGTATAGATAAAACCCCAAATGTTTGGATGCTGAAACAAAAACAATGTGAAGTGTTGCATGTGATCCATCCAAACTGAAATCCTCAGTTGGCAAGCTCAAAGTAGACTCCCAAGACACCCTTCCTTCTGCTGGGCCAGACTCAGCTATTCAAAAAGCAAAGCACATGTTTCAAACGTGATTCAGCCATTTGAAGCCATGTTGTTCAACATAAATGTTGGTGTAAAGAGGAATCAAGATGCAGGAGGTTACAGATAACTGTTCTCAAACAAAGATTTCTTTCATTTATGTAGCGTGATAGGACGAGATACAGTATCCAGGAGATGAAAAGTTGCAGTGCAAAGCAAGGCATGAGCTATGGACTTGAACCATAATGGAGTATGAACCAAATCTACCCCTGTCTGGGTATGAGACTTTAGCATTCCTCTGTATTAGATGCTTAGTTTCTGGTGATGCTGAGCACCAAATCTAGATAATGCTCTGTTGTGGCTGAATGAATCAACTTTTCAGCTCCAGGAGAGGTGACTAATTCCTTACAGTATTTCTGCTTCCATGTAGATCACTTCAGTTGTTAAAAATTGGTTAAACCTCTCCACTTCAGCCTCCCTTGCCCAAGTGTCACTAATCATAATAATCATGTATCATATGCACATATCTACATTCTGTGCATTTCTTCAAACCCAGTGTCCTTCCCCTCTGACAAATCAAAGCAGTTTTGACAGCATGATAAGACCTGTGCATGCCCACTAAATCCCAGCATAGATTAAGGAGATGACCATGAAGCCCTACTCCTAGATGAGGAGTCAATGACAGTTGTTATCCCCTGGGAAAGGGAGAGTCACTTTTAAGAATGTAGCTGCTAGGAGTCCACCATACTCCACTAGAAAGGCACATTTGCAAAAAAAAATATGTAGGGAGCATGAAATAGTCTTGACTTTTACTTTAGAAGAGCTCAAGATTGTGTTTTAGTGGGGGAAAGGGATGTCAACAGGAACCACCCCAAGTCACTAAAGGTGAAAATCTTATCATCTGATACTTACACGACCAACATCATGCCTGATGTTCTTGTCATCACTTTTTTGGTAATTTGGTGGATCATATATTTATTTCTAATTTTCAGTGAGATTTGAGAATTACTATAATTGAAAAGATGCATTTGTTGGATCATAATCTGAAAAGTATGATGCATAGTCATTTTATGCATTTTCACAGCCACGCGAAATCTATTTTTATATGATATAACTAGAGTAAATGCAATGAAATAATTTGTTGGACAGTTTTAATTGCGCTTGGTAGGTCATAGTCCTTCACTGACTGGGGCCTCCTGAAGAACAGCCTCAGTTCTGTCAAAAGTTATGGTGATTTACATTCTACTTCCTTCTTCCTCTTTTTCCTGTATCTTTTCTTCCTCCTTTTATCTTTTCTCCCTGCCTATTTCTATTTTTATTCTCCTCCAACTCTTTTCTGTTTGTTCGAGTTGGCAAAAAAAATTTAATGACATACATATACATACAGAAAAAAAGTTAGCCAGGCAGTGGTGTTGTTTGCCTTTAGTCCAAGCACTCTGGAGGAAGAGGTAAGTGGATCTCTGAATTCAAGTCTAGCCTGATCTACAGAGTGAGTTGTAGGACAGACAGAGCTATATTGAGAAACTCTGTCTCAAAGAAAAGAAAAGAGACAACTAAAAGAGAGACAGGAAAAAAGAAAGAAACAAGAAAAAGAATAAAGTTATCCTGCAAAAATAGAACTTCCTAATCTGACTGGCCTGAACTTCTATATCACAAGGTCCATCTGCTAATCTTCTGAATAAATCTATTTCAGAAACTCAATTCATTTAGATGGTGTGGTGGCCTAGGTAAAAATTGCCCTCTTAGGTTCAGAGGAAGTGGGACTATGAGGAAGTGTGGCCTTGTTGGAGAAAAGATGTCACTGGGCTTTGAGGTCTCAGTTGATTAAGTCTTTCCAGCATCTTACTGTCTTCCTTCTGCCTGCTTATCCAGATGGAGAATGCTCAGTTACCTTTCTAACACTATGTCTGCTGCAAGCTACCATGCTTTTCAGCATGACAATGGACTAAACCCCTGAACTGTATGCCACCCTCAGTTAAATATTTCCCATTATAAGAGTTGCTGTGGTTATAGTGTCTCTTCACAGCAATAGAAATCCTGAGATAGACAGTTTGCATGAGGTTCTCAGAAAAACTCATGATTGGTTTACCATGTGGTAGTATGATCTCAAACTGTGACTACCACTGAGACTCATACATGCTTGGAGAACAGTCCAGGTGTATGTGCAGTCTTGTCTTCATTGGAGTGAAGATAGTGAAGGCTGAAGGAAAAGGAGAGGAGAATGCTAAGAACAATCAGACACATATAGGAAGGCAAGTAGGTCCAGAAACAGAGCAGGCAAGGGCATTTATGCAAGAGTCTCTGAAGGGCACAAATGTTCCAAGAGAGCATTCTTAGCATTCAGGAGATGAAACACAGCACATATGGATGCCAGTATGTTCTGGTTTCCTCTGGCACACAGCACATTCAAATTTTGATATTTTTAGGATGTCTGAGAATGCAGAATATTTGAAAGTGCCAGTTTTGGTAATATTCTGAACAAATAATTTTATTAGATGTGGTAAAAGTCCCTTCCAAGTGGATTAATCATCATATAATGCCACATAGAAATAAATGGGCAAAAAGGGAAGAAGATAGGGATGCTGAAGCCTATAAACATAAACTCATGTGTTTGGGCAAGACACAGTTCTTATACTTAACAAAACATGTATAACCATGGCCCGGAAACCTAAAGTTTGGCCACCTAAATGAAATGTTTACTTATGGAAGAGGCTACATGTACATTGATAGTAAACAAAAAAAATTTATAAAACATACATTTTTGAAGTACGTAAATGCAGACATTAGATAGATTCCACACATGATCTTATAATATTCTATTTTAAAGTTGATAAATTATAGTGATTAATAATTCAGTCCATAACAAAGTCTTCTAATTTTCCATAATCCTATGCTCTTTTGCCTGGAAAAACCCAAGGGCAGGAAACAAAACTCTAACGACTTTCTCTAAGTCAGCTGTATATTATATGTATTTTACTTGGCATATTCAATGCCTAGTTTATATCTTTTTAAAAATTAAAATATAATTACATAATTTCTCCCTTATGTTTTTCCCTCCAACCCCTCCCATGTACTACTTTGCACATGATCTCTCTGGAATTCATAGCCTCTTTTTCTTTAATTCATATTTGCATTTAGACACACACACACACACACGTGCACACACACACACACACACACACACACACACCTAAATATATATGTACAACCCTTTAGTCAGTTTAATGGTACTTTTGTGCATATGATTTAAGAGCTGAACATATCATGTTGGATCACCAGTTAAGAGTTTTCCTCTTTTAAAATATTTGTTTTAATTATTTGTTTGCTTATGTGTTTGTGTGGGGGTGGGTACACCTCTTCGATTTGAAACCAGAAGAGGGCATTATGTTCCTTGGAACTAGAGTTACGGACATTTGTCTGAATCCTGGTTTGTTATATGGGTGCAAGTATCTGAACTTTGGTCCTTATGATGGTGCAACAAGTGCCCTTAATCTCTGGGCTATCTCTCTCTCTTTTTTTTTTTAAAAGGTCATGTTTCTTTTTTTTTTTTTTTTTTTTTTTTTGATTCTTTTTTTTCGGAGCTGGGGACCGAACCCAGGGCCTTGCGCTTCCTAGGCAAGCGCTCTACCACTGAGCTAAATCCCCCAACCCCTGGGCTATCTCTCTATTCCCTTGACAATTTTTTAATCTTTGCAAAAACTCTTGAGAGTCAACTTTATATTAATTTTAGAATGTAGAAAACGTAAGTTCAAAAATGAAGGTTTCAGATTATTTTGTTGTCTGTTTACCTAATAAACTACAGAATTAAATACTAGTTTATGTTTATCCCACTCTCTACCTTAATTTAGCTTTCATGGTAGATCATGTGGTGCATACCTTTAATCCTGGCACTTTGTCCTTCTGTTTGTTATGGGACAACATGGCCTACAGAGCAAGGTTCAGATGGACCATGACTACATAGGGAGAAGTTGCTTCAGACAGATAGACAAACAGACAAGTGAAAACAAATGGTTTGAATATTTCCAGGTGGGTTTCCCTTTGGTGGTTTCATGGGGAGGTGCTTTCCATTGTACTCCTTCCTTACCATTCCTTCATTAATTCAAGAGAGTACCACAATCCATCAATAAAATAGCCATTTTTCTGGTTCTCCTGAATTCAGGCTGAGCGTGATACTGTAGAGTTCTAGACTCCTTGACTCCATGGAATTCCTCTGCATATCCTACAGTGTTTGTGGAACTGCTCGTGGCAATTCAATATTGCCTTCAACATCAGCCCTATTTATTTTCTCTATTATTCCATAGTCCTTGGTCTATGCAATGCTTATGTATAGCCTCCTTAATTTACAGATCTTTGACTTGAATCCAACCAGCAGCCTTCATTTACATAGCCTTGGTGGATGTGCGTATCACCATTCAGTGTGACCATACAGTGTTCCCTCTTGATTCTCCCTCTGCAACTGTTCTCCAATTATTTCTTGAGCATTTGCTTCATTCTTCTCTCAATTGCACTATAAAGTCATTGATGACAACGCCGTGTGCACAGAAGTTAAGCAATAGATTTGTGCTGACTGATTTAATGCTTTCATTGTTCCATACTCCTGGCCTTCTCTTTGCCCTAGCTGTCTGCTGTTCACCTGCTTCAATGGGGTTTTGAAAAATACTTATGGAATGAAATAATGAACCAGCACTAATTCAGTATAAGGTGTGACTGTAATAATTGGCTGGGACAGACAGATATTTGGATACCATGTGGAATTCTGTGTCAGCACTGGAATGTCACTGAATATATAGAGGTCTGGCAGTATTCAAATGTGGTTGAATTTGGGCTCAAGAGGATGAGGGTGGCAGTGGGAAAACTGAGCAGGAGTCATTAAGTCTGGGATGGATGGAAGGACTGAGCAAGGAAGAAAGCAGTTGAGTAGAAGATTGACTTAAAGGATTAAGAAGCCAGGTATAAAAATGTCAACAACAGCAGCAATAACAATGATAAAAATGAAATACTAATATTTCAGGGAGACTAACCGGGACTCCATGTTTAATTATGTTCTGAATTTACCAGAATTTTATTTATGTGAGGTCTCTGAAAAGCAATTTTGAAAAGAAAAATAACATACTATGTTAAATGTTAATTAATCATATGCATCCTGGAAGGTCTAGGCAGAGCACACTGATATCTACAACTTACTGTTAAACGTATCCCAAAACAGATGGATGGATCGGTAGCTATGCATCTGATGAGTCACCGTGTTAATTATAGCATTAAGTGGACAAAATATTTTTACATTGCTTGAAAAGTTTTATAATAAAATATTTAAAAATATTGTAGGGAAATTGTTTCCATTCCCATTAAATGAATCATATCAGAACATACAATGATGAGCTAAATACTGGCTCATTAAGCAGAATTAGGTACAAGTTTCCAGGGTGGTTCTACAGCTCCATATTTACACACATTTTATAGTCCAACAGATAAAAACATGGTGAGTGACAGAAGCTTTGGAAGAACTACTTGGTCTCTGGCTCTTAGCTGGACAAGTGATTTAGTTCCTCTGTTCTTTCTTTTCTTTATTAGTCAAATCTATGTAAGAATTTCCCAGGGTTATTGTGACGATTAAAAGATTTTGTACAATGCAAACTACTTTGAAAGTATTTGGAAACTAAAAGACTATATTAAAGAAGCCTACTATAATTAATATTGAATATTTCAATTTTCTTTTTGGAATAGAAATAATTTGCTTTCCAACTGGTTAAAAAACAAAACAAAACAAAACAAACAAAAAAAATATGAAGAAACAATTCTTACCCTAAGCCGTGTGGTTTAGTCCGAGGTAATAGGGAGACTAAATTAAAGTTTTATTTCCTCGTTCAAAATACATTTCTTGGCACTGGAGTGATAGCTCAGGGGTTACGAGCATTTATTGCTCTTCAAAAGGATCAGGGTTTGATTCCCAACAACCAAGTGGTAGCTCATAGCTATTTGTAAATTGATTCCCAGTGTATCTGATGCCTTCTTCTTGCACTGTGGGCACTGCACACATAGTTCACATAACACACACAGTATCTCCTTGTTCCCGAAATTCCAGTTTAACCCTCAGCCAACTGCAAGGTAGAAGGAGAAACAAAATGACCATGTGAAAACCTGCTACATGGTCTTCAGTTGAAAAGCAGATGACTAGAGAATCTGTTTATAGTACTTATTGACTCTGTTGACTTGCTAACTACTACACATTATCTTAATGAATCCCTATAAAACCTCTAAAAAGTTCAACTTTACTGCTTTTTCTGTAAAAATGGGAAGATTAAACTTTAGACAGTATATTATTATGAAGATCTGCAGTTAGCCTGAGATTCATCTGGTAACCAAACCCATGAGTTAGTGGTTGTTGTTTTTTGTTTTGCTTTTTTGTTTGTTTGTTTTACACGGCCTTGTCACACTTTCATGAATGAGGACAAAGCTGCCTCAAAGATGGTTAGAAATTAGTAGGCATGATCCGTTTTAACCTTAATCCACAGAACTCCCCCTGAGTCCTTCTCATCATAGCCGCATTGTATTACTAGCAAATGTGAATGTCTTGATGAATTAGGCAAACGCTCCAATTGCCTGTACATTGCAACATCTTTCCTTCAAAGGCCAGGGAATGTAGACTGTGCGTTCTTTGTCCAGCTTGTCGGAATGCGTCAACACTGTCTGGGAGGCACAGAGGTGGATGCCTTCCTAGCAGGGGTGAAGCCTCCTTTTGAATATCCAGCTCCTGTATTTGTACCACGGCCATGTACTATGTACTACTGAGCCAAGAAATGAAGGGGCCTATGGTCCCAGCCATCTCAGATTACGAAAGCCAAGGAAAATGTGCAAATCACATGAGAGAAAAAAAAAGGCAGTCCCCAAACATCTTTATTCGTTCAGTTTTCTGCCCTCAGACTTTGATTGCAGCCTTGCACTTAGAAGTTTCAAGATAAATCTCAGCAGCTGGACACTAAGTAAATCAGAGGCTTTATAGATGCTTAAGTTTCGAAAGCATGGACTTCTGTCCAACGACTTGGATACAGGACTCAGTGTGAAGGGAAGGGGGCCTGGTGCTAGGCTGTGTCAGAGTCAGCCTTCTGAGGAACTTTTAGACATGTCTATGCATGCCTCAACTTGCCTGATAAACCAGACATAAGTAGCCTGCTTGCTGGGAACCGCAATGAAACAGTCAGAGGAAATGAAGGATTAGGAAGAAGAAACAAAAGATTACAAACTAAAATTTGTTAATGAGAGCGAGGCTGCTTAACCACTGCTATGACTGGCTAGCAAGAAGCTAAGCTACCCACCACTGCATGGTACCATTGATAAGTTCCAGAGTTTGGATTTTTATAACCATTCATACCAATTCTCCACACAATCCTGATATATGGGCAGTGTTTGCCACATTTTATAAATTGAAAAACATCTGACATCAAGCAGTACAGTAACAGTGTCATGTATGTAAACAAACCAAAACTGACACAAATAAGAAACATGTTTGAAGCACACATTTCATCAGATTTGTACCTTGAGCTGCCCCTATGGATAATAAACAATGATGAAAAACAATAAATTTATAATATAACCCTGTGTTTTTAGAATCAATAATAACTGTTGTATACTGTCCTTGCAATATTCAAGTGATATATAATGTTCGAGTCTTGTATACTGAACAGATAAATTTAAAAAGAAGGCTTGCTTCTAGGACAAGTTTGTGTAAACTGATTTAAACTATTTAGCCCTGGAAAGTTTTCTCCCTTCAATGAATAGAAAGGGGATTTATTTTAAGATGAAGAAAAGGAGGAAACAGCTCTTTGAGAGATAAACGAATAGGCAGGTCCAGTCTCTGGTTATAGCATGATATGATATATCTATTATAGCGTGTTATAGCTATTATGATAAGATCTCTTTTTAAAAAAAGGCCAAGAAGACCAAGTGGAACAGTATGAACAATAAAATATGTCATACCAGTCTGGTCAGCTTAGTTAATAGTGTATGTATTAATGAAAGTAGGAAGGTGGGCAGAGTAAATCAATCAGACTTCATTTCCCTTACAAGGTTATTATTTTGATTGGGATTCTATGGTTGCAAGTAACTGAATCAAACTTAAGGTAGAATGGGAAGTGAGAATATGTAGAAACTGATAGAAGCACATCACGATTTTCCTTGAAAAAGCATGTAAAATAATGTACATGTGAAAAAGAATACTGGAGCTTGGTAGAGAGTAGGGTAAGAAGACACTCAAGGGGATGATGGCAAAATCCAAACACCAAAGCCCTTAGCTGCTGTCTTTACAGAAGTTTGATTCTAAGCTAAATCCAACTGAAAGCCATCAAAATAAGGAATAATGTCAGAATTATGAGAAAAAAATACACAGGCTGCTATACAATATATAAAAAAAGAGGTGGATATTGGTCTATGGTTATGTCTATAACAGTATCCTTGGTTCATTAGATTAGAGAAAGTATGTTCACAGGGACTTTAAGAGATATCCAGAAGGAATCCTGGGGTAAAATAAGAAATTGTAGGCATTAAGATGTTAATGAAGCCATACTGATGTGCCAGAATATTAAACATGCTGGTAAGAGGTGAGAAAATGTGGAAGAATTTGAACATGGAACCACATCTCCCTCCAGCACACATGAAACCTATTGTAGGTAATTGTCACACGTGAAGTAGAGGTTTCATAATCTTTGTGAATCTGTTACTTTTTGTAAATGTAACAGAATACCATGACCAAAGCAACCTATGGGAGAGAGTTTATTCTGGCTTACAGTTTCAAAAGAGGATTCTGTAGTGAAGAGGGAGGCATGACATCAGGGAGCTGGTCAGTCACATTTCCACCTGTACACACTGGAAGCAGAGAGAGAAGGCTAAAAATGTAACAGGGTTATAAACCCTCACAGCTCTACCTCTGTGTTTTCTCCAGCAAAGTCCTAAGTCCTAACAGTTCCATTAACTCCCCAAATAACATAGCCAACTTGGGATCATGTATTCAAATATTTGCCTTATTCAGACTGTTAGTGACCATTATTTAATTTAAGGTCCTGGAGACTGAGTAGAGTCTCATATATAACCCATGGGAGTAGTAGGACTAACCTATATTTCCACAGCATGTTCAGGTTTCTAGAGAGAGAGAGAGAGAGAGAGAGAGAGAGAGAGAGAGAGAGAGAGAGAGAGAGAGAGAGAGAGAAACTAAGTAGTTATGGTGGACTTGAACCAATGCTATGCCGCAGGCAGGCTTTGAACTATGATTCTCTTGCCTCACATTCCTGAGTAGCTGGATTTCCAAAGGATGTCAAGAGGTCTAGCTCTCCAATAAATATTTCACCTGAAGCTGCTGGAGGTCTTAGTCCCAGAGACTAAATATAAGGCTGGTCAAAACTGTAGGACTACAAGTAAAAGTGCTCACTTGCTAGTGTGAGGACATGAGGTTGATTTTGGCTCCCATTTTAAAAGCTGAGCATGGTGACACATGCTTGTCATCCTGTCACAGGGGTGGTGAAACAGGGAGATCCCAGGGTCTTACTGGTCAGCCTGGTCTAGCTTATTGGCAAGACACTTACCAGTGATAGATCCTGTATCAGAAAACAAGGAGGATACCTCCTAAAGAACAACAGCCCATTCTGCCCTTGGCCTTCCTCATACGCATGCACATGCAAATGCTTACACCCATGAAAATAAGTGCAATGCTCTCAACCTTGAGAAAAATGCAAATCAAAATCACACTGAAGCCAGGAAAATGACTCATTGATTACAGTGACTTGTACTCTTCCAGAGGAGCTGAATTTGGTTGCTATTACCCAGTATAGGCAGCTCACAGTCAACAATGTGTACTTCTAACTCCAAGTAATCCAGTGTGCTCTTCCTCTTACCTCTACAGGCACACATGAATCCCTCTCTGTCTCTCTCTGTCTCTGTCTCCCTCCCTGCCCACCCCCCGTGTGTGTATGTATGTAAGAGAGAACTTTCTTTTTCAGATTTATATTCAAAGAAAGAGAGAGAAAGAGAAGGAGTGCGGGAAGGGAGGGGAAAGGAGGGAAGGGGAGAGAGAGAAAGGAAATTACCCAGAATTGAGCTAATTCAACCATTTATGAAAAGATTGTACATAAAGAAAATAAGATATGCCAAGAAATGGAATAGTATTCAGCTCTAAAGAGGTATCATACATTAACATTTGCAAGATCATGAATAAACCTTGAAACAATTTGCTAAGTGAATGAAGCCAGTTACTGAAGATCACATTTTGGATGACTTCACTTACATAAAATGTTAAAGATAGCCAAATCCATAGAGACTGAAAGTAGATTAGTGGTTGCCAGGGACTGGGCAGAAGGGGAAAAATTGGGAGTGTCTGCAATAAGACTTGGGTTTCTTTGATGTGATGTAAATATTCAGGACTTCCACAGTGGTTAGCCTTACACAAGTTTGTGACTACATCCAAACCACCAAATTTTAAAAGGTGACTTTCTTGGCATGTGATCTGTATCTTAATACCGTTTTGCAGAAAAGACATAAAATTCAGAAAACCAAAAGATGTGGTAACCACAGTTGCATGCATTATGAGTAAGTGCCCTAGGTGAGGAATGAGAGAACTGTTTCACTCAGTTACAGAAAGGTCTTGGGTAAACCTGGCTGAAGAGAGTGGAGACAGGAAACAAAGCAAGCTTAACTCATTCAACATAGTTTATGAAAGGCAAATCACATGTGCCATTGAGATGAGGAAAGATAAATGGAAGAAAGATGGATAGCAAAGGGTTTCTTTGAATAATGGAGATGAAAAGTTGGAAAGAGGGAGTCTAGAAAATTTTTATCATAACTGGGCTGGAAAGGGCAGAAGCAAGTTAAAAGTTAATGGAAGAGGGCATGGATTGAGTTTTATTTGCAATTAATCTGGGAGATGGTATAGTGAGAACAGTAGACTGAATATAAATCTGAAAAAAAAAAAAAAAAAGGTCTGGAGAGGTTCCCTGGAACTGTGAAGAACAAATGCTTAGTTGGAGAGGAACATTAACTATCAGTTACTGCAGTGGGAAGAAATGGTGGATGGATGGAGATGCAGCTCACCTGGATGGTTTGTAGGAAGAAATCAGAAAAAGAGTATATTTAAAAGGACTGAATATCCCTGGAGGGTCAAGAAATAATGTGTGGAGCCCCCAGACAGAACTGGACCCAATGAAATGAAAGAAGAGAGGAAGGTAGTTTACTTTGTATCTCAGTCAGACATCCCTATTCCTCATGTGCACACCTTAAACAGCTTAAGCTGAGTGCTCTTTTCCTGCCTCAGGATTTCAGATGTTGGAGATCTGTTGTTACCTTAGCCACCTTAGCATGCTTTTCCACTCTTTTTTTTTTATTTTTTATTAACTTGAATATTTCTTATATACATTTCGAGTGTTATTCTCTTTCCCGGTTTCCTGGCAAACATCCCCCTAATCCCTCCCCATCCCCTTCTTTATGGGTGTTCCCCTCCCCCCCTCCCCCATTGCCGCCCTCCCCCAACAGTCTAGTTCACTGGGGTTCAGTCTTAGCAGGACCCAGGGCTTCCCTTCCACTGGTGCTCTTACTAGGATATTCATTGCTACCTATGAGGTCAGAGTCCAGGGTCAGTCCATGTATAGTCTTCAGGTAGTGGCTTAGTCCCTGGAAGCTCTGGTTGCTTGGCATTGTTGTACATATGGGGTCTCGAGCCCCTTCAAGCTCTTCCAGTTCTTTCTCTGATTCCTTCAACAGGGGTCCTATTCTCAGTTCAGTGGTTTGCTGCTGGCATTCGCCTCTGTATTTGCTGTATTCTGGCTGTGTCTCTCAGGAGCGATCTACATCCGGCTCCTGTCGGTCTGCACTTCTTTGCTTCATCCATCTTGTCTAATTGGGTGGCTCTATATGTATGGGCCACATGTGGGGCAGGCTCTGAATGGGTGTTCCTTCAGTCTCTGTTTTAATCTTTGCCTCTCTCTTCCCTGCCAAGGGTATTCTTGTTCCCCTTTTAAAGAAGGAGTGAAGCATTCACATTTTGATCATCCGTCTTGAGTTTCATTTGTTCTAGGCATCTAGGGTAATTCAAGCATTTGGGCTAATAGCCACTTATCAATGAGTGCATACCATGTATGTCTTTCTGTGATTGGGTTAGCTCACTCAGGATGATATTTTCCAGTTCCAACCATTTGCCTACTTAATTTCATAAAGTCATTGTTTTTTTGATAGCTGAGTAATATTCCATTGTGTAGATGTACCACATTTTCTGTATCCATTCCTCTGTTGAAGGGCATCTGGGTTCTTTCCAGCTTCTGGCTATTATAAATAAGGCTGCGATGAAACATAGTGGAGCACGTGTCTTTTTTATATGTTGGGGCATCTTTTGGGTATATGCCCAGGAGAGGTATAGCTGGATCCTCAGGCAGTTCAATGTCCAATTTTCTGAGGAACCTCCAGACTGATTTCAGAATGGTTGTACCAGTCTGCAATCCCACCAACAATGGAGAGTGTTCCTCTTTCTCCCGTCTCCGCCAGCATTTGCTGTCACCTGAGTTTTTGATCTTAGCCATTCTCACTGGTGTGAGGTGAAATCTCAGGGTTGTTTTGATTTGCATTTCCCTTATGACTAACGATGTTGAACATTTCTTTAGGTGTTTCTCAGCCATTCGGCATTCCTCAGCTGTGAATTCTCTGTTTAGCTCTGAACCCCATTTTTTAATAGGGTTATTTGTCTCCTTGCTGTCTAACTTCTTCAGTTCTTTGTATATTTTGGATATAAGCCCTCTATCTGTTGTAGGATTGGTAAAGATCTTTTCCCAATCTGTTGGTTGCCGTTTTGTCCTAACCACAGTGTCCTTTGCCTTACAGAAGCTTTGCAGTTTTATGAGATCCCATTTGTCGATTCTTGATCTTAGAGCATAAGCCATTGGTGTTTTGTTCAGGAAATTTTTTCCAGTGCCCATGTGTTCCAGATGCTTCCCTGGTTTTTCTTCTATTAGTTTGAGTGTGTCTGGTTTGATGTGGAGGTCCTTGATCCACTTGGACTTAAGCTTTGTACAGGGTGATAAGCATGGATCGATCTGCATTCTTCGACATGTTGACTTCCAGTTGAACCAGCACCATTTGCTGAAAATGCTATCTTTTTTCCATTGGATGGATTTGGCTCCTTTGTCAAAAATCAAGTGCCCATAGGTGTGTGGGTTAATTTCTGGGTCTTCAATTCTGTTCCATTGGTCTATCTGTCTGTCTCTGTACCAATACCATGCAGTTTTTATCACTATTGCTCTGTAATAGTGCTTGAGTTCAGGGATAGTGATTCGCCCTGAAGTCCTTTTATTGTTGAGGATAGTTTTAGCTATCCTGGGTTTTTGTTATTCCAGATGAATTTGCAAATTGTTCTGTCTAACTCTTTGAAGAATTGGATTGGTATTTTGATGGGGATTGCATTGAATCTGTAGATCGCTTTTGGTAAAATGGCCATTTTTACTATATTAATCCTGCCAATCCATGAGCATGGAAGATCTTTTCCACCTTCTGAGGTCTTCTTCAATTTCTTTCTTCAGTGTCTTGAAGTTCTTATTGTACAGATCTTTTTACTGCTTGGTTAAAGTCATTGAGGTATTTTATATTATTTGGGTCTATTATGAAGGGTGTCGTTTCCCTAATTTTTTTTTTTTTTTTTTTTTTTTTTGAGTATTTCTTATGTACATTTGGCAAAACATCCCTTCCCTCCCCCACCTTCCTTATGGGGTGTTCCCCTCCGACCCTCCCCCATGCAGCCCCCCGACAGTCTAGTTCACTGGGGGTTCAGTCTTGCAGGACCCAGGGCTTCTCCTTCCACTGGTGCTCTTACTAGGATATTCATTGCTACCTATGAGGTCAGAATCCAGGGTCAGTCCATGTATAGTCTTTAGGTAGTGGCTTAGTCCCTGGAAGCTCTGGTTGCTTGGCATTGTTGTACATATGGAGTCTCAAGCCCCTTCAAGCTCTTCCAGTTCATTCTCTGATTCCTTCAACGGGGGTCCCGTTCTCAGTTCAGTGGTTTGCTGCTGGTATTCGCCTCTGTATTTGCTGTATTCTGGCTGTGTCTCTCAGGTTCGATCTACATGCTCCTGTCGGTCTGCACTTCTTTGCTTCATCCATCTTGTCTAATTGGGTGGCTCTATATGTATGGGCCACATGTGGGGCAGGCTCTGAATGGGTGTTCCTTCAGTCTCTGTTTAATCTTTGCCTCTCTCTTCCCTGCCAAGGGTATTCTTGTTCCTTTTTAAAGAAGGAGGAAGCCTTCACATTTTGATCATCCGTCTTGAGTTTCATTTGTTCTGTGCATCTAGGGTAATTCAAGCATTTGGGCTAATAGCCACTTATCAATGAGTGCATACCATGTATGTCTTTCTGTGATTGGGTTAGCTCACTCAGAATGATATTTTCCAGTTCCAACCATTTGCCTCTGAATTTCATAAAGTCGTTGTTTTTTTGATAGCTGAGTAATATTCCATTGTGTAGATGTACCACATTTTCTGTATCCATTCCTCTGTTGAAGGGCATCTGGGTTCTTTCCAGCTTCTGGCTATTATAAATAAGGCTGCGATGAACATAGTGGTTAACGTGTCTTTTTATATGTTGGGGCATCTTTTGGGTATATGCCCAAGAGGTATAGCTGGATCCTCAGGCAGTTCAATGTCCAATTTTTGAGAAACCTCCAGACTGATTTTCCAGAATGGTTGTACCAGTCTGCAACCCCACCAACAATGGAGGAGTGTTCCTCTTTCTCCGTGATCCTCGCCAGCATTTGCTGTCACCTGAGTTTTGATCTTAGCCATTCTCACTGGTGTGAGGTGAAATCTCAGGGTTGTTTTGATTTGCATTTCCCTGATGACTAAAGATGTTGAACATTTCGTTAGATGTTTCTCAGCCATTCGGCATTCCTCAGCTGTGAATTCTTTGTTTAGCTCTGCCCCCCATTTTTTAATAGGGTTATTTGTCTCGCGGTCTAACTTTTGAGTTCTTTGTATAGTTTGGATATAAGGCCTCTATCTGTTGTAGGATTGGTAAGATCTTTTCCCAATCTGTTGGTTGCCGTTTGTCCTGACCACAGTGTCCTTTGCCTTAAAGCTTTGTAGTTTTATGAGATCCCATTTGTCGATTCTTGATCTTAGAGCATAAGCCATTGGTGTTTTGTTCAGGAAATTTTTTCCAGTGCCCATGTGTTCAGATGCTTCCCTGGTTTTTCTTCTATTAGTTTGAGTGTGTCTGGTTTGATGTGGAGGTCCTTGATCCACTTGGACTTAAGCTTTTGTCAGGGTGATAAGCATGGATCGATCTGCATTCTTTCTACATGTTGACCTCCAGTTGAACCAGCACCATTTGCTGAAAATGCTATCTTTTTTTCCATTGGATGGATTTGGCTCCTTTGTAAAAAATCAAGTGACCATAGGTGTGTGGGTTCATTTCTGGGTCTTCAATTCTATTCCATTGGTCTGTCTGTCTGTCTCTGTACCAATACCATGAAGTTTTTATCACTATTGCTCTGTAATACTGCTTGAGTTCTGGGATAGTGATTCCCCCTGAAGTCCTTTTATTGTTGAGGATAGTTTTAGCTATCCTGGGTTTTTTGTTATTCCAGATGAATTTGCAAATTGTTCTGTCTAACTCTTTGAAGAATTGGATTGGTATTTTGATGGGGATTGCATTGAATCTGTAGATCGCTTTTGGCAGAATGGCCATTTTTACTATATTAATCCTGCCGTTTCCCTAATTTCTTTCTCGGCTTGTTTCTCTTTTGTGTAGAGGAAGGCTACTGATTTATTTGAGTTAATTTTATACCCAGCCACTTTGCTGAAGTTGTTTATCAGCTTTAGTAGTTCTCTGGTGGAACTTTTGGCATCACTTAAATATACTATCATATCATCTGCAAATAGTGATATTTTGACTTCTTCTTTTCCGATCTGTATCCCCTTGATCTCCTTTTGTTGTCTGATTGCTCTGGCTAGAACTTCAAGAACTCCACTCTTAAGCCTGGAAATTTTATCCTTTGGGAGTTTCTCTTTGACATATTCAGCACTATACTCCAATATATCAGCATCTAAACTCCTGCCCTTTGGGGTTCTTAAGAGGAGTAAGTGTCGTTTGGACAGAGGCACCAGGAGACTGCTTCAGTGGATAGAACAGCTCAGAGGACACACACACACACACACACACACACACACACACACACACACACACACACACGGAAGGAGCAAGCATAAGCAATAAAGTGAAGGGAGGGAAGGAGAGAGAGACAGAGACAGAGACAGAGACAGAGACAGAGACAGAGATATGCAACCATTAGTAGGTAGGGAGTATAGAGTTTAAATAAACACTGAGTAAATGAATGGTTTGCATTTTAGGCAGAATAGATACAGATAATACAACATTTCATCATCCTACTAAGAATCGTGTTTACTTTAATATTTATTCAATTTCTAACTTTATTATTTTGATAAGTTCACACAAGTATATAATGTGTTGAGTCATACCCACTACCCTCTTCTATCTCTCCCCAACTCCTGCTATCTCCTTTTTTTCAACAAGTCCCTTCTTCCTCCAATGTCTCTTCTTTTGTGCAGGTAGCTGTAGCTGCTGTGTGTTTATGATTGTGACAGTCAAGTCATATGTAGAAGTTTGCAGATGGTAGCCCTCCCCTCCATCTTCTGACAGACAATCTCTCTGTCTCCTCTTCTGTGGTGTTCATTTACAGCTAAGTACTCAATAACTTTATTTTCTGAAGCCAGACTAGTTACATGTGGTTGCATTAACCATTACCCTCTGAAAAAAAAAAGAAGCTTTGACTTACTCATGATGATAGAACCACAAGTCTCTTTGGTATAGAAATAACTATTCAAGAGGTAGTTTGGACACAGACTTGTTGATCAAAACCTTAGGATTTGTCACCTCCTCAGTTAAGGCCGTGACAAAGAAAGGATGCATGAGATACAGAGAAATCTATTTATGGGGAAGGCAAAATTCAAATGATATGAAATGGGGGTGGTGATGTTAGACACCAAAAGGTTTAAATAGAGGTTGGAATGGAGAGATGAGGAAATGTAGAGTTTGGTCACAGGATCAACCTAAATAAAAGATGCATGAGAAAATCATGCAGAAAATTGGTGCTATATAAAATCTAGTAAAATGTGTAAGTAAAATTAAAATTCAGCATTAAAACATGAGTTTGAACAGTTGATAATGATGTTACTAGAAGCCAAATCTCTCGGCCACCTCTCCAGCCCTAGACGCCAAATCTTTTAAACAAAAATCCTAGTGTTAGGGTAAAGGATAACCTGTTTGAGTTCTTGATGAGGACAATCCTAGACAGCCCAAACAATGCAGGCAGTTGCCATTGCTTTCTGTTTTCCACCAGAACTAATGGAAATGTCTTATGTATAAGGAAACTAAACACTATTTTCGGCGGTGGGGGTTCAAGACAGGTTTTCTCTATGTAGCCGTGACTTTCCTGGAACTCACTCTATAGGTTAGGCTGGGCTTTAAACTCACAGAGATCAACCTGTGTCTTCCTGCAGAGATCTTGGCTTATAGGTGAGCAGAACCACTGCCTGGCTAAAACACCATACACTTTAAAAAGAGAGAAATTAAGTTGTAACTGAGTTGAAAGCCCCCTGCTGAAATCTAGCTTTCATGGGGACAAAAGGTGCTGTTACACTGGCGGCTGAGATAGGGAAGTATTTCTAAGATGTGGGCCCTGCCTGCCACAATGCCAAGCTGCTAGGTAAGATATGGTTCCTGGGGCAACGGTGGGCAAAACTGCTTAGTGGGTAACCAGCTGCTTTCTAAATAAATGTAATGTCTTTTTCATGGGAAGGAAAAATCTGATATAGTACACCTTATGAAATCTATCAGTGGGTATTTATTTATTTCTAAAACAAAGAGACAGATTTCTCATCACAAATATTTTCAAGTGATATAAACATATGAATTGTTGTAATTTCATTGGGGTCAAGGGCTTCTTGTTTGTAGCTCAAAAGCCTCTGAAATAAGTGATCTGAATGTACATAGACTGTGCTCATAAGCAAAGACTGAGAGTCAGGAATTTCTTACTTGTTCTGTGTTCTCATCTACTAAAGTCCTGTAATAATGGACTTCAATGGAGAAAATGAATGTATGTCTTTTTATAGTGAGTGTGAAATAAATATCACAAAAATGGACATGCTACACTTTATGATACACAGATAAGCATAATCGTTCACACCTGCTACCTCACCTCTTAACTCAGGAAGGGAAACATGTAAATCTCAAGTTAAGGTCTAATCTGGGCAGCATTATGACCATGTGCCCATTTTGGGCAGTTAAATCTTAGGGAATCCTTCATATTTCCTTGTTTAAAACTAGGAAGAGATTTTCAAAGCACCTTAACAGCTTCCAAAGGCACGTGCATGCTCTTTGTTCTGCTCTTACAAATTTGACTTTCAAAACATGCTTTCAGGCTTCTTTTATGATTATATGTCAGTTAAGTATTCAGTTTTGCAAATAATTTTAGATTTGATCCATGGACCAGGCATAGATTGAATTAGTTGGGATAGACTAGTGAAGAAACTGTGCCAGCTACCTTCTTCTCATAGAAAATAGACACAAAAAATCCTGCATTGTCAGTTTGCACTGTTCACCACTCTTTAACGGATGAGTCTCAAATGTTTGGAAATAGAAAACACTACAGCTGTGGCTAGCTCTGATAGTCTGCGAGGGTTCATCAGCATTTTTGCCTGATGTCATTGAGCATATATACTTCTAGAACATAATTTCCTGTGAGGATTTCTTCATTAAAATATGCCAATAGAAATTTCTCTTGAGCCCCTGCATATACACAACTCAATGGCCAGTGCTATGTGGTGCTGACACCATACTTATTAGTTAGTGGTTAGGTTAAATTATTTTAGAATGTAGAATGTTTCATCTTATGATGAGGGAAACATTTATAGTTTGGTAACTCTACATGTTTCTACATGATCATATCAGATACAATTTTATACCTCACAAAACGTCAGTATATGTAAGAAATGCTTAATTTCAGCTATGTAATTGCAGCCATTAGAGTATTAGTATATTTGGGATCTGTTAATAAGTATCAGTATGAATTGTTTCTCTATTATAATATTTCCCATCAAAATATTTACACAAACTTGGTTTTAAATTTTTTCCATGTCTTACATCAGGGAATAGTATTATACAGGCAAGATATTGTTTTACTTTACTAATTTTACATTTTGTAGGATGGTACTTATTATATTATACAGCCTTGTCTCAAACTCAAGCATTAAAGTAATCATCTCATTAGCCTACCCTGGGACTATTAGTATATGCCACCATACCCCAAGTTTCTAATTTGGTCACCTAGCATAGTAGAATTTTCAGAGGAGTTGCTACACCCCATTTGTTTGCAAATTATTTCTGGGCATTTCTATACCATCTTTAGCCGATTATAGCTTCCAAATAATAGACACAGAGACCTAGAATTTGTATTAACATGTTGCAGAACTGAACTGGACAGGTTTGAAGCTCTCGTAACCCTCTAAGCTCTTTATCTCAGAACAATAATACCTTGGTAAAGTCTTGCCTGACTTGCTATGCTCCATGTGATCTTCTGGAAAAACTCTTAGTAACCAGTTCATCATGACTCTTCCTGAACTCTCTGCCCCATGGCTACCTTTTCTCTTCCCTCCTGGTAGTCCTCCTCCTAGTTCTCTCCCTTTCTGCTTTCTCAAGGACCCCTGGCTGGGATCAGAAGCCCCACCCTATTCAGTTCTTCCCAGCTAGTTGACTGATCAGCTCGCTATTGACCACTCAAAGAAGATGGAGAAGAATGTATACAAAACACTGAGACAGGTGATTTTCATAAAAATCACAGTATCAATCTCATTTCTTTGCCAGTATAAAAATCAGCATTTGAATAATACAAAGCCAACCTTTACATAGTACATGAAAAGATTATCCCTACATCCTAGAATTTATGGTCTGGGAAGGAAGTATGAGAATGACTGATATGAATACACTGGAATGTCAAAGATTTGGAAGTGATTTTTCCCCATCCTGATCACTTTTCTACCCATTTCTCCTCCCTGTCATTTTGTTTATCTGCCTCTTCCCTATAGAAAAAATTATTAAAATATTTTATTAACAATGGATGGATTTACCAATTCTTAGAAAATTTTGACTAGATGGTACTGGGGGGAGAGTTATGGTTTGGGGTACTCAAGATACCTGTGGTTCAATATTTGTAAAAGCACTCCTCTCCTTTTTACCTCAAATATTCTACAACAAAACAGTGAGAAAATATATTCCAGTATACCAGAGCACATGACAATGAGATCTCAAGTGGTTTATGAAGAGCCTTCAAGTATAAAGTACAACCCTGAGATTAGATTTATTTGGTTCACCCCCTGCCCTTTTATGCTGGTAAACAATATATTTTTATATGGGGATATACACTAGATACAATTAAAAAAAGTATAAGATATATTTGGAAAGACGATGTTAATCATAGAAAACACACTGAAAGCATAATCCATTACACATTTTATTTTAAACATTTATTTCCTTCTTGTCTGTAAGTATGTATGTCTGTATGGTTGTGTGCATACATGCTGTGAGTGAAGAGGGTGCAGTCAGAACCCCTGTTGCTAAAGCTATAAGTCATTGTGAACCATTAGAAGTGGGGGTTGGGAACCAAATGCTTGACTTTTGAAAGAGTAAAAAACACTCTTGATCATTGAACCATCTTTCTAGTCCCTCATTATAATTTTCAAGATAATTATTATTCTATTATTGCAATCTCTTGTCTATCTTTACAACACATTTATTTACTACCACTCCCCTCATCTCCAAGTATTTTCTTTAATTTGTATGTTAGGTATTATACTAAACAGTATATAGAGTTACTGTCTTCTGGGGACTTAAAAATCTACCTTGGGGGAATATAAAAAGTATTTGAACATGTGTACATATTTGTATATGCAACATATGTTACATTAGAAGGAGTTAATTATTTATATTAGCTATTTAATTAAGTTTCATAAGATGACATATTTTCCTCAAAAATTCATTTGAACATCTGTTCCTTCTGGTAATTAAAAAATCAACAAACTTTTCCGCCGCAAAATTGCATATACAGAATACATACAAATTTCCGTGGTTTAAAAAAATATTGTCATTTGCATACTCCCAAACCCACTGTCATTATCTATTACATACTAATTGATTTAGCTGAAATGTTTAAAAATTAACTTTTTGTACAAGTGGCTATCAATGCTAGCTTTCACTGTACCGATTAGAGTTTCTAGCCATACACTTTATTCCTTCTGGTATATATTCTTTTGAACAAAACACTAACTCTAATAATTATTATATTTCCATCCCTACCCCCCCCAGAAAGGATGAATCCAAAGAAAGCAGGATTATAGACAGCATCATAAATGTAAATGATAGAACATCTTATTTTGGGGATTGACAACATCTTCTTGTATGTTTATATTTTATCTTGGCTTTCATTGATGGACACTGGTCAATGCCATACCTTGGCTATGATAATGCTGTAATGCATATGGAAGTATGAGTGTAACATTCACACAATGATGTCATTTCCTTTGCAAACACCCCCAAAAGAAATATGTGTATTCACATGGGAGTGCTAACTTTTTTGAGGAAATCGCTGTTTCACAATGGCCGTGTCTGCTTATATCCCCACCAACTCTGTACAAATCTTTCATTTGTTGCACAACCTCACCAACATTCATGCTCTCTCATTATTTGACAATATCAATTCTAGCAAGCACACAGTGATATCTCTTAGTATACTGATTCCAGCTCCTTCACGGTTAGTGGTAAGAATTTTCATTTTTTTTATTGGATAATTTATGTATTTACATTTCAAATGTTATTCCCTTTCCCAATTCTCCCCTCTCATAACCCTTCCTGTGCTTCTATGAGGATGCTCTCCCTCCCACCCACCCACTCCCACTTCAACACCCTGGCATTCCACTGCACTGGGGAAACAAGCCTTCACAGGACCTAGAGCTTCTCCTCCTATTGCCAGACAATGCCATCCTCTGCTACATATGTGGCTAGTGACATGGTCTGATGATTATTTATAGTCTTTTTTTTTTGGAAACTGAAACTGCAGACCATTTACTCACTTTAAAATCATGCTTTTTTATTTTAGTGATGAAACTTTTTTCTTTTTTATTGGTTATTTTATTTACATTTTAAATGTTATCCCCTTCAAGTGTATGTTGAAAACTTCAAGTCCCTGAAGAAAGAAATTGGAGATTTCAGAAGATGGATAAAATCTCTCATGCTCATGGATTGGTAGGATTAATATAGGAAAAATGGTATTTTTGCCAGAAGCAACCTACAGATTCAATGTAATCCCCATCAAAATTTCCACTCAATTCTTCATAGAATTAGAAAGAGCAAATTGTAAATTCATTTGGAATAACAAAAAACCTAGGATAGTGAAAACTATTCTCAACAATAAAAGAAAGTCTTGGGAAATCATCGTCCCTGACCTCAAGCAGTATTACAGAGCAGTAGTGATAAAAACTGTATGGTATTAGTACAGGGACAAGCAGATAGATCAGTGGAATAGAATTGAAGACCCAGAAATGAACCCATATACCTACAGTAACTTGATCTTTCACAAAGGAACTGAGACCATACAGTGGAAAAAAGACAGTATTTTAAACAAATTGTGTTGGCTCAACTGGAGGTCAGCATGTAGAAGAATGCACATCCATTTATACAAAGCTCAAGTCCAAGTGGATCAAGGACCTCCACATAAAAACAGATACATTGAAACTAATAGAAGAAAAAGTGGGAAAGAGCCTCAAACACATGGAAACAGGGAGAAATTTCCTGAACAGAACACCAATGGTTTATGCTCTAAAATCAAGAATCAACAAATGGGACCTTATAAAATTGCAAAGCTTGTGTAAGGCTATGACACTGACAATAGGACAAAATGGCAACCAAGAGATGAGGAAAAGATCTTTACCAATCCTATAGAGACTAATATTCAATATATACAAAAAACTCAAGAAGTTAGACTCCAGAGAACCAAATAACCCTATTAAAAATGGGCAACAGGTCCAAACAAAGAGTTCTCAACTGAGGAATGTCTAATGGACAAGAAGCACCTAAAGACATGTTCAACATCCTCAGTCATCAGGGAAATGCAATTCAAAACAATCCGTATATTCCACCTTATACCAGTCAGAATGTCTGTGATCAAAAACTCAGGTAACAGCAGATTCTGGGGAGGATGTGGAGAAAGAGGAATACTCCTCCAATGCTGGTGGGACTGCAAACTTGTAAAACTACTCTGGAAATCAGTCTGACAGTTACTCAGGAAATTGGACATAGTACTAACTGAGGACCCAGCTATACCACTCCTGGGCATATACCCAAAAGATGTACCAACACATAACAAGGACACATACTCCACTATGGTCATAGCAGCTTTATTTATAATAGCCTGAAGCTGGAACGAACCCAGATGTCCTTCAGCACAGGAAAGGGTACAGAAAATGTGGTATATTTGTATAATGGAGTACTATTCAGCTATTAATAAATGACTGCATAAAATTCATAAGCAAATGGAATGAACTACAAAATATCATCCTAAGTGAGGTAACCCAGCCACAAAAGAACACATATGGTATGCACTCACTGATAAGTGGATATTAGCCCCAAAGCTCAGAATTCCCAAGATACAATTCACAGATCATATGAAGCTCAAGAAGAAGAAAGATCAAAATGTGGATGTTTCCATCCTTCTTAGAAGGGGGAACAGTGCATGCTGACAGGAGCCTGACATAGCTGTCTCCTGAGAGGCTCTGCCAGAGTCTGAAAAATACAGAGGTGTATGCTCGCAGCCAACCATTAACCTGAGAACAGGGTCCCCAATGGAGGAGTTAGAGAAAGAATTGAAAGAGCTAAAAGGGTTTGCAACCACATTAGAACAATACTAGCCAACCAGAGCTCCCAGTGTTTAAAGCACTACCCAAAGAGTACACATGGACAGACCCATGGCTGCAGCTGAATATGTAGCAAAGGATGGTCATTTTGGGCACCAGTGGGAGGCAAAACCCTTGGTTCTGCCAAGGCTAGACTCCCCCAGTGTAGAGAAAAGTCAGTGCAGGGAGGTAGAAAGGGGCGGTGGTTGGGGAGAGGAAACATCTTCATATCAGCAGGGGGAGAGGGGATAGGATAGGGTGCTTATAGACAGAAAACCTGGAAAGGGATAACATTCGAAATGTAAATAAAAATATCTAATAAAAAAAGAAAAGGGGAAAATAAGAAGGGGGATCAAAATATTCACAGGAGGTAGAAGGTAGAGGGAGGTACTTGGGAGGAATAGAGGAGAGGGAGAAGGAAAAAGGAGGGGGAGGATCAGGTATGGGAGGAGAAGTAGATAATGTACAGAATGTCAAGAATTTGAACAGAGGAGAGTAGCAATGGGGGATGGGGAACTAGGGGTACCCACCAGCAAGTCACAGATGCTGGTAAAGCAATAGGCTCCCAACACCCAACAAGGATGAGATTACTGAAATACCCAACCTGTAGAGATCATATTCAGAGCTTAGGCAAGGCAACAGGTTGGGGAATGGGACCACCCACTCATTTCCAAATTCTTTTTTTTTTTTTTTTTTGTGGATTTCTGATTTTTTTCCTCCATCTTTATTAAATTGGGTATTTCTTTTTTACATTTCAATTGTTTTTCCCTTTCCTGGTTTCCAGGTCAACATCCCCCTAACCCCTTCCCCTCCCTTCCGATATGGGTGTTACCCTCCCCATCCTCCCCCAATTACCACCCTCCCCCCAACAATCCCATTCACTGGGGGTTCAGTCTTGGCAGGACTAAGGGCTTCCCCTTCCACCGGTGCCCTTACTAGGCTATTCATTGCTACCTATGGAGTTGGAGCACAGGGTCAGTGCATGTATAGTCTTTGGGTAGTGGCTTAGTCCCTGGAAGCTCTGGTTGTTGGCATTGTTGTTCATATGGGGTCTCAAGCCCCTTCAAGCTCTTTCAGTCCTTTCTCTGAATCTTTCAATGGGGGTCCCATTCTCAGTTCAGTGGTTTGCTACTGGCATTCGCCTGTGTATTTGACATATTCTGGCTGTGTCTCTCAGGAGAGATCTACATCCAGTTCTTGTCAGCCTGCACGTCTTTGATTCATCCATTTTATCTAGTTTGGTGGCTGTATATGTATGGGCCACATGTGGGGCAGGCTCTGAATGGGTGTTCCTTCAGTCTCTGTTCTAAACTTTGCCTTCCAGAAGGGCTCCTTTCTAAGGAAATACTGGAACAAAGTTTGGAGCCAAGACTGAAGGAAAGACCATCCAGAGATTACTCCACCTGGGGTTCTATTCCATATACAAACACCGAACCTATACACTATTGTGGATGGCAAGAAGTATTTGTTGAGCCTGATATAGCTGTCTCCTGAGAGGCTCTGCTAGAGCCTGACAAATACAGAGTGGGGCGCTCATAGCCAACCATTGGACTGAGCAATGGGACCCCAATGGAGAAGTAAGAACAAGGACTGAAGGAGCTTAAGGGGGTTGAGACCCCATAAGAACAACAACAACAACATCAACCAACCAGAACCCTCCCCCTGCCCAGAGCTCCAAGGGACTAAACCACTAACCAAAGAGTATATGGAGGCACCCTTGGCTCTAGCAGCGTATGTAGCAGAGGATGGCATTGTCTGGCATCAGTAGAAGAAAGTCCTTGTTCCTATGAAGGCTTGATTTCCCCAGTGTAGGGGAATGCTAGGAATGTGAGATGGGAGTGGGCGGGTGGGAGGGGAAGCCCCTCATAGAAGCAGGGGAGGGGGATGAGAGAGAAGGAAACCAGGAAAGGGCTTAACATTTGAAATGTAAATACATAAAATATCCAATAAATTACAAAACATAAAATTTTGCTTTTGTGCTGCTTTAATCCCTTTTCAGATGCATCGTGTGTAAATGTTTCCTCCTAATTTTTAGTTTATCCTTTTACTATGTTAATAGGATTTGCTGCTATTGAACTTTTAAAATTTAATTAATTTATTTTTCTTTCATATATTACATCTCACTGCAGTTTCCTCTCCATCATCTCCTCCCAGGCCCACCTTCCCATGTCTCCTCTCCTCTGAATCCACCACTCCTCTGTTTCCCCTCAGAAAAGATCAGACCTCCCAACCTTATATCAAGGCTGGGTGAGGCAACCCAATAGGACAAAAAGTGTTTCAAAAGCAGGCAAAGCTCTGACCCATAATTCTGCCTGCCTGAAAGAAATGCAGGGATGGAAATGGAGAAGAGCCTGAGGAAAAGAAGGTTCAGTGACCCACTCAAAGTAGGATCCAGCTCAAGGGGAGACCCCAAGACCTGACACCATTACTGAGGCTTTGGGGCATTCACAAAAAAGGACCTTCCATGACTGCTCTCCAAAAGACCGAACAAGCAGCTGAAAGAGTCAGATGCAGATATTTGCATCCAACCAATGAACAGAAGCTGCTGATCCCTCTGGTTGAATTAGGGAAAAGCTGGAGGAAGCTAAGGAGGAGGGCAACCCTGTAGGAGGACCAGCAGTCTCAATTAACCTGAATCCCTCTGATCTCTCAGACACTGGATCACCAAAGCTCCTAGAAAGCGAATTATCTGTACAGATTACACATCTCCTTACCTGGGAAAGGCAATTCTTGTAGGGTCTCAAATATGAACTAATTCTTAAACTTTATTGCCTCTGTATATTGTATAATATCAATCTGATACTTGGAAAACTGTGAAGTCTTGACTGTATAACCTCAGTCATGGTTTTTAACAGATCTATAGAAGGACTTAGAAACACAACTCTTTTATCTTTGACTGATAAAAGTGCAAATACCTAACATCCATATGAATTCCTGCTCCCCCACTGGATTATATAGGTGTTAGTGTTCACTGTTTTCATTTGGATTAAAGAGCCCTTCACTTTACAACTAACCTGCTATCTGTGAGCTATCTTAGGGCTATGCATGCTTTACTTGGATGTCATCTTATCACACATTCTAATTGAGGAAGCAGATGACTCCCAATGTCATTCTTAAAATCTATTTTTATTTTAAATTGGGATAAACTAGAAAGTGAAGTAAGCAAGTCTACAAATCTACCCTGGGCTGCTGCTTCTCCTCCTTCTCCTTCTCCTTCTCCTTCTCCTTCTCCTTCTCCTTCTCCTTCTCCTTCTCCTTCTCCTGCTCCTGCTCCTGCTCCTCCTTCTGCCTCTTCTCCTTCTCCTCCTTCTCCTTCTCCTCCTCCTCTTCTCCTCCTCCTCCTCCTCCTCCTCCTCCTCCTCCACCTTCTTCTTCTTCATACCTTGTTAATACTAAACCTGAAAATTTTTGATCCAAGAATCTCAAAACAACCATGGATTTTTTATCTTTTGAGCAACTGAGCAGTTCTCTTGGAAATCTGAATAGTTTGGAAGTGAAAACCATTATCAAACTGGTATTGAAAATTTCATTTTATGGTATCATCCCACAATGGCAATTCAAAGAAGAGAAAATCATCCATGACAGATAAAATATGCAAGGAAAAGGAAGACAGACAGTGCTGAGCTTTCTACAGTGAACATAAGGTTATTTGGAAGTGAATAAGCTGAACGTGGTGATGCAATTTGGATGGGAAGGTTAGATAATAAATTAAAATTGAGGTAAATATAGGTTTTTTTTATAATAAACTCACAATACCTTCAATATAGAAATCAGTATCTCCTATTTATAGATTAAAGGATAAAGGCTTCTCTGAGTAACTTGCTTATGGATTGAATAGCAATATTAGGATTTGGGCTAAAGCACATTTGATTTGAATTTTTTCTCTTTTCTCACTCCCCCTCCTCCTCACAGATAGTCAATATCTAGAAATTTCCACCATCTCATGATAGTGGAAATCTCTTAGATCAACTTAAATTCTTCCACAAGAAAGCAATAGCAATAAAAGAGAGCCACTCTTCAGCTGACCTTATTCAATCCAATTAATAATTATGCAGGGTTTTCAGGGGGACACAAAGCTTTATGGTGTCCTTAGCGAAGTGAAGTTTTAACATTCATCTTCCTAGTATAAGAAACTTTGAAGACTCCCCCTTCCCCCTCACTTTTTCTAGACTCTCTTGCCTCTGTGTACATCAAAGGCATTCAAAGACAAACAAACTTCTTTTCAGTGATCTAAAATGCAGTATCTTCCAGTGGAAAGGTTAATGAAGCATTAATTCCCCCAGCTGTTGTTCTTCCAGACAGATGTGCAAAATGTGTAGTGCACATCTGCTGAGCATGCAACTCTTCTGCTTTCAGGTTGCAAAAATCTGACACAAAGAAAGTCACTTGCACTGTTAGTGACTTTAATGCTGCCATAGCTCTCTCTTCATTATTCACTTTTGAATTTCAAGTTTCCAAGAGTCTATTTTGAACAAGGGAAACAAAGGCATGAGATTCCAGTTCCCCTGATTTCTAACCAAAATGTCTTTTATCCGTTCTTTTATTACTTTATTTATGCAACACATGTAATAGATCTAGACAAATGTAATAGATAAAGCACAATGATAAATAAGGCAGAGTCTTTGTTCCAACGGGGGAGCAAATTTGCTGAAGCACACAAAGAAATAAAATATGGGCTTCAGAGATGCAATATGACTAATGTCTGAGCAGCAGAGAGTGAGGACACATAGGAAGGGCAGCTAACCTAGATAAAGAGTGGTTAAAAGTGACATGCTAAAGACGTGGCATCTGTGACAATGTCTAAGCTATTGAAGCATAAAGAGGAGTTATTTGGGAGCAATGGAGAGGAGATCTAATGAAACTGAGGAGATGTCTCTTCTTGGAGGCAGCAGAGTATTACCATGAGTAGAAAACAAACTAAACAGCATTATGAGAAAATTATATTATTAACAGCATTAATGAGAAAAAACATGAGGATTACTCAAACCAAGTATGTGAAAGACTTGTTTTACCTTGTAACTACTTGACATGCTCAGTGAGACCACTAAAGAGATAAAATAAGAGTTAGACCTGTTGCTGGTGTTGAAGGTGATGGAGGATTCATTGGTATGAGAAATCATCACAGTATTCGGTAAAATGGGAGGGAAATACCTAGGCCAGGGCAATGCTAAAGAATGAAACCAGGAGTAGAGGCATGAAGGCAGTGGTGCCCAGGGACCAGGGTGATGTTGGTCTAATAGAGATAAGAAGGTAAATCTTAAAAATCTTCCTTAGGCACTGAAGGGGTTTGCAACCCCATAAGATAACATTTGAAATGTAAATAAAAATTACACAATAAAAAATTAGAAAATAAATAATCTTCCTTTCGGAGAAAGAACCTTTTTTTCTTTTTGATTATTAAAATGTATTTATTTATTTATATCAAATGCTGTCCATCATAGTCCCCCACACAGATACCTTTTTTCCATCCGTCTTCCCTTCATTTTTTTTAACAAGAAAACTTGGGAAGGAAACCCTTGCCATATTTTTACTTCTAGATACAAGTAAATATACACATAAATGTGCATCAGAAGAAAAAACACCTGAAGACATCCCTCTAGACAGAAGTAGAAGCACAGTGCCAATCATTTGATCCCTAGTTGTTTTTATTTAAATACTGTGATCGTTTGGAAGGCTTTTAAATCAAGTTGTACAAGTAAGATAAGTAGAAAGAAATTCAAATGCTGGCTTTATTACTGAAAGAGGTGTAGCTACCATCCAGGAATGTAGCCCAAGATCTCTGTTACTAGAAGAAATTTTGCTGCCTGAATTTCAGCATAGAAGTCCCACCAGAGTACATGTTCTCAAAGATAACTTCAATGAAGGAAAGATAATACTGAGGTATGAGTGTCCAGTTTCCTGCCCCAACTGGATGACCGAGGTATGGAAAAACAAACAGTGTTTTGATATATTCAGCTGGGATCATGTTCTTTGGCAGCTTGAAAGAATCTAGAACCGGAGTGGGAGTGGAAACCCTCCTAGGCATATCTGTGAGGGATTATCTTGATTGAATTCTTTGAGGTGTAAAGCCTTGCCAACTGTGGTTAGAACCATTCTCTGACTGGAAACCTTTATAAATGGAGAAAGGGAACTGAGTAGTAACATAAATTAATCTAGCTCTCTCTTTACTGATTGCAGGAGTCATATGACCTGCTGCCTGATGTTCTTGACCTCGTGACTTCTACACCAAGATGGGCCGCACTCTGGGGCAATGAATCAAGAGAAGGAGCTTTTTCTCTTAAATTGCTCTTGCCAGATTATTTATCAAAGCAACAGGAAAGGAAACTAAAAACACGACTCTAAACACGAAAATGTGAACATTTCCCACAAAAGTACTTTAAAATTCTATATAAAACAGCACAAATAATGTCTATTCTTAGAGAAGATAAAGCAGAATAATAAGCAAAGGACTTGAGCTAGATGTTGAGGCTGGTACTGATTTTAAAATCAGGTCCCATAAGCCTAAACAATCAGCTGGAGTGTATTGCTTCCTCTTAGATGGTCATTCTCTGCATTCATTAACAAGGATATCTGTAACTATCATGATTTATGAATTTATTGTCCTTATCTATGGGGAAATGCTACTGTCAGCTAAATGGAGATTGATAATGATGGCTCTGCTCTCTGAAATGTAGGCAGAATTTTCGTCCTGACTGAATGGAAGATGGAGTATAAACTGTGAGCGTGAGGAGACAGTAATCCAGGACGGTGATTTTCAGGGACGCTACCCTATAGCCAAATTTTAGAAATTTATTAAGAAAAATATTAAATATAAATTAGAAAAATAATGTATAATGGTTCATCTTTAATAACTATAAAATTTTTAAATAAACACCGTTTTGGGGGATATGAGCATATTTTTTATTATTATCTTTTAAAACTTCATAGGCATGGACAATACATCTTAATCATGTTCATGCCTCCTTCTAATAACCTACGCTTAGCTGCCCTTCCCAATGGATCTCTTCATAGCTTCAAATCATCACCATCTTTTTCTTTACATAATCAATTGAAATAAATCAGCATATGATATACAGATGTATTTGGCATCATCCACTGGGACATAGGCAACCTGCCAATGGTATCTCCTCAGAAGAAGCTGTCACTTGCCAATATACCTCAGCTATGTGTGGTGTCTTTAAACTCCTTCCTGCCACCATGCTAGGTTCTTTTTGTTTTAACATTTTTTATTGGATTTTTAAAATCCAATAAAATAATGGATAAATGTAAACTAAATGTAAAATATTTACATTTCAAATATTATCCCCTTTCCTAGTTTCCTACCCATAACCTCCCTATCCCATCCACTCTCCCCCTACTTCTATAAGGGTGTTGCCCCACCCATTCACCCACACCTTCCCACCTCTCTACCCTGACATTCCCCTACACTGAGGATCCAGCCTTGGCAGGACCAAGGGCTTCTCCTCCCACTGGTGCCCAACAAGGCCGTCCTCTGCTAACTATGCAGTTGGAGCTATGATTCTAACCAGGTGTACTCTTTGGATGGTGGTTTAGTCCCTGGGATCTCTGGTTGCTTGGTATTGTTGTTCTTATGTGGTTGCCAACCCTTTTGCCTCCTTCAATCCTTTCTCTAACTCCTCCAATAGGGATCCAGTTCTCAGTTCAATGGTTGGCTTTGAACATATGCCTCTGTATTTTTCATCCTCTGGCAGAGCCTCTCAGGAGACAGCTATATCAGACTCCTGTCAGCATGCACTTCTTGGCATCAGCAATATTGTCTGGGGTTGGTGGCTGTATCTATAGGGCAGGATCTGAATGCTATTCCTTCAGTCTCTGCTCTGAACTTCGTCTCTGTATCTCCTCCTGTGAATATTTTTGTTCCCCCTTCTAAGAGTGACTGAAGCATCTGCCCTTTAGTTGTCCTTTTTCTTGAGCTTCATTTGGTCTGTGGATTATATCTTAGCTAATCCAAGCTTTTTCGATAATATCCAATACCTGAAAGATGCTCCAACATATAACAAAAACACATGCTGGGATTCTTAACTGGCCCAATTTCATGCAGAATTTTTGCCAATAATTAATTTGTTTATAATGTTTAGAGAGTAGTGGATATAACTCAACTGATCTGACTGATTCTTCCTTTACTAATCTGAAAGTATCTACTTTGTATAAGTGACCACAAACCTAAGAGCCTTTGTGATATATTGTCATTAACTGGTAGTATATCTGGCAGGACAGAACCCAACTGAATTCTATCTTGAAAGAATTGACGATATGAAAAAATGACATTAAGATTCAATTTTCTTTTTCTTATTGATAACGTCAATTGATAATTTTATTAATCAGCCCCACTGGTCACCATGTTCATAAAATAGTAGGATAAACTCAAAAGCATTAAATAAAAACAATGGACCATGGAGGTGACTAGAGTCATGTAAATTGTGGGTCATACTACATATTGATAGTCTGATCTTGAGCTGTCAGTAGTGTTTTAGATTCATATTTTTCAATATGGAAAGTATGAGTAATAAAATGTACCTTTCATTCATTCTTGGGATGCAGGAAAATCATAAATAAAGCACTTTGTGTAGAGATTGAAATATACATGTATGTCAATGATGGCTGTTCCCATGATTATGGCAATATCAGAGATTATTGTCATCTGGTCTCTAGTAAATATGCATTTATGAAGTAGTATAAAGGGATTTTTATGAGGACTGGCCTCATAAAAGTAATTTTAAAGTGTGGTTTGTGATTCCTAAGCAAAGTACCTCTTGTCATATTATGTGACTTGCTGTTCTTTCAGTTAGGGTCTAGAAAATAAAAATTTATAGTCTTGAAACCAGCAGTGAGATGTTTCTTTATGAAAAATGCTGTGATTGTCTATATTTTGTTTATTGACAGTGCTGGAAAAGTAAAACTTGAATGATGGAAGTTAATTAGCACTTATGTAAATATTCTTTAACTCTAAAGCTTATTAAACCGAGAACAATGAGGTCCTAACAGATTCAGTGCAACCTGCACTAACGCACTCTTTAGCTCTGACCTCTCTGTTCCTTACTGTGTTTCTGCCAGTTCTTTCTATTTCTTTCTTTCCAGTTTCTTACACTCTGAATGCTTCCTATAGTCACACTACATGTGTCTTCTTGCACAATCATGGCATTTAACCCTGCCACATATGTTCTAAATTATGGCTTACTCTTATGTTTTCTTTACAACAAAGAAAACTGTGGCAATGAACAAAAACATCCTAGTCTTTCTTCCAGATCTTACCCTATAAACTCTCCCTAATGATTTGCTTTGTTATAATTTAAGCAAACACAATGGCAGAGAACATGACTAAATTTTCATCATCAGCTATCTGAGCTATCTCTTAGATACCTAGGAGTTTATCTCCAGGTTCCTGGATATTTCCAGAAACTTTAAGTTGTAGGCTTACTTAAAAGACAGTAAATAATTATCACACTGAATATGCTTCATTGGTCAACTTGTGTATTCATTGTGGTTCTTACCACTTGTGTTCGTGCATTATCTTGCTTGACCTCGACAATCATTACCACAGTATCTAGCTGAGCAATACACCATTTGTCTCAAGCAATTCAAGAAATCCTGTTGTAGCAATTCTGATTGGGGAATAAAACACTAAAATAATACCAGGTCTCTTAATCACATCAACTGAAAATTTGCTCTATGTCCAATTTATTCATTTCATAAAAACTTTAATCATTCAGATGACTTAATTCTCTAATTGGCTCACAAACCAGTAGTTCTCAAAGCTGACTATACATTGCAATCACCTATGGAACTTTATGAACTATCTTGTTTTGTTCTTCAGAAATTCCAAATTTATTTTGTCCAAGCTACATTCTGTGTATTAGAGTGTTTTGAAGTTTCCCAGAAATTTAATGAATTTAATGTATTTGAGAAGGACTGATAAATCCTCTCAGTGTCTACCTGAGACATCATCCATACTACCTTTGCCCAAGAGCTAGTTTCATAATCTTTCCCCAGGTATTGCAAGATGCTTAACCCAACATCCTGTCCCCTTTACTATCTCTGACCATCTATCCTCCCTGGTGGCTCTTAAAATGATTTCAATAAAACAGATCTAATCAGGCCACAGCATGGTTTCTTACTGCCCTTAAAGTTCTAACTTAACCTTCATTCATCTAATTATAACACCTGCAAAGCTCTTTCCATTGAATGGATCCTACCATGCCCTAATTCTATCCTTAGCTCCTGCTGCTTCTTCTTCCTGGAATGGACTTCCTCCGTGTGGTCTTGAGCCATCCTGTAGGACTGTGAACATCAGACACCTCTTAGAACTTCCTTGTCTAAGATTGCCTGCCCCTAATAAAATAATTTCCTCCCTTCTCTGTGCTCCTAAAGAAAAAAAAGATATTAAAGATTTAGAACAAAATTAGCTGTACGGAAAGTTTCACTACTATTTTTCTCTTATGGGTATGGTATATCTTATAATAGAAATATTATGAACTTATAATAGTTAATAAATAATTAAACTAATACATTTATAAACAAGTGATCATGCTTATTGGATGTATCTTTATCTGATTTACTGCTTCATCTAATTTGTAGTGGAATAGTCCTTCCCACGAAGAGATTTTCTGGAGTGTCATTCCATAATCAGGAACAAGACAGAAAACAGCTGGCTTTGGGGCTATTTTAAAAGTCATTGCATTGATTATGAGAAAGTAAGTTAAAGGCTTTGGCATAGCAGTTTTCTAAGCTATCAATCAGATACAGTAACTTTATAAACTTACTTCACAGTGTCATTAAGGTTTAATGAGCTGATGTTTAGAGGACACTTGACATGCATAGAACCTAAAACACAGTAAATACTTTCATTTTATTTTTTGTGAAGACTTTCTTGGCTTTGCCAAATCTTTATGGAACTGCCCTTTCTCTCTCCTGTTTGTATTTATTTACTTAATGCAAAATCATTTAATTGATAAATATTTGTTTTAAATCTAATACATAGTATATACTTCTTGAAAATGCTATAATTATTGTAATAATTAACCAGCAATTAATATTTATAACTTAAATATTATTATGTAGTCTCCAGGATAGATAAATAGGCAATAGATATGTAGTAGATATGTAGACAGACAGATAGATGATTGGTAGAGAGATATAGTGGGAAAAATGACAAAGAGCATTGCCCTCTATGATTTTGTTTTTGGTATGAAGAGACAGAGAAAAAATAAGGAAAATAAATCAGATGTATACAGTAAATGATGTCAATGAGTGTTATTGAGAAGAATAAAGAGCACAAAAGGAGAGAAAATGAAAATGAATGCTAGAGTTATAGTTCAAAGTATAATGACGTTCTTAAGTAGAAAGTTCCACCAGGCCTTGTTCAGTGACCTAGAGAATGGGAAAATCAGCTATTAGATTCATAGAGGTTAGATTTTCAGGCAAATTAGTGTGACGACTGGAGCAGAGGAACAGAGGTGGCACAGGTGATTATCAAAGAGATCAGGGAGGGGACTCTTGGCCAGATTGATTAGGACCTTATCAGTTGTTTTAAAGATTTTCAATTTTCTCTGAATGAGACCTTAGGAGAATTCTGAACTGAGCAGCAGCGTGATCTGATCTGTTTATTAGAAATATCAAGCCAGTGAGTTGCAGCCATGTTGCATTTGGGCAAACCTAAAGGCAAGGAGACCAAGAAGGCTGAAGAAAGTGTAGTACTGATGACAAGCTGATGACAGTGAGGGGACAAGTGACGCTGATTGCAGAATATATTCTGGAATTAACCCAGACCTGTCTGCCATGACTGGGTTATGAGACAGAGGGGAATTTTATATCAAGAAATATGAAAATAGGTATAGCTGAGATCAGAAGATCCACAAAGGGGGTTAAATGCTTAAGAAAAGATGAAAAGCTTAATTTGAAAATGGCAAAGCAAGAGCCATGCAAGAAGAGAGGAACCTGGACTGTTGAAAAATATACTGGGCTGAGGAGGAAGGGCTATACAGGTATCCTTTGAAGCAAAGAGAGAAAATGGGATCACTGAGGGAGTGAGTTGAGGTAGAGAAGATGCCCAAGGTTGAGGTTTGGAATAGCCCAGCAACACAACTTCAGGACCAGAAGCACTACGGTTCACACTCACCACTAGCTGGTAAGGTGTCTTGATGTCAAATGAAGAGAAGTTTTGAAGAACAACCCAACAATTCACGGATGAAGTATGGTGATTTCGAAGAATTTCTGAGGTTCAGGCATGTGACTGACAATGATCACCTTGTTAACCATCGTTTTTGTGGAAAAGTGGAGGTAAAAGCTAGATAGAAGGGAAATTAGAATGAAATGGACCTGAGGCTTTTCAGCAACAGCTTGACAGAAATTATGAAAGCATCTTTCTTTCCATTTCTCCTACCCACACTCTATCTCTCATTTATGCCTTTCGTCTTACATTCTTTAAAGTGGTATCAATTTCTAGATCATTTGGGATTTTGTGATGTCATATGCTTAAGCTAAAGAACTCTATGATGAAATCTTTAGAAAGATAGTGCCTCCTTGATTCTTCCATCAGGACATTGGGACCCCCAGTAGCTGGGACAGACTAATTCCTATTAAATGTTTACATTTTCTTTAATGAAGTCTTGTACTTCTCCAATTCACTCGGGGTTTTGGTTATTTCCTTGGAGAATAGATAAGTGTCGCTATTAAGGTGATGGCAGGATGTTGAAGGCCACCACCAGCTTTTCAGGAAAGGAGGCTTTGACTCAGAACTCTGTAGTGCTTCTGACTGTAACTGCAAAGATTTCTGCTTGGAAGTGGGAATGGGAGGTCTGGGAGTAAGTGCACTCGGTCCAGGGCAGCCTCCTGCGGAAATGACTTGGAGAGCACAGTGCCAAAGTGCTTTGGTAAATGAGGCTGGCTCATCCTATTCCCTCTCTCCTGCCCTGGATATGCAACATTTATAAAAATAAACATTTGCAGGATGCACTTGGTAGCAAGCCAAGGTGGAGGGCCCAACAAGAAAAACAGATAAACCAGAAGACTTAGAACACCCAAGAAGAGGGCTAGGTTTCATAAGAGGAGCTGAGGGTCAGCAGATAATAGGAAGGCTGGCAGTAGAATGGAGACTAGTGGAGCTTCACAGTTCTACCATTGGCTTCTTTCTCATTCAGTGCGCAGTGTCTCTGCATTCTTCCCATAAAATGCATGATGTTGGAGAACAAAACTTCTGAGGAGAGGTTTGACCATATTTGGATTATTTTTCTAGGAATGAATATATATTGAATATTAAACTCTACCTGGAATTCTGCCCCTACATTATTAATCTTCTAATATTAATCTGCCCCATATCATGCATTAGGTGCTCTGTAACAAGAAGTATTTCATCTGGGCTGAAGAAATAGTCCAATGGTTAAGAGCACTTGTTGTTCATGGAAGACTCCCAGCACTATTGGGCTCATAATCATTTGAAGCTTCAGTTCCAGAGTGTCTGACTTCTGACCTCTTTGAGCACCAGACACAGGGTACATAGATACACATGAGACAAAACACCCATGCAAAGAAAATAATTCTTGAGCTTTTTTCTTTAGCATTTTTCAATTCTATTCTTATTTATATCATCATCAACAACAAGATTATTAGGATTTAGTACTTATTTATACTGTAATGAGAGGGAAAGTAAAGGTGTAAATTTGGGTGGGTGTTAAAAGTATAAGGATCTGGGAGAAGCTGGGATATGGAAACCATAATCATAATATATTGTATGAAAAACTATTTTCAGTAAACAAATGAAATGTAAAAATTCTTTCTGCATTTAGTTTGATCAACTTGTTTCCCATCTTTCATCTAAACAGAACAAGACTCTTGTACCTGCATACTCCCTGGATTTTTATATTTCCCTACTCTCTATTCTTTCATTTAATCTTACTGAATACACAATTTCACTTTGTTTATTTAGACACCTGAGTGATGCCTGGAACATTGGGAGTGCTGTAACCTGAATACCAATGTACCTCATTTCTGTGAGTTCATATGTTGCAACATTGAATGCCCAGGATGAGACTATAAACGATTCTTAGGATTGACTTTAGGAATTGATTAAGTCAGGGTGGCTCCTTGCTCACAAATGGTATTAGTTCTCTTATTATAAATGCCAAAGAATTTTTGCATTTTCCACCAAGTGATGACACAGATGTCATCTATAAGGAATAGTCCCTCAAAAAAATAGGGAATTGTTAGGTAACATGACCATATACTTCCAATCACCAAAAATGAATAATAAATCATTGATTATTAATTAATACTATAAGTCATGTTTTAGAAAAATATAAACAGATGTAAACATGAGATTAATTCATATATATGTATACTGACAAGAAATTATAAAATGTTATATAGTTTGACCATTAGCCAATAGTTTAAAGGTAAATGTTAGGGATCCATAAGGACCCTTCCTTAACTGACTGTTGGGATGGTCAGTCTCATGAGCCCAAATGTGGGCAACTACTCTTTTTTTTATCCCCATGGCTACAAACAATTTATTAAACAGAGAATTACAATGCAGTTGTGAATTTTTTTAATTTTACTTAATCTTTTCTTTACAATCCAGATATTATCCCCCACCCCGTCCACCCTCTTACTGTTCTACATCCCATACCTCTTTACCCCCACCCCATCTCCATGAAGATGTCACCACCCCTATCCCCAACCCCACCCCACCAAACCTTCCTACTCCCTAGGGCCTCTAGTCTCTTGAGGGTTAGGTGCATCTTCTCTGACTGAACCCAGATCCAGTAATCTTCTGCTGTATATGGGTTGGGTTGCCTAATATTAGCTGGTATATGCTACCTGGTTGATCTTCAGTGTCTGAGAGATCTTGGGAGTCCAGCTTAATTGAGACTGCTGGTTCTCCTACATGGTTGCCCTCATGAACATCTTCTTCCAGCTTTTCCCTAATTCAACCACAGGAGTCACCAGCTTCTGTCCATGGGTTGGATGTAAATGTCTACATCTTTCAGCTTCATGGTGGGTCTTTCAGAGGACAGTCATGATAGTTCCCTTTTTGTGAATGCCCCATAGCCTCAGTAGTAGTGTTAGGCCTTGGGCCCTCTCCATAAGCTAGATCCCACCTTGGATCTGTGGCTGGATCTCCTATTCCTCAAGCTATTCTCCATTTTTGTCCCTGTAGTTCTTTCAGACAGGAACAATTATGGGTCAGGGTTTTTGATTGTAGGATGGCAACCCCATCTCTCACTTGATGTCCTTCTTCGGGAGGTAGGCTCTACAAGTTCTCTCTCCCCACTGTAGGGCATTTCATCTAAGGTCCTTGCCTTTGAATCCCAAGAGTCTCCCAAGTCTCAGGTACATTCTGGAGGGCCCACCTCCCACCTACTTCCTGAGGTTGCCTGTTTCCATTCATTCTGCTAGCCCTCAGGGCTTCAATCCTTTTCCTCCATTCAATACCTAATCATAGTCCCCTCTTCCCCTCCCTATCCCCTTTCTCACCCAAGACCCTCCCTCCCTCCCTCCCTCCTTCCCTCCCCTGTTGTGTGATTGCTTTCTTCTCCTTTCAAGTGGGATTATGGCGTCTTCGCTTGGGCCCATCATGGATTGAATCCTGGGTATTCTGGACTTTTCTGGGCTAATAGACAGTTATTAGTGAGTACCTACCATGCATGTCCGTTTGAGTCTGAGTTACCTCACCCAGGATGATATTTTCTAGTTCCATCCACTGCCTGCAAATCTCAGGATGTCTTCATTCTTAACAGCTGAGAGTATAAATGTGTAAATGAACCACATTTTCTGTATCCATTCTTCTGTTGTGGGACATCTGGGTTGTTTGCAGCTTCTGACTATCATAAACAAGGCTGCTATGAACATAGTGCAACATGTGCCCCTGAAGCATTGTGGGACATCTTTTTAGTATATGCCCAAGAGTGGTATAGCTGGATGTTCAGGTAGATCCATTCATTTCCAAGTTTTCTAAGGAATCTCAGATTTCCAGAGTGGTTGAACCAGTTTGCAATCCTACCAGCAATGGAGGAGTTTCCTCTTTCTCCACATCCTGGCCAATGTGTGCTGTCAACTGAGGTTTTGATCTTAGCCATTCTGGTTGGTGTTAGGTGGGGATAACAGGGTCATTTTGATTTACATTTCCCTGATCACTAAGGACTTTGAACATTTCTTTAAGTGCTTCTCAGCCATTTGAGATTCCTCTTTTGTGAATTCTGTTTAGTTCTATACCCTATTTTTTGATTGTGTAGTTTGTTTTTTAGGGAGATTAGCTTCATGAATTCTATATATATTTAGATAATAGTCCTCTATCAAATGTGGGTTTAGTGAAGATTTTTTTCTCCAAGTCAGTAGGTTGCTCATTTGTCCTATTGACTATGTCCTTTTCCTTACAGAAGCTTTCTACTCTTGATATAACTTAATGTTTGCAGTATCTTTATTAATTCTGAGGGGTGGAATTTTGCATTCCTTCATCATGCCTTTTGGTTTTATACACTTCTTCTCCTCTTATGCAATATTTCTAGAGCTTTATAAGGCATGATGTTAGTGACTTGTTTAAAGCTAGACTGTGTGGCTGCACACTGGAGGCTTTCCATGGAGATCTCTGGTCTGACTAGGTGCCTCTGTTCAGGCAAAGGGGAGAGAACTCAGGCAGGGAGGAGGAACTGTTTTTGCCACCTCCTGCTGCTGTTGTTCAGCCTCCATTTCCTCCGCTGCAGCTTCAGTTTGGGCTGGGCTGAGGTAAGCCAGTCAGAGACGGACTAGCCAGTGGGAGGTAGGTGCAGAGGAGTTCCTGGAGGTGATTTTGGGAGAGTACTCTTCCCCAAACAGCAGTGTTACAGCTCTTATGACAGAAGCTCTCAGACAATGGAATGATTCCTTGCATACTTTTATTCTTTCAGGATAGAATTCTTAAATACAGTTTCAAGATGGGTGAGAGGCTGGCCATTGGTTTGGCCTGAGAGCTTGGGAATAACTTATCTACATATTTTGGGGCAGGGTCCTGCTTCTATGGGTTGATCTGTCTTGAACTGACATGACCTATGGTCATGTCCTTACCTGTGGAGGAGGGGTTTGGGGCATTGCCCTACATGACTGATCTGTCTCAAACCTCTCTCCAGGGGACTGTGGGGGGCTGTAGCTAAGTGAGAGGGGCCTGATCTCCTGGGAGACTAGGAATGCTCCTGCTGTCCCTTAGGCTATTGGGGGATGTGACCTATCTCAACCAGGAATTAGAGAACCTTTCACAGTCCACGGGCCCACACTGGATATTCTATGTCTTGGGCAGCCACAAATCTCTACATACAGTATTGTTCATTCTAAGGAGAGAGTTCTCTGATTAAGGCATGGAGCTGTAGTTGTCTATGGGTATAAACATAGGCATGGTGTAGGTAGTTGGCTGATGTGTATGTGTACTTAACCATCAGACGTATACTTCTGCATGGGCCTACTTCCTGCCAAGACCTGAGCGTTAGCTAAGCTCAGTACCAGGCACTGGTCACCCTTGACCCTATGGGCTTTGAACACTTACAGAGTACAATTAAAGACCCCCTTTCAATATTCATTTGCTATTGCACCGGTAGGAATTTCTTGTTTTCCAAATAATTTCATTAAACTTCATCTACTTCTACAAATCTTTCTCATCCTTTCCTACCATCTTCCCAATTTCCCCAAAATCCTCTTTTCCTAACCTTTCCACTTTAGTATTCCCCATTTTATTTTCTCTTTACTTACAATTTACTATCCTGAAGCTACCTAAGGTAATCTCTTTCTTCTTTCTATCTTCACTTCCTGGTGTGTACAGCTGCTTCATGTTAGACACAGTGCCCTAAAGAATCAAGTTAACATCTTTATATCCTCATGTGAGAGAACATGTTTTCAATTCTACCCATTTATCTGCAAATTCTATTTTTCTTTACAGCTCAGTAATACTATATTGGGCATATGTTCCACACCTGTGTTACCTTACCCATCAGTTTTTGGGTATCTCGGGAGCTTTTATTTTCTAGATATTGTAAATATGACAGCAATGAGCATGGATGCACAGATATCCATGTCTCATTACACAGAGTCATTTGGGTATATTTTCAGGAGTGGAATATCTAAGTCATAGATGGGGCATACAAAATTGCTTAGTGTATGATAACAGGATTAAGACATAATTAAACATCTTGTATTTCAGAGTATCCTTTAAATAATTAATCTCTACCTCTTTAAAATATGTGATTGTATTACATGAATATGTAGCGTAAAATAAGCTACAAAACACAGAAAAATTAGAAAGAGTTGTAGAAAGATAATCTTGACCATCAATTTTATCATTATCAGTAATTCAATAATACTTGTTCCTGTCTACATTTACCCAGTGGAAAGTATGTACTGGTACCTACCATGTGCTAACAACATGTGAAGTACTATATAAACATGGTTTCTACAAAGGCAAATGTCAAGATAAAAGTACCAAAGAAGGCTGTAAAAGGAGATGGCTTAGTGCCATCAAAGAAAATCTCTAAGAGACAGAATCATAAGGCCTGAAGGAGGGAGCTAAAGGGGAATGCAACCCCATAGGAAGATCAATATCAACTAACTGGACCACCCAGAGCTTGCAGAAATTAAACCACCAACCAAAAAGTAAACATGGAGGGATCCATGGAACCAGTTACAATATGTAGCAGAGAATAACTTTATCTGACATTAATGGGAGGGGGGATCCTGGTACTGTTGAGGCTTGATGCCCCAGCATAGGTGGAATGCTAAAGCTGTGAGACAGAAGTGGGTAATTGGATGGAGGAGCACCCTCACAGAGGCAAAAGGGTAGGGGAAGAGAAGGAATGGAATGGGGGGGGTTGTGGAGAGGTAACTGGGAAGCTGGATAGCATTTGAAATGTAAACAAATAAAATGATTAATAATAAAAAAGATAAATGGGAAAGATATATATATATATATATATATATATATATGCTTATGAAAACTACCCTAACTTTAGACAAAGAGTGAGAAAGCAGAGAAATGGGTAGAGATAAGTGTACTCACAAACATCGTGTACTGCAAAACATACATGGGGAAGTTAGAAGACATTGGGGAAAATTATAGAGATGGTAAAAGGCCAAAAAGTAGATTGTGGGTAAGCAGATGGTGAAGAGGAGGCAGCATAGGGTTAAGTGAGCTAGGAACTATGTCAAATAATGTAATATAGGTCACATGTTATTTGAACTTTCTCATGTACCTTATTCAATTCTGATTCATATATTTACTCCCACCCTTTGTAAACCCATAGAGGCACTTATACTCTTGATAGATAATTCATTAGAAAGTTCATTAACATATACCCAGTTAAACTAAGTTGGTGGAACATCTTTGGTGGATAGAACTATGAAAATTCAAGCTCTTCATACTCAATTGAAAAGTCTAGCACTAGAAATGGAATCTAGACAACATATTTTATAGCAGTTATAATGTCTGGAGTCAGTTTTTTTCAGAAGTTTCCTCTGGTTTCAATGTGGTTTTCTACAGAAGAGAGTGTGGACGGATTCACACTGTCTAACCAAAGGGCTGTTATTGAAATCTATTAGGTATGTGGCATTTCCTGAAAATGCACTGTGTAGTTCTCAGACACCACAGAGACCAGGCTCATGCAATTCATTCTAAACAAATATGATTCTTCATTTACTCATTTTCTTGTTGGAATATGTCTACACTATGACATATATTAGAAATGCAATTGTCCTAGAAATTGAAAGGACTGCTCTTATAGGCCAGTCTGAGTAGTGCTTATGAAATCCTCCCAATTATAACATGGATGACTTGAGTTAGCCAACCCAGAAGGAACTCTTTCCATCAAGCCTTTAATCAGAGATTTGTGAACTAACAGGAATTAGAGTTATCCTAATAGTGATAAACATCCCATCCAACTTGATGGCTGGAAGACACATTCACATTAACCAAGACTTAAATATTGAAAGATGTATGGAGGCTCAGGGTCAACCCTCTCTAGTCAGACTACTGTTACTTCCACATAGGTACTTACATTGTATTTTCTTACTATTGGGATAACACATGTCCTTTAGTGGCTATTTACTTTATAATAGTCAATGAATGAAGGAACAAGTCATTTTGTAAATAGTTCATGTATAATAGTCAGTGAATGAAAGACTGGACTAAATGATGAAATGAACAGGTAAATAAATGTGAGGAAATTAATGAGTCTTGCTTAACTTTAATTAAGCTTTTAGAAGAACTGTGTTAAGGACTTAATTAGTTTTAAGTACCATGGTTCTCCAGTATTGCCACATTTCATAAAACTTATAGTTGGCCTTATTTATCAAATAGAGGATATTGCATGAGTAGATTCTTGCTGAATGTAGCATCTGTCAATCTGATGCTTTAAAAAGATGTAAAAAAGGAAAAAAAACTATCATAGTTGTATCAACAATGTGATTTCAAAGTTTAATACTATTGTTCATGAATGGATGATGAAAATGTAATGTATTTCAAGTGAAATTATATTAAGCTTTAAATAAAAATGCAATATGAAGATAGGTTGACAGAAGTAGAAAAAATTATACTGAGCAAAATAACCCAGACATAGAAAGTCAAATACCCCATACACTCTCTCATAGGTAAACCATAGCCTTGAATACTTAGATCTGTGTATTTAACTTGGATCGCCTATAAAAGTTTCATAAAAGAAATTTAAAAGTGGCCATCAGAGTGTTACCTTATTGAAAGAGGTTTAGAAGAGAATAGAAGGCAGGACATACTAGAAGGGCAATATTAGAGGAGGCGACGTTTAACAGATGGAGGGATTAGTAAGAAAAGGAGCAGGGTAAGAGAGTTAATCCAAATGAAGGGTATATGAAAAGCCACAAGGAAACCTACCATGTTGTATGTCATTTAAAAATGTAAGCTAAAAAAGTTAAAATAAAAAAATGATGATACCCTACTTGACTGGATAATGCTGCTCCTTGAATCCCATGGTTATTAAACAACAAAACTAGTTCCACATATAGATTACTCACTTATGAATGGTTGTTTATAAATGATCCAGTGGTGCCTGCAAAGATATAGCCTCTTGACATTTCTCTGTTCTCCGCCAGAACTACATGATAAAGACATATTGCTAAAGACAGCACATACTGTGATTGCAAGCTATAAGGAAATTATGCTGAAATTGGCCTGGAAGCTTCCTCCCTGGTGGATAATATTTATGGTGCCAGAAAGCACTATGAGATGTAGGGGAGAAAATACATCCATAGTTTTACCCCACTGTTTATCTCAGAACACTAACACATCAGAAAACATATGCTCACCACTACAATGGTGGGATAATTGTTTGGCGGGCAACCAACTCCCCTCTTATTTGTTTGGAGAGTTGATTTATAGAAGATATTTCATATCTGGTACTGTAAACCTATTCAAAAATCTGCAACCAAGGTATTTGTAGACTCTGGGTGGGAAGTTACTATTGTAGTTTAGCTTAATTGATATGGTGTCAAGTAATCTTCTAAGCATATATATTTATATATATATGATATATTAAACTATGTAAATATATACATTTATGATATCGATAATATAAATATAGACACATATATAAATACAATAAAAATCATATATATGCCTATAAACAGATATAAACAGATATAATCAGAGAAGTTTCTCTTTACAGTGAATGACAGAGAATGCAATGAATATTCAAGGTGCTGAGTGTCAGAGACAGTTAAGTGCCCAGCCTCTGGTGCTTATGAATTATTATGGAACAGTAAACAAAAAGAGTATAAGAGTAGATAGGGGGAAGCTCTGGATGAAGTTATCTCCTACAAATCAGTCATGGCAACCATGAACCCACAGCAGCTATAGTTTCCTGCACAAGATAAGACTTACCAGTAGTCAGACATGGCTGGAAGAGAGACTGATTGGATCATCTCCATTCTCACTGAATACTTATCTATAGTTGCACTGAGGTATGCATCCATGAGTGGGACCACCAGGATCAACTTGATAGTTCCATATTCCTGGCCACACAGATGGTCTTGAGTAACTCAGTAGATTGTAAACAAAACATAAAGGCATGCACATTAGAAAGGGGGTCTGTGGTTATTGAAAGGCATGAAAGTGTGATACAAAGAGGTAGAGAGTCAAGGCTAGAGAAGCCATGGATTTTGTAGGAAAACCTATAACTACAACTTTATTGTACCAGCACAATTCCTAAATACACTCTACATGTTTATCCTTATACCCACAGATAAGTGCAGTCCTTACCCCTCATTAAGGAAACTTCTCTTTGCAGCAGATGGAGCTCATTATAGAACACCACAACCAATGGAAATTCAGATTTGAGGAGCCCAGTCCCAATGAATACATTCACAAAACAATGTCTGTACTGAAGGCTTAAGGAACATGAGAGAGAGAGAGAGAGAGAGAGAGAGAGAGAGAGAGAGAGAGAGAGAGAGAGAGGAAGAAGAAGAGGAAGAGGAAGAGGAGAGGAGAGGAGAGGACAGGACAGGACAGGACAGGAGAGGACAGGAGAGGACAGGAGAGGACAGGACAGGAGAGGAGAGGAGAGGAGAGGAAAGGACAGGAGAGGGAATAATCAGGGAGTTTGCTGTGAGACTGTATCTTCAAGTAATGTCAGAATCTATACACCAAGTCTAACCAAGGTTATTACCTACACATAAGCTGAACAACAACAAGAATATAGACATGACAAGAATGGGTGGGAGAAAACCCATGAGGTCTCAATCCTACACAAACAATTACAGGCAACTGAGGAATGATGAGAGTAGGAGAAATCTTACTCAGGGAAAAGAGTACACCAATTTGTTACCCAACAGAAAATGGTCAGCCCTGAAAACTTACAAACAAGTAACATTAATCAGACTAAGTAAATCTTAATCTAATAATGTGTGTGAGTGTGTCTATTTATACACTCAAGCAATCATAATTAAGTAAAAAAGGCCATAAATTTGAAAGACCAGGAGGAATATATGAGAAAGTTTAGAAGGGAAAGGAAAACTTATGCAATAATATCAAAATTTAAAGGACTAATAAAAATTAATAAAAAAAATAAAAGGCTTGAATTTGGGAGGGAAGAACAGTAGTGGAAATTATAGGTAGAGTTGGAGGAGTGAAATGGGGTAGATATTGTAGTTATTTTTGATGTTTTATGAAACTATCAGCATCACAGAATAATTTATAGATCAATAAAGAGTAAGGATTAAGACAAAGCATGTAGTATATAAATATACAAATCATGAAAAATACTAACAAAACAGTATTTTGAGGAATTGCTCATAACACAGTTTGATCTCTATAATATTTCTTAGTCTTTCTAGCAATAGTTTCAATTATTTAACCAAATAATTGCATTTTTTTAACCAAGACACTTAAAACTCATAAACTTTTTTCATGTATAACAAAATATTCCATATCTTGCTCATGGAGACAGAGACTTGAAAATAGACTCTCGTTTTATTATCTGTATGGCCTGAAGCCAGACATTTAAGTATTATCTGCTTGCTATGTCTTGGTTTGATTATGAAACTTAGAAGACCCTATAAGAATATGTTTGTATGGATTTTTTTCCTTTTGGAGATCTAAGAAAAGACATTAATGAAGTACTGCTGCTTGGTGGTGGTGTCAGTGATGTCTATTTCCTGTTGTCCTGTTCTCTGGCATCTTAATTAGTCAACTTTATTTAATTCATTAAAAACATTAAAATACTACTCTCTTCCATGTCTGCAGAATCTGCTTTCCTTCTTTCATGGGGATCTGAGGGCCAGAATTTCACCACATCTATTTTCAAGATCCATGCCAGAGAGATCTCTGATTCCCATGGGAATCGCACTGTTGAGATGGATCTCTACACCTCAAGAGGTCTCTTCCAAGCTGTGGTGCCCAGCGATGCATCCACTGGTATCTACATGTCCCTATAACTCTGTGACAATGATAAGATGTGCTTCACGGTGTCTCAAAGGCTATTGAACACATCAAGAACACTATTGCACCTGTTCTGGTTAGCGAGAAACGGAATGTTATGGTGCAAGATTGACAAACTGATGGTCGCAATGGACAGCACTGAGAATAAATCTAAATTTGGTATAAATACCATTCTGGGAGTATCCCTGGCTGTCTGTAAAACTGGTGCCATGGGAAAGGGGAGTGCCTCTTTACTATCACATTGCTGACTTGGCCGGCAACCCTGAAGTCATCCTGACTGTCCCAGCTTTTGATGTGATCAACTGTGACTCTCATCCCTGCAATAAGCTGGCCATGGAAGATGTCATGATCCTGCCTGTGTGGGATACTATTTCCCAGAAGCCATGTGCATTGGAGTAGAGGTTTACCACAACCTGAAGAATGTCATCAACAAGAAGTACCAGAAGGATGCCATCAATGAGGGTGATGAGGATAGATTTGTTCCTAACATCCTGGAGAACAAAGAGGTCCTGGAACTGATGAAGACTGCAATTGCAAAGGCTGTCTACACTGACCAGGTTTTCATCAGCATGGATGTGGCTGCCTCTGAATTCTAAAGGTCTGGCAAGTATGACCTGGACTTTAAGTCTTAGAATGATTCCAGCAGGTACATCAATCACACCAGACCAGCTGGTGGCCCTTTACAAGTCCAGAGATGGAAATCCAGGAAGTGTCCATTGAGAACCTCTTTGACCAGGAGGACTGGGAAACCTGGCAGAAGTACATAGCTAGTGCAGGCATCCAGGTGGTGGGAGATGACCTCACAGTAACCAATCCTAAGTGAATGGCCAAGGCTGTGGATAAGAACTCCTGCAACTGCCTCATAGAACCAGATTGGTTCTATGGCCGAGTCTATATAGGCAAGTAAGCTGCTTCAGGCTAGGGCATCTCGTTGTCCCATCGATCTGGGAAGACTGAGGACACTTTTATCTCTGATCTAGTACTGGGGATCTGCAGGTCAAGTATGGTGCCTCTTAAGGATCTGAGTGCCTAGCCAAGTACAATCAGATCTTTAGAATCAAGAAAAGAACAGGGCAGCAAAGCCACGTTTGCGGCAGGTCCTTTAGGCCAAGTAAAGCATGAACTTGAGATTCCTATCCCTGATGCTTGTCATCAAACCGGTTCAAGGCCAGCTCAGTGCTTGCCCTCCCCATGTTATTGCTTCATTAGATTTCCAGAACTATGCCTGACCATCTGGAGCCCTGCTGGAGACCCCAGGTTTGTAATCATCTAATTGGTCTGAAATACTGTTTCTGTCACCTGACTTCCCAGCTGGTGTCTGGACCCCTCAGAAATCCAGTGTAAGATCTCTAGGGTGTCCACAGGCAAGAACTCCCAGTGATTTTCTTGCAAAATAAAAGCTGCAGGACTCTCCCCTCCCTCCCTACAAAGAACCCATCAGAATACATGTTTCCTCTTCTTATAGGGCCTCACTACAGCTCTGAAATCATCTTCCTGCTTTTCACTAAGAGAGTTAGATAACGTTAATAATTAAAGCTTTAGCCTCAAGAGTCAGAGAGGTTCTAGGCTCTTTCCATTAACTGAGTGAAACTGGGTAAAAATTCCTGCACGCTCTGAACCCAAATCTTGAAAAGTAGGAGTAATAATAGTATTTGTGATTATTCTATTAAATAAAATGTTACACATAACAGTTTGTACAGTGAGGAGCACATAGTAAATGCTTAATGGTGATTACTATTATTATTGTTGTTGTTGTTGTTGTTCTTGTTGTTACTATCGCCGTTGTTCTCATTATTATATTAGGATGTAATCATAAATGTTATAAAATGTATTTTTAAAATTAAGCATTGAATTCAATCTAAATATTCACCTTTGTATTACTAAGGTTGAAACAATTAATGTGACTACAGTATCATTAATATCTGGCTTACAAATCATGCTTTTAAAAGGAAGTCATTCTGATGCATAATTCTGCTTTGAATATTAGACACAGGGGAAGGGGATAGAATAGGAAGAGAGAGACTGAAACATTAGGGTTTTTTTTTTTTTACTGAGAATCCATTGTAATTAAGGTGCAATCCTAAGAATAGAGTTGAAGTTATTTGGACTCTAATCAATATGTACTTAAAAGAGAAAGAGAGGTCTTTTGAGTAGAAGAGTTGAGGATTCTCTGCCAGAAATTCTTCTATCATAATCAAATATTCTCTTTAATCTAAGAAATCATACACATAGAAACTTGTAGAGGCTGGCAGGTCTAGGCTGTTTTTTACCAGCCCCACTAGTTTGTATACCCTCTGACTTAGTTAAGGTTTTACTGCTGTGAACAGACACTATGACCAAGGCAACTCTTATAAGAACATTTAGTTGAGGTTTCCTTACAGGTTCGGAATTTCAGTCCATTATCATCAAGGTGGGAACATGGAAGCATCCAGACAGGTATGGAGCAGGAGGAGCTGAGAGTTCTACATCTTCATCTGAAGGCTGCTAGAAGAATACTTACTCATTTCCATGCAGCTAGGACTAAGCTATTAAAGTATACACCCACAGTAACACATGTACTCCAACAGGGCCACAAGTCTTAATAGTGTCACTTCCTGACCCATACATACACAAACCATCACACCCTCCTCATAACCTCATGTCTTTCCTCATCACACACACACACACACACACACACACACACACACACACACACACACACGTATACACACAGAGCCAGGTTTGTACAAGTACTTTGTAGCAATACAGAATCTAGAAATGTCTAATCTTACAGAAATATGGTAGCATCTCAACATTGGTTAATATATCCTCTTAATCTTCATGATGTGTAGAGTAGATAAAGCAGACTTTGGGTACTCGTATATTTCAGACAATGTGAAAGACCTAGAAAGTTCCAACCTAGAATTCCACATTAGGAAATAGAATAGTAGAGTGTATACAGCTATCTGGTATTGAAAAATTTGCACAGGAGAGTGTGAATAAGTCTTTTCTGCAATAGACAAAACCACATAAATGTTTTGGTCTACAACCCAAGATGTAGTTGTAAAACTGACTATACATGATATTGTATACATCAGAAAAGGGAAGATCCAGGAAAGAAAAGATCGACTTTTTCCTACACTCTCCTCACACTCCAGTAAAGGGCAGAAAAAAGGGTAGTGTGAATTTCAATTTACCTTAAGGCTACCCCATTCATCCATCTCTACAGCACCAGCCTGAACTTTAATCTTTCCTGAATGAAGGGAATTTAGCAGAAGTAGACACAAGGAAGGATTATCTCCGAAGCCTTTCTAATATGAAGGGGTTTTATAGATCAGCTCCAGGTATTCCATGAAAGTTCAGTCAGTATGGCAACTGATGTGTTAACAGCTGTACATTACCATGTCTTTCAAACCAATAGGTAAACTAAATTCGAATGTTGGAATACCATATGGAGCTTGGCAAGTATGTTCAATTCGTTTTCCATATTACATTTGGGCTACCAAGGCTAAGAGTAGAAAAGTTAAGTAATGCTCTAGAGACAAAAGAAAGCAAAGGCTATATAGCAGATGAGAGCTCAGGACTGAAGACATCAAACTAGATGTCATCAAACAAAACTGAAACATTTTGTTTTCACATTTCACATTAAAAAATGAGAGTTCTTTAACACACAGATGGGAATACTGAAATCCACAGAGGAAAATGGAGGCTAAATCACAAGTGACTTTTCAGTTTTTATTTCCAACATCTTTTCTGGTAGCAATTCTCATGCTGTTGCAAAAATCCTCTTGGGTAGAAAGGACAGAGTTCTTTTCTCCTCCAGCTTTTCTTTCTACAGACCAGGACTCAGCCTGCAACAGCCTGAGCTGATTGCCCATGGCAGGCTCTAGGTGACACCCCAGATTGGCTCTGTATACTTTACAAGAGGCAGTTGCCCTGAAATATCTGACCAAAGCAAAGTAGAAAAATAAGATCTTTTATTTAATCTCTTTTGGGCATTTTGCGTGTTGTCCTGTTTGTCCAGTTCAATTTTGGCCTCAATTTCTTGGCTGTTACCTTTATTGGTTGTGAGTCCAGAAGATGCTAGACCTCAGAAAGCTGAGTAGGTGAGTAGCTGATGCTCCTGTCACCTCAGCATTACTCTTGACAGTAGAGAGAGAGAGAGAGAGAGAGAGAGAGAGAGAGAGAGAGAGAGAGAGAGAGAGACAGAGACAGAGACAGAGACAGAGACAGAGAGAGAGAGACAGAGACAGACAGGCAGAGAGATGCTGACCAGGTCTTGGCCAGACAATGAAAGAATAGAAACAAAGAGCAGCATCTAGAAACATGGGATCAGGATTGGCATACTTACACGGGAAAGGCACTGGGGTATGTCAAATTATTTCTGCAACCCTGACTCTGTCTTTAAAAGGGAAAACCTATCATATGTTTCATAGTTGCATTTCAAAAAAGGGGGGGCTTGGCTTTTAATCTCAAACACATAATTCAATGCAAGGCATGCACTTGGATTTGTATCTTATTTTCATATAATTGTTTATTCACTGACATATATATATATATATCATCATATATATATATACATGTACTCAACTCAACTATATAATAAATAAATACATAAAATATATTTTTCTACACACACACATGTATAAAGCCAATTCAACTTATGCCTCAGTTACTTTGCATTATATATATCTTCCAGCCAAACGATTTGACTGAGTGGCTTATCACTGCATTAGAAATATGTAGGGCAGATAAAGGAAGCCTTATCCTTACAAACTCAATTAAAGGAAACAAAGATGGAATAGTGATAATGATGATTGAGAGGCATCCAACATCATGGCTCCCCAAGTATTTTCATACTCTATGACCTACTTAGATCTGTTCAGGTGACCCTGTGAGCCAAGAGAGCTGTCTGTAACCTGAGCATGATTATGCTGATACAGACAGATGAATGATGGTCCACTTAGATCCAGTTGCCTGATAGCTGAGAGAATCAAACCTGGCATCCCAGAACGTTTAAATCAAAACTCAGTTCATTAATTGAGCAGTATAGGCATTGTGGGAAATAGTTGGGGAGGCTCTGTGAAGAAAATACACACAGATACATCATAGAAAATAAGTGAGAGTTTAACTTGGTAGAACACAATGAGAGTGATATTGTGTGTCTCCCCTTCTTCCAGAGTGCAGTGACACAAACTGAATGTACCTTGTATCTGTACAGTGTGCTAAGTTCATCCTAAGACCCAGATACCTGCTTCCATCCAAAGTGAGAAGTCACCCGGTTCAAATTGCTTTGTAGTTTTGAAACTTAGGTCTTGTCTTCTCCCAAGTTAAGGTTCTGATATTATTGTTTTGTTTTCGCCATTGTTTTGTTTCATCTTTATTTGTTTGTCTTTCCATCCATCTTTTCTGAAACAAGAAGATCTATATGGACTCTGTAATTGGTAGAATTCACGGTGTTTTCTGTTCCACAAAGGATTTAGGCAGAACAACCCTTGGTTACTATATACAGGAAAATGTTTATCAATGAAAAACCGGAAATGAGAAGAATGCCATTAGTGATATTGTTCTATTCTATGTTTTCGACAGGTTATTTTTAGATGCTGTAGTATTATGTGGACTTTCTAGAAAACCCCAAATGACCAAGTAATCAGTTAAGCTTGTTTTAGAAGGGATGGCCTGCTTGTTAGCATACTCCCTTGCAAGAGATTTCCCTTGAAACACTGACTTCTTTTATTTCAAGAGTAGTATATACTCACAAAATTTCCTCAAATCTCTACTCATACTTTTCAAAATCATTTTTCTATTGAAACTGTTAGTCATCAGTCTTTGGACACTTTGAATAACAAATATTACCAATAATAGTGAATTTGAAACACGTTTCTCTAACCCAAATCTATTTCCTGTACTTTGTAAGTGCTTAGTTAATGAAGTACCACACCTTCATGGGAATCCATCCAATCCATATTCTAAACTTTAGATGAGTGAACCAACATCTCCCCTGCTTAAGGCACATTGAAGGAGCAAGTAAACGTACCTTCTCACTAGAAAATTTCCCTTACCTATAAGATGACTGCTTCAACACATTTATTGCTAGAGTCAACTTTGATCAATTTTTCTTTTCCTCCTTCGACCATCTCAAATCCATTAGCAAATGCAGAATCAATTTATTCTTCCTCCTTTCCTTGCTTTACCTTGCATCCAAGTGTTATTGTCTTTCACTGAACAATTGCAGTAGCTTCATAATAATGTTTTTTCTGACACACTGTCCCACTATTTTCAACTCAGCAAACTAAGCTATTCTTTTATAACACAAATCCAATGCCATTTTTCCCTTACTATAAAAATGTCTCAAACTTTGCATCTTAGTAGATAAATCAGTCCTTAAAATGACCTATAAGTTCCTACACTCTGACTTCCCAAAGTGCCAGTATAGTTTTCTCATGCGATGCCAACCATATTGGATTCTGTGCTTATTTATCAATACCCTCTGCTTGGCCTTATTTCAGGGTGTCTGTAGCTTCCATTGCTTTCCCTAAATAAAACCTATTCCACACATGCCCAATCCAGCATACATTTTGCCACCTCACAACACTGTTCACTACCTTGACAAGACATATCTTGCACCTCTGCTTGATATTTCCAATTAAACTTTCTGCATTCCTCTCTCTCTCTCTCTCTCTCTCTCTCTCTCTCTCCTCTCCCTGTCTCCCTCTGTGTGTGTGTGTGTGTGTGTGTGTGTGTGTGTGTGTGTAAAGCACATCTTACATTAATTATATGATATATTCCTCTTGTTTGTTTGGTTTATAATCTAAAGATAACCACAGTAAGCTCCTAGAGTATCTCTAATCTTTAACCCTCAATTCCCAGCCCACACAAGTTAGTATGCACAAGGTTTTTGATGGATTTGTTAAATGACCAGACACTTTGTCTCTTCTCCCTGTGCTTCAACCTTTTATAGCTGTGGGACTGATATGACTAGGGCAATAAGAAATGAAGAGATAACAGACATGTTCAGATGAGATTGGGTGGATTGGGTGTTCTTGTAGACATGTATCAGCATCTAAAAGTCATTGAATTATTATATACAAATAATTGAGGTGAGTTTATTATATACGGCTGAATGCTGAGTCTACATACAGAGGAGTTTCAGGCTGCATTCCTCTGAGGGAAGGAAACTGTTTTTGATACTGTCTGCATAAAGAGTCAGTATCCATACTGGGTTCAGTGGAAGGGTTTGCCATTTCTCTGAGTCTGACTTAAGAATGTCTTTGCTATTCCCATGGATCCGAGGCATTGGAATCCTTGACATGGTCATCCTGATATCAATGATATACATTCACATAAGACTTCACATACTCTTCATATCCTGACTGCTCTGTTCCTCTTGAAATCAGGTTTTCTGACTGCAGATGCAATAAGAATGTGGTATCATGTGCCTTTTTCTGGCCATTTAGAGCTTTAGCACAAACTATGCTTCCCCATGCTAGCAGATTTCTTTGGAGTAGTCAGAGGACTCATATGGACACAGCTCAAGCTGGCTCTATTCTCTTATCACCTTTCCTCAAGATTTTACAGGGCAGAAAAGGCATGTCCAGGGATCTGTAACAATGACTACAATAAATGATTGAGTGGTATTCAGGTATAAAACAGGAAAGAACTAGTAGTTGAAAAGAGCTTAACCTTGTCTTGTCACTCAAGCCAACTCTCAGTAGAACACTTCTGTCAACAGAAGTGTGGAAGGAAGGGATATGTTCCATGTATTTAAAGGGGGAGGAATTTAACTAATGGAGAAGAGGAGCCAGGAGAAAAGGATTTGGGAAGCAGTAACTGAGAATCAGACTTCACTCAAGTTTGTGAAGGCAGAATTATGGGGATGCTTGCATTAACAATAGCCTCACAGGATCATATGCAGAGTAACAGTTTCTGGGAACACAGAAATGCAAAGTTCAACTTCTGTTGGCTACACATACAACAGAAGCAACTTTTGGACAACATAAAGGACTAATGGAACATTTAAGGAAAAAAATATACACCACAGCAATTTGTTTGGGAAATGAAAGTATTGTGTGCTGTAAATACAGGTATTAGTGAAGATAGTGAAACAATTCTTACAATGCTAATAATAGTCCCTGTGGCTGCTGTGTTAAGGAAGACATTTTTTGTATAAATGCCCTTCAATAATCCTTTACCAAAAGATAAAAGAAATTTATATGTAACGATTCTTTTGTATTATAACAGTATATATGTATAATTTTCCTTATAATTTATTGTCAATTTCCCCCATACTTTTACCCTTTGACAGGTGGAAAAGTTAAAGCAATTTCAACAGGACAAAGTGTTTGCACTGCCCAATCTGTTTTTACGTTCTGTTAGTGATGAATGCACTAGCAGAGGCATGGAGCAGGACTTTTATACTCCTATGACAGATAAAAGGGCCTGGGATGAAAATTATGGCTCTTGGTCTTGGTTCTGCTAATACTTTAGCTGTAGACGCACAGAAACTCTTCCTACTGTTGAGTTCCCTCTCTCTGTAATGAGTTAGTACTTAGACACAACCTAGAATATCCAATGTGATAATCCCCAATGCTGCCAAGTACCTGACAGGTTATCGTTCTCAGTTTGCATTTAAGGGATTTCTAGTCTTGTGGTTATTCTTCTGGTCAATTCTTCAGCCTTCTCATTAGCATACCAATGAAGAGAGGCTAACAAAACTCATCTGTATTTCTACCCACTGATGACAGACTACTGAAAGAATACAGTTCCATTTACAGTAACATTAAAAAAAATCAAAAACGAGCACTTGCCTAGCAAGTGCAAGGCCCTGGGTTCTTCCCCAGCTCCGAAAAAAAAAACAACAACAAAAAAATCAAAAACAAATAAAATGAATAAATTTAGGAAACCTATAACATCAATTTAAAATACTACAGAAGACAGAAATAAATAAAAAATACTTGATGTACATAGAACAGAAATATACATGATTTTAACTTTGAAAATATCTATATCACTCTCAAGCATTCTACAGTAAAGTCCTAGGGAAAAAAATTCTTAGAGTGTTTTTGTAGAAATAGGAAAAAACATGCTAAAATTCATATGGAATTATAGGGATAATGAAAACAACTTTGGGCAAGAAGAAAAAATAGATGGATTTATTAAATCTCCCAATTTGAAAATATATTAAAAAGGTATAGTTATCAGAACATGATGTTACCCAAAAGCAGACCCAGGTCAATAGAACATCATTAAGGGCCCTAAAACATACGTGGGCACATATCTGTTACAAAGGTATCAGGGGAATATGGGTGAAGAGACTCCCTTTAATAAATGGTTTGAAGAAACTGCATATCTACCTATACGTGAATAAAATCAGAAATTTCTCTTATACCATCAGCAGTGCTCAATATCTCTTTATAATAAAAGCTTTAAAAACCAAGGATTAGAAGGAACATAATTGAACCAATCAAAAATTAATTTTGATAAGCTTACTATTAATACCATACTAAATTGAAAAGCATTTCTGTTAAAATACGGAACAAGACAAAGGATGTATCTGTACAAATTTCATCTGTAAATGAAATTTGGAAAACTGTATGAAATCTTCAACCAAATAATAAGACAGGAGAAAAAATTAAAAGTAAAGCAAACAGGAAAATAATAAGTCAAATTATCTTAATTTTAGATACCCTTAAAGGACCATAAAAAGTCCACCAGAAAATGTTTAGATATATGAGTGATTTCATATAGGAAGTAGGATGCAGAAATCAACATTAAATGTTCAATGCCTATCCCATTTCTGAACAATAAACTTGCTAAGGGGAGAAATCAGAAAAAAATTTCCATTCATTTCATCTTCAAAATAAAGCTAAAACTAAAAATAATGGGGTGGAAGACCACTACAAAGAGTACTTTAAACCATTAAGATAGAAACTGAAGAAGACACTAGAAGATGGCAAGATCATCCATTGATAAATATTTGTGTAATTAATAATGTAGAAATCATCATAATCACAAAAACAAAATACATGCTTTTATTAAATTCAGTTCATTTCAGAATTCCAGAATATTTTGTTCCCAGAATTAGAAAACACAATACTAATTTTCTTATCGAAGCACAAAAATACCCTTGACCAGCCAAAGTATCTCTGAGTGCAGAGAACAGGGATGGTCATGTCACCATACTTGATTTTGTTATACTTGGAGCCACGGTAAGAGAGACACCATAGTATTGCACTACAAAGGCATGTAGCCTAAGGCAACGACATCAAACAAGCAGAAATAAGCACACAACTGCAGCCATCTAATCACCGACAGAGTTGTTGTCCCAAACATAAAACCGAGAAAGTGAGCCTCTCCAGATGCTACTAGAAAACACGGATAGTCAAATACAGGAAAATGAAACTAGTGTGTGTTTATCCCCATCCTGTATAAAAGCCAATCTAAAATGGGCCAAAGATGTTATTGTTAGACCAATAACTCTAAACCTGCTCAAGAAAAGAGAACAGGTAAAACACTCTAAGATACAGACATTGGTGAGAATTTTCTGGAAAAAAAAAAAAGAAAAACAGTGAAAGAAAGAAAAGATTCCCCACAATGTCTAAAGAAACTAAAAATAGGTAAATTAAAATGGATAGCTGTAACATAAAAAATACAGTTAAACATAAAATTAAAAATAAAATACATAAAGCAAAAATAAATAAATTTAAAAATGGACATAGTTTGGGCTAGAGAGATAGAACAGTGGTTAAGAGCACTTGCTGTCTTTGCAGAGGATTTCAATTTGGTCCCTTGTCCTGAAATACAGCAGTTTACAACTGCAGATAACTCTAGTCGTGGGTAGATCTGATGATACTTTTGTGGGAACATGCATATACAGTGGAAATATATACACTTAGGCGCAAGCGCACGCGCGTGCGAACACACACACATACACACACACTTAAAACTAAATCTTTAAAATGGGCAAAAATTATACATAACCAGCACAGAGAAAGGAAAATCTTATCAGCCTATAAATTACCAAACCTGTTTCACCTCACCAGTAATTGGGAGAAACTAAAACCAAAATCAACGAAAAACCAAACAAGAAGGGACAACTACAGTGAAAAATCAAAACAGTTGACAGACCACTTTATAGACAAAATTGACAGGAAAAAATCTGGCATATTACTTTGATATAATTTTAGGAAATCTAATCATACAGAATGCTGTGTATTTTAGTCACTTGTGCCTCTCTAGTGTTGAAAGTCATCAAAGAACGCTATGATTTTGTTTAGAGTTTTCCACTTCTTTGTGAAACCTTACTCATTACTTTGTAAATTATGCTCTCCGCACTTAGCTGAATGCAGAGTCAAATTAAAGACTCCGTCCCAATCAATGTTGTTTACTAAAGCCCCGCTCCCAACACTGTGAATCACTCTGGCTGTTTGTCAATTAATGAAATCTGTCAGTGCTCTTAGGAGCTGCTCAGCTTGAGGTATGCTTTTTATATATGTGAGGATAAAACCTAAACATTTCATTAAGAAACATTGATATATTTGTTCCATAACTTCAACATAGAAATTCTTAAGGCATTTTAAAATTTCCTAAGTCTCCTGAATTTTGTTGGACTTTGGACCCAGTCACCTCTTGATGCTTCCAGAATTTATAACAATGTGGCTATATAACATTTCAGATGCATGTTTATTGTTGTAATTGCTGCATTTAATGTGAAATGGGGAAAATTGGCAGAGGGTGGCAAGTTGCAGGAGGCGGTAGTAGGTGAGTTCAGGTCAGTAAGTCCCAACAGTGACTTCCGAACGCAGCACTAGGTCTCAGGTGAAACCTATAGCGAATCTCTCAGGCTCCATGTCAGGCCTGAAGTTTCTGAAGAGGGGCTGACTACCCTCACTTACACATGACTCTCGAGGAGGATCTGCTCTCCAGCTCTTTACCATCTTGTCTCAAGATGGAACATCCCCTCTGACTCTCCTGATGTTAGGACGGGGACCACCTGCACAGTCGTTCCTGCAGACCGCTCTTTCCACTCTATAAGAGGCTCTGGAATACACATTTGGTACCCCACACATCTGAGGATTATGTCAAGGCTTGGGAGGAAAGATCAATGCCTTTAAAATGTGATTCTATTTGCAGCTGTTGCTCCAGCTCCACAGAGAACAAGGTGGGATGGAAACCCAGGAAAGACATGCGCAGTGAGAACATGGGCATAGGAGTTTTCTCAGGTATTATGTTAATGAAAACATAGAGATAACAGACGTGCCCACTTCAAACAGTTTTTTATTTATTTAGAAATACTCCTTGAGCACTTTCTAGATGCCAGGTACAAGCACAGAAAATATCAATAGGAAACGATGCACAGGTACTCTCTTCTTTCAAGTTCAGATTCCAGTGGAGGAATAGGATTTTTGACAACCAAAGTTTAGCATTAAGCATCAGCTACTGAAGTGCTCATTGCCTGGTCAATGAATAAGGGCAGACCACGGTCTTTTCCAGTAGACTCCACACCTTGGTAAGCATGTTTTAAAAATTGAACAGTGGAACAAATATTTTTGCCAATTACACAGATGTGGGGTGCAAAGAAAGTGGCTTTCTCTCTCTGGGCCCCAGGTTCTTCCTCCAGTCAGTAGAAAAGGAACCACCTGACACAGTCATTGTGTCAACACCGTGCCTCTCCTCTGCCAATCCAGAGATTCCATTCTTGAGTTCTTGTTTACAGGGTTATATTTAGGGTTTTTGTTTGGTTTTATTGTGTTTTATAATCTCAGGTAAGACAAAGTTGAGCCGTTATTAGTCTCTTATTTTCATTAATTTTTTAAAGACCCAAACACCTAATACTTAATTATCAATACTTTATCTTTGGTTTTACATTCATTTTGTTAATCTTGCCCCATTATGATCCTTCCTCAAACCACCCAGACCACTATATTTAATGTCTCCTTAGGCATTTGGTCGATGCAAAAATATTAACTTGGCTTTCTTTCCTTCATATTTATGCATTTGATTTAAATAAATAAATTTCAATTGCATTGCTTATTCTATCCATTTTATTCCATAATTTAATAAATATATGTTATATTCTCACAATATTTCCTCATTCTTCTACAGTTCTATTTTTTCTCTAATCATTTTCCATAATTCCTTCCTCTGTATAATTGATTCCAAATTCTGGAAATCAACATGGAGGTTAGGATAACTTCACAGTCACACGAACTCCGTGAATAACCTTCTCAGGCAGACATAGCCACATTTTTTGGGCTTTCTTTCGAGCCCAGCAACAAGATAGGAATCTTCAGTTGCATACACAGTTTTCTTTCTTATGGCCAGATTTGATCTTCAAAGCAGCTCATTGAAGCTCTTGTCTATAATGCAAGGTTCTAATTTCATTCCCTTATCCTATGTAGAGTTTTTCACATCTTTTATGGTAAAAAATTCAATCAGGCTCTCTGCTGATGGTCCAGTTGTGGGTCTTTGTGTTAATTACTGTGAACTGAACAAAGAGTCTTCTCTGTTAAGATTTGAGCAATTCATTGATGTGTGGGTAGAGCAACGGTCATTAGGCATCATTTTCTTGCTAGCTTCCTTTAGCAAGGTTTTTCCCCACACATGACTATCTAGTCTCAGATCACTGGCCACTTTTGTAGTGGCAGGTATGGGTAGCATCCAATTTGTCCTTAAAAACAATTTTTAAAATGTTCCTGGAAACTCATGTCACATTAGTGCCACTCTTGGACCAGTGTATCTTGCATAAAAGTGACTGTTACTGTTTTCAAGGCTTGTAGCTGGATGGTATTGATTAATACATTTCTTCTCTGTTAGTGTTCAAAATACTTCCTGGCATTATGAAAGGTAGAAATAGCCTATATTAAAATAAACTGTAAAATGTGTACATGATGTATCTTTTCAATTATTTTGGTGTATGCTTAGCATTTTTAAAAAAATCCTTGTATTAATAAGTAACAGGACATAAGTATATTTGTTTGTATAAAGTAATTGTTTCTTAGTCTCCTGTTTGTAGAATAGTGCATGGGATATTCAAGTCTGAGTGGGGAAAGGTTAAAGTCTTCTAAATGATTCTATGAGATACTTAGTCAAATGGTCCCCTCCACAAGGCTGTGTTCATATTCACACCATAGAAAACTTGATGTTTCATGGTTAAGAAGTAACTATGAGTTTATATATTAAAACAATATGATGACTTCAAAATGGGATCTTGTTCTAGATAATCCTGGGTGCCCTAAACACAGTGACAAGTATACTTTTGTTCCTCACCTAAGAGGAGTTTCCATCAGACCCCTAAGTGGGGTTACATAATGGGCTGGAATGATGTGACTTCATACCAAATATTAATAAAGATTTGTATTATTAATTAGTATATTAAATATCTTCATATTACCATGGGTGTAACTGGATAAATATTTCTAATACATATTGAAGACTGGGACTATTTTTCTTCCTATCCACATAGTACTTGTATTCCCAGTGACTATGATTTTGAAACCACTACTACCACACTTTGAAGTACACTGCTGTAAATATTCTTAGTCTTATAAGTAGGTCAAGAATAGTTGCAATATATGACTTGGTCACTTTTTAAACAACTGTTATGGAATGTTTGATGCTTGAAACAATCGCCTTTTTATACTTTCAATTGTAAAAGTGGGCTTACAATCTGTGTTTTAGATCAGCTCCATTTTGCTACTTTACATTTCAGAAACATTTTGCATAGCTCAAATATTGGGTTCCTATACCTCACTGATATACTTTTAGTGTTGCTCCTTACCTAACAACCTTGAGATATTACTCTACAATTCACATCACTGAATACTACCCTCCCCCACATACTCATCGTATATTATAATAAATTACCTAAGGGTAGATATTTGTACAGACTAAGAAATTCTAAACTTAGAAGTCCTACATTGTATGTGAAGAAAGCATATTTTAATGCTAAAATATAAAATATAAAAGAAAATATTAAAGAAAAGCATCAAATATAAATAAAACAAATTTCTTTAAAATGAATTTAAGATTTTGAAAAGATATCTGTGTGAGTATGTGTGTGTGTGTGTGTGTGTGTATGTGTGCGTGTACGCGTGCATGTGTGCATGCACTGAATATGCACATGCACACTAGGTTTTGCTTTCATGAATAATAGTGGGAAAGGGTTTAGAGAAACATCTACTTAAATACATATACTTATATTTGGGAAATCTACAGCTAAAGCACAAAGTGAATCTTGGCAGTAGTCATACAGTGAGTTAATAGGACAACAATTTAAACTCCTCCAATATTAATTTTAAAATTTTAATGACATAATGCAAATATAATGAGTTTACATTTGAGATAAGGGATCCATGTGTCCTTGTTTTTACCTCCTGCAACCATTTTAAATTTATTGGTCCTTTTTTGTTGTTGAGAAAATGGTTTATCTTGGCAAACAGGCCATGCATACATAAAAAAGGGGCTTGCTGTTGTTGGGTGGCGTGTTCTATAAATGTCAGTTGGAACTAATTCATTAGTAGTGTTGTTTGAGTTTCTTGCATTCTTACTGATATGGTGCCTCCATGTCCCATTAATTACCAAAGGAAGAATGACAAAATCTCTAGTTTGAATTTAGAAAGTCTCTATCTATATCTATCAGTCATTACACATGCATCCTGAAACTGTTTCATGATCATGAATTAATCATCATGGGTTTTTTTATATATTCAGCATATATGCTCTCTCTTACAATAATATTTTAAACATGGCAAAGAGCTTTGATAAGTGTATATATTTATCTGCTGTCTAGGAAGACAATTAAGATATGGTCACTCCACTCAAAGATACTACATTACTAAGGATTTATAATCAAAATCCATACGTAGAAATTCTGAGTAATAAAGAATGCCTTCCATTTTGAATTAGTTACTTTAACTAAGTATTTCCACTGTATATGGCGGGACTTCCATTTTTATTTCTTTCTCTTAATTGTATTGGGTTTTGTGTGGACTTGGAAATATATTTTATTTAAATACACTGCCCCTCTTCCACCTCCTCCAAGATCCCCTTCCCTATTCACCCAACTTTATGTGTTCTTTTTCTATAAAAGGAGCTCATCAGCTTTAACTAGCACTGTTCTTATACTCTTGGCTATGTGACTTTAACTAGAATGTGGTTGACCTACCAGGAATCACACCCTGTATTTTAAAAATATACATATTTTTTACTGGATATTTTATTGATTTATATTTCAAATATTATCCCCTTTCCTGGTATTCTCTCCAGAAACCCCCTATCCCATCCTCCCTTCTCCTGCTTCTAGGAGGATGCACCCCACCCACCCACCCACTGCCACCTCCCCATCCTGCCATTCCCCTACACTGGGACTTTGAGCCATCACAGGACCAAGGGTTTCTCCTCCCATTGATGCCTGACAAGGCCATCCTTTGCTACATATGTGGATGGAGCCATGGGTCCCTCCATGTGTACTCTTTTGTTGGTGGTTTAGTCCCTGGGAGCTCTGGGGTGTTTAGTTGATATTGTTGTTCTTCCTATGAGATTGCAAACCCCTTCAGCTCCTTCAGTCCTTACCCTAACTCCTCCATTGGGGACCCTGTGCTCAGTCCAATGGTTGGCTGCAAGCGGCCTCTGTATTTCTCAGACTCTGGCAGAGCCTCTCAGGAGACAGCTATATCATGCTCCCATCAGCAAAGAAGCGCTTGCTTACAGGAGGCACACCCTTAAAGAAAATTGACCCTCCTCTTTCAGAAATTCTCAGTTGCCAAAACTACCTTAGTTAGGGATGCAGCTTCAGGCTCCCATACACTGCTTACACTCTGGGATTCTGTCTGGCTTGAGTTTGCACAGATCTTATGCATGCCCTTGCAACTGCTGGGAGTTTATATATGTTACTGTACAGTAACAGAAGCAATTTTCTTACAGTTATCCACTGTCTATGAATCTCACAATCTTTCCACCTACTCTTATTTCTTAATGTGATTTGATTAACTTTGAAAACAAAGGATGTCTGGTAAATCATTGAGAAGAAGTCGCCCTTTTGTTTAGACTAGAAAATGGCGTTAATCACAAATTCTTGAAGATTTCATTGTGCTCTAACTATCCATCAGCCTCCAAGTGCTATTCTAACTTTGTAGAACGAAGACATCTGTAATCTCTTCTAAGTCTTATCCTTTTCTTTAATCAGAGTTTATGTTTTTCATTCACCCAGGAAATATTTTGACATTGTGAAATATATTCTTTTGTACATGTGAGCATTGGCATAGTTTAAAGAGAATAGACATAGTAATTCTCAGAGATTGTTCTTTTATTTTTTTCCTTTCTACACATAGTCTCTTGTACCAAGATATTGAAGGCACAAATTACACCCTGCTTCTATCACAAACCTTAATAGTTTTTAGCTTGAACTATCACTTGCAGAATGTGAATAGTAAAGAATAGGATAGATTGGAATTGAATAAAATATAAATACAAAGGAGTAGCATGAAATCGGGCATCACAGAAGAGACAAGAAAAGAACAGAGCAGTTTGTGAGATTGGTTTAGACTTTCTGCAGTTACTTTAACTTTTGGAAGCGTTCCAAATATCAATTATTTACATTGCATTCACTATGTGTACACCATTTGTGAAGATATCCATAACCATGGTTCTCTTGGGAAGTGACTAAAGTCTGTTAAAGCCCAGGAAAGTATAGTAAGATGAAACCCAGAAATCCAACCTTTCTCAGTGTCCTCGCCAGTGCCTGTCAGAGCTCAGTGTGTTAAGTTGCACTCATCATGGTCAGGTGTACAGACAAGTGCATATCTCCCAAAATTTTCATGCAAAGGATACTTGGAAACATGATGGCCAGCAAATATAAGGAGTATATGTAGAAGTATCCGAGTGGTTTCACATACCATGTAAGATGATTGCAGTGATTCTAATACTTCCCTTTTATTTTGTGCATTATTTATTTCCTCATTAATTCATTTGCTTATTTACGCTTTCCACAAGTATTTATTAACTGCCCATAACATGACATACAGCCAGCATTGCTTAACTTTCATTTTCGGACACATAATAACAATTCAGAAGTAGAGGAAAAAACAACATTGGAATTAATACAAAAATGAATTGCAATTAAAGCAGACGAGGTAGAGTATAGTAGACTCTAGATTAGAGAAAGGCCGCCTACAGGACCAGTTGTGATGGCTGCTTTCCCAGCTAAAGCAAAGTCCAGAAGGATGAGTGAGGAAAAAATAGTTGTTTAGAAAGCAAGAGACATATGTGACTAGAGTATTGAATCAGGGGAGACAGGTAAGAAATTATTTTGCGGGCTGGAGAGCTATGGCTTAGTGGTTAAGAGCACTGACTGCTCTTCCAAAGGTCCTGAGTTCAAATCCCAGCAACCACATGGTGGCTCACAACCATCTGTAATGAAATCTGATGCCCTCTTCTGGTGTGTGTGAAGACAGCTACAGTAGACTTATATACATAAAATAAATAAATCTTTTTAAAAAAAGAAATTATTTTGTGTTTCTGGGCAGAGGTGAAGATGCAAAGGGTTTTCGGGGGTTTATTAAGACCCAGAATTGTTCCTGTATAAAAAACAATGCAAGGACAAAAATGGAACAGAGACTGAAGTAAAGGACATCCAAATAATGGCCCAACTTGGAATCCATCACATGTGTAATCACCAAACCCTGACACTATCACTCATGCCATGTCATGCTTGCAGACAGGAGCCTAGCATGGCTGTCCTCTGAGAGGCTCTATGAGCGCTGACTGAGACAGATGAAGATACTTGCAGGCGACCATTGAACTGAGGCCAGGGACACCTATGGAAGAGTCAGGGAAAGAATTGAAGGAACTGATGAGTACTGCAACCCCCTAGGAAGAACAACAGTATCAATTAACCCATACTCCCCAGAGCTCCCAGAGACTAAGCCAACAACCAAAGAGCATACAGGGGCTGGTCCATGGCTGTTGTTGCAGATGTAGAAGAGGAATGCCTTGTCTGGCTTCTGTGGGAAAGGATGTGCTTAATCAGGTAGAAACTTGGTGCCCCAGAGAAGGGGGATGTGTGGAGGTTGAAGTTGGAGTGGCTGTGTGAATGTGGAAACACCCTCTCAGAAGCAACGGCGATGGGAGGTGGGCTGAAAAATTCATGGATGGGGGACTAGGAAGGGGACAATATTTTTAATATAAATAAGTAAAATAATCAATAAAAAATTTAAAAAGGAATTTGAAAAATTGTTTTTTTCTAATTTTTGTTGCAGGATATGTAACTGTAACATTCTAATTTAATGTACATTGTATGTACATATGTATTTATATATACATATATCATAACATATATGATATGTATATCTATATATTTATCCACATATAAAGTGGATGTGAACATATGTATACTCATGGAGATGTTACTGAAGTTACAGTTTGATTATGATTGACCACTTAATGGGTGTAAATATTTGAACAATAGCGTTTCTTTTAACTCCTTGCAGAATACTTGCCTATTTCTCAATCCCTCAAGTCACTCTTCATATTAACCAAAATCTCTAATACAAAATGAAAACTTCATTATAGTTTTAAATTGTTTTTCTTCCATTTTTATTAAATTGGCCATATCTTGTTTACATTTCAAATGTTATTCGTTGTTCCCTTTCCAGGTTTCCTGTTCATCAATCCCCTAGCCCCTCCGCCTCCCCTTCTATATGGGTGTTCCCATCCCCATCCACCCCCATTACCAGCCCCCCCCAACAGTTCCCTACACTGTGGGTCCAACCTTGACAGGACCATAGGCTTCTCCTTCCACTGGTGCCACAAAAATGGTGCAGCTATTCACTGCTACATATGAAATTGGGGCCCGGGGTCAGTCCATGTATAGTCTTTGGGTAGTGGTTTAGTCCCGGGAAGCTCTGGTTGGTTGGCATTGTTGTTCTTATAGGGTCACAAGCTTCTTCATCTCCTACAGACCTTTCTTTAATTCCTCTAACAGGAGTCCCATTCTCAGTTCGGTGGTTTGCTGCTGGCATTCGCCTATGTATTTGACATGTTCTGGGGGTGTCTCTCAGAAGAGATCTATATTCGGTTCCTGTCAGAATGCACTTCTTAGCTTCATCCATCTTATCTAGATTTGTTGACTATATATGTGGGCGACATGTTGGGCAGGCTCTGAATGGCCTTTTCTTCAGTCTCTGCTCCAAACTTTGCCTCCTTATCCACTCCTATGGATATTTTTGTTCCCCTTTTAAAGAAGCATTGAAGCATCCACATTTTGGCCATCCTTCTTGAGTTTCATATGGTCTGTGCATCTTGGATAATTCAAGCATTTGGGCTAATATCCACTTATCAATGAGTGCATCCCATGTGTGTTTTTCTGTGATTGGGTTACCTCACTCAGGATATTTTCTAGTTTATTCCATTTGCCTATGAATTTCATGAAGTCATTGTTTTTGACAGTTGAGTAGTACTCCATTGTGGAGACTACCACATTTTTTAATCCATTCCTCTGCTGAAGGGCATCTGGGTTCTTTCCAGCTTCTGACTATTATAAATAAGGCTGCTATGAACAGAATGGAGCATGTGTCTTTCTTGTATGTTGGAGCATCTTTTGGGTATATGCTCAGGAGAAGTATAGCTGGGTCCTTAGGTAGTGGAATGTCTAATTTTCTGAGAAACCTCCAGACTGATTTCCAGAGTGGTTGTACCAGTTTGCAATGCCACCAACAGTGGAGGAGTGTTCCTTCTTCTCCACATCCTCCCCAGCATCTGCTGTCACCTGAGCTTTTATCTTAGCCATTCTCACTGGTGTGAGGTTGAATCTCATGGTTGTTTTGATTTGCATTTTCCTGATGACTAAGGATGTTGAACATTTCTTTAGGTGCTTTTCGGTCATTTGATATTCCTCAGCTGAGAATGTTTTGTTTAGCTCTGCACCCCATTTTTAATGGGGTTATTTGGTTCTCTGGAGTCTAACTTTTTCAGTTCTTTGTATATTTTGGATATTAGCCCTCTATCAGTTGTAGGCTTGGTAAAGATCTTTTCCCAATCTGTTGGATGCCATTTCATCCTGATGACAGTGTCTTTTGCCTTACAGAAGCTTTGCAGTTTTATGAGGTCCCATTTGTCGATTCTTGATCTTAGAGCCATTGGTGTTTTGTTCAGGAAAATTTCCCCAGTTCCCATGTGTTTGAGACTCTTCCCCACTCTTTCTTCTATTAGTTTGAGTGTATCAGGTTTGATGTGGAGGTCCTTGATCCACTTGGACTTAAGCTTTGTACATGGTGATAAGAATGGATCGACTTGCATTCTTCTACTTGCGGACCTCCAGTTGATCCAGCAGGATTTGCTGAAAATGCCACGTTTCTTCCATTGGATGGTTTTAGCTTCTTTGTTGAATATCAAGTGACCATAGGTGTGTGGGTTCATTTCTGGTTCTTCAATTCTGTTCCGCTGATCTATCTGCCTGTCTCTGTACCCATACCATCCAGTTTTTATAACTATTGCTCTGTAATACTGCTTGAAGTCAGGGATGGTGAAGCCCCCAGAAGTTCTTTGATTGTTGAGTATAGTTTTCACTATTCTGGGTTTTTTGTTATTCCAAATGAACTTGCAAATTTCTCTTTCTATCTCTATAAAGAATTGAGTAGGAATTTTGATGGGGATTGTATTGAGTCTGTAGATTGCTTTTGGCAAAATGGACTTTTTTTTTCTATATTAATCCTGTCAATCCATTAGCATAGGAGATCTTTCCATCTTCTGAGATCTTCCTCAATTTCTTTCTTCAGAGACTTGAAGTTCTTGTCAATCAGATCTTTCACTTGCTTGGTTAAAGTCACACCAAGATATTTTATATTATTTGGGATTATTGTGAAGGTTGTCATTTCCCTAATTTCTTTCTCATTCTGTTTATCCTTTGATGAGAGGAATGCTGCTGATTTATTTGAGTTTATTCCCCAACATTTTGCTTGTTGTTGTTCATCAGGTTAAGTAGTTCTCTGGTGGAACTTTTGGAGTCACTTAAGTACACTTCATATCATCTGCAAATAGTGATAATTTGATTTCTTCCCTTCCAATTTGTATCCTTTTAACCTCCTTTTGTTGTCTGATTGCTCTGACTAGAACTTCAAGCACTATATTGAACAACTTTATCATATTATCTCTGTTGCTTAAAGCATTCTAGTTTTATCCTCATGCCTTCAGTTAAAAGTCAGACATTCAAGAAGTGTTTCTCCAAGAGCCTTCAGAATCTGAGACTTCTGAAACTTACCAGTCAACACTCTCAGTTCTCACTGTTCACATCATCAGGGTCCCAATAGATGCTGAAGGAGACATAAACTTTTCCAGCTTTGTATACATTCTTCTTCTGTCTTTAGTATTCATCTCACGATTTTCAGTAACTTTCTTCATAACTCTGTTGTGGCATGTTATTTTTTCCACCTAGGCTAGTGTATGCATTTCTCCTTTAACTATTTATGGTTTCTTAAACTTCTCTCTCCAATTTTATTGCTTGGTGATCATAACAATGCCTAGGTCTTTTTTCATTTCTTATTTTCTGTCCAATTTCTAGCAACTGATGATTTTTAAATTAAGAGATCTTCAGAACCAAAGTTGTTGGGAACTTGACAGTTGCTGGCAGAAGGAGTATTTTCCAATGCTCAAAGCATAAAAAATCTGTGGTCCCTATGGAAAACTCTTAGAACTGTACATCATATTTTAGTCATGTAGATCTGATTTCTGCATGGCTTAACTTTGTTTCTCAGTGGTTGGGTAATTCATGATCATGTCCACACCTTGATTTCTGCTTCTGCTAAGCAGAGATAATATCTACCTTCTATAATTACTGGAAGAATTAAATATAAAATTAAATTCAATAGCTCTCAGTCAATTTTAACTCACCAGTAAACATAAATTATTTCTAAGTGAGAGACTAAAACAGTGATTTACATATTTAACATCTTGACAAACCACATAATTCCAGTTCTTACTCATGAGATAGATTATATTGATAACAATGTGAAATTTGTTTAAAAGTTGGGAACATTGTTGTGAATGGAAATTTTCGCTCTTCTTAAATAAAGATGAAGAAAGGGAACTGTGTTGGTTCCAAATTTGCCATACTAGGGTTTCTTTGAATTACAGAGGGAAGTTGTGTTGATTAAACACACATGTATGTATGCTCTCTCATGCACTCACCTTGTGTAGCTCATTCCCTTAACTTATCGATGTCCCATTTTTCTGAAACACAAACCAGGAAGGCAATCAATCCCAATTGTAATCGAGGAATGTGCCTAATTGCTATATGAGGTAGAATTACAGTAGAAATTCACAGATTATCACATAATACAATAATATGGATAACTCACAGGCATCTATAAGTTAGGAACAATGATGTAGTCATTAAGGTCAAAAGCCTTGTGTTCATATTGAACATAAACCTCTTTGATTTCTATTGCATGATGCAGGAGTTTTCATCTTCAATCTCCAAAGCTCTATCTCTATAGATAAAACTGGTATTTACACCTATCTCCCAGGGTTGTGGAAAGGAGGAAGTGAAATGGAAAATAATATCAGTGCTTTGTTACCAGCAGCATGTTTCACAAATGTAAGGCAAATATCTGGGCTCTATTTTAATTGTAATAAGTGAACGGATCTCCATAGAATTGTATTTCCTGTCTCCAATACCTTGACGAGCCAAAAGTAGAACATAGATACCAAAAACAGTTTCCATCCCACCTCCAGGGTCCAATCCCCAAAGCCTGAGGATTTTACATGTAGAATAAGAAATGAAGAAACCTTTCCTACAATGAAGAGTGTTATAGGTTAGGTTGAATATTGTTTTCTTTCTAAATTTTAGCTGAACACATACACACTGCACACACACACACACAAACACACACACACACACACACACAGAGAGAGAGAGAGAGAGAGAGAGAGAGAGAGAGAGAGTATTGAAACAAAATCTTTCTTCAGAGTAGAGTATCTAACCATGCCTGACACAAAAGATGAAATAGGAAAACAGAAGTCTGATCCACCTGGGAATACATTTTCCTTTAATAACATTTAATAGCTCTAGACATAGAAATCCTCTTTAATAGTATATTAGAAAGAGAAAAAGAATATCCCAGAATGGGACAATACAAAAGAAATAATGTATCTATTATATTGCTAATTGCTTTCTTTCCTATTAAAAAATATTTAAAACTATTTGACTTTCATCTTGCTACCTACCTGACCATTGCACACCTTGGTTTTGTACCATAACTTCTTCAAAGTCATGAGACATATCTTTCACGCCTTCTATTTGTTTCTGCCTAGCTAAGGTGTCTGAATGGTTGGCTTAGGTAGGCTTACTATTGACATTATAAAACATCACATCCAGCTATACCTCCCCTAGGCATTTACCCAAAAAATGCTACAACATTATAACTAAGACACATGCTCCACTATGTTCATAGCAGCCTTATTTATAGGATCCAGAAGCTGGAAAGAACCCAGATGCCCTTCAACAGAGGAATGGATTCAGAAAATGTAGTACATCTACACAATGGAGTACTACTCAGCGATCAAGAACAATGACTTCATGAATTCGTAGGCCAATGGATTGAACTATAAAATATCATCCTGAGAGAGGTAACAGAAAAACACACATGGTATGTATTCACTGATAAGTGGATATTAGACCAAAACCTCGATTACCCAAGATACAATATACAGACCACATGAAGCTCAAGAAGAATGACCAAAATGTGGATGCTTCACTCATTCTTAAAAGAGGGAACAAAAATATTCATAGGAGGGGATATGTAGGCAAAGCTTAGAGCAGAGTCTGAAGGAACAGTCATTCAGAACCTGCCCCACATGTGGCTCATATATAGATAGTCACCAATACTAGATAAGATTAATGAAGCTAAGAAGTGCATGCTGACAAGAACTAGATATAGATCTCTCCTGAGAGACACAACCAGAGCATGTCAAATACAGAGGCAAACACTAGCAGAAAACAGGACCCCTGTTGGAGGAATTAAAGAAAGAATTGAAAGAGCTGAAGGGTCTTGCAATCCCATGAGAACGAGAGTGCCAACCAACCAGAGCTTCCAGGGACTAAACTATTTCTCAAAGAGTGCACATGTACTGACCCAGGGCTCCAGCTGCATATGTAGCAGAGGATGGCCTTGTTTGGGCACCAGTGGAAGGAGAAGCCCTTGGTCCTGCCAAGGTTGGACCTCTAGTGCAGGGGAGTGTCGGGGTGGGGAGGCAGGAAGGGAGATGTTTGGGGACAGGGGACACCCTTATAAAAGAAGGGCAAGGGGGATGGGATAGGGAGCTTATGGATGGGAAACCTGGAAAGGGAATAACATTGGAAATGTAAGTAAATAAATATATCCAATAAAAAAAGGAAAAATATCTTCATAAGAAAAAACAAAACAATACAAAACAAAACAAAACAAACACATTCCAAACAAAGTTGTATAGGAAAGAATTTATTTGCCTTACACTTCCACATTATAGAAGTACATCACTGAAGGGATACAGGACAGGACACAAGTAGAGCTAGAACTTGTAGGTAGGAGCTCAGGCGGGAGTTGCTGCAGAAACCATGGAGGCATGCTATTTACTGGCTTGCTTCCCATGAATTGCTCGGCTTGATTTCTTATAGAACTGAGGACCACCAGCCTACTTATGGCACTATTCACACTGGACTGGGTTCTCCCCCATCAATCACTAAGAAAATTCCTGACAGCTGAATCATATGGAGGCATTTTCTCAATTGAGGTACCCTCCTTTCAGATGACTCTATCTTATGTCAAGGTGACAGAAAAATTATCCAGCACAGTGATACAATTGTATAGTAGACTGGGTTCATGAAGTTCTGGCCATGAGTCTTTAGAAAAGAATACTAGGAAACTGGATCATTTGAAGGACTTACACATCATCAGAACTCAGGAGAGGAATGGAAAGAGCTCATTCAGAATGGAAAGCTCAGAACTGAAGTAGAAGGTGGTAGGAAAATTCTAGTGGTCGATAACCCAAGTCACTAAGAACTGTCAACACAAGGCTTAGTAACGGAGGAGACAAAACTTAGAGCTTAGTTATAGAAAGAAAAATTCTCTAAAGCCTAAACTCCAAATCAATATATCTCAACTTAGCTTCACTTCTTAACACGGGCAAACCTTACTTTTTTGGACGCTTTTGCTTATGAAAATTTCAAATCCTTTATCAGAATATTTGTCTACACTTGAACTTTATTCCAGAAAATTGAGACTGCTGACTAAGGCCATTTGGTTTATCTGAGCATTAAAATATGAAAGGAGAACAAAACCTGACCTGGACAAATTTGTTCTTTATAATTTTCCCTCTAAGAACTGCTGGCATTTTCTTCACTGATGGAAGAGACGCTATCTCAAACATAGGTGGCCTTTATTTACCCCCAAATTGCAACCTCATATTCAGAGAACAAATGCAAATTTAATTGGAATGGTGTCTTCATTGGACAACCATATGACTGAGCATTAGAGTGTCTGTGTTTTACTTAGGAACTAAAAAAGAAACAGCAGAAGATATAATCTGCTTTCTACTAAGCCTTAGAAAAGTATCAGGTAACCAAAAATGACAGAATATGAGGTTCTAAGCCAGAGTCCCAAATAAAAAGAGCATTTGCAAGGAACATTAAGTGAAGAGACCTGATTCCTCTGTACCATCATGAAAGAAAAATATGCCAAGAAATAGAAACATGGTCAGTCCTGGAGTCTGCCACTGAATTCTAGTGAACAGTTGACTTCCCCAAAAGTGAGGATCAATGATGGATTGTGATTTCTGTGTAGAAACCAATGTAGCAGAAGATCATGAGACAGTGGCATCATACATCCATTATCTGGATAAATACTTTCCAAAAGTCAACCCATGGCTCAACAACAGACCTAGGACACTGGAAAACTCCTTAGGACTCATCTATTTCAGTTTCAAACAAGGCCCTCTCAGAAGGCAGTTGCTTAGTCCTTGCACAAATAAGGATCTCTGTAAGTGTTCCATAATTGAGACTTTAGAGACAAGGTTGAGGTAATTTCCCCTATAAGGAAATTATCTTCACATGTTAGGAGTTACAAATGTTCTGTCAAAACTCTGTAAAAACAAGTTCTGACCTGTCTATGAAGACAAGCAAAATGGGCATAATCCCACCCTCCATTTGTTTATGTTCTAATTTATTACATTATTTCAATAGGGAAAATTATTCATCCAAATTTACCAAGGTGTATAATACGCTTTGTTATATTAGAAGATATTTTTCACAGTCTGGATACTTAGAGTAAAAATGGATTTTGTATTCTAATAAGTGCTTAGAGCAGATTTATATTCTACATAACATATTCCTCAGGTAGTGAGTGCCTTGTGTCAAACATCCGCGTCACCATCTGTAAAATGAACACATGGGAACAGATGTCATCTTCACTCCCAGGTGTGGTGTAAGAACAAGAGCATCACCTGGGAACAAGCAAGCAGGTTTGAGCATTTCACTTTAATCTGTGGTGCCACCTTGTGGTTATCGGCAAGGACAGCACTGAGGGCAGGACGAGTGCCTCTTCCGTAACTCCATAGCCCACATTGAAAGGTGGCCAAGAAGGGATGGAATCTCCTGCTTTTCTTTGCCTACAGTGGCGTCCAAATGAGAGGATAGAAGAGTTTTATATCCAAAGCATATTCTGTTGCTTATTAAATATTATCGTTTTAGCAGCATCTAAACTGAACTTGTCTAAGATAGTTTGAGATTCTGTGAGTTAATCTTCATTGTCAACTTGACTGGATTTGGAATTACCTGGGAGATACACCCATAAGTAAGCCTTTGAGTACACTACTAGGAAGAGTTAAGGAAGAAGGAAGATCACCCTGACCGTGAATGTGTTGCCACTCCATGAGTAGGTTCTCCAAGTGAGGTAAAAGGGAGAAAGAAGAAAGCCAGGCAAGCACCTGCAAACTCCTTTCTCTGGCCCCTGATCTGTTCAGATGCATGCATATAGCCTCACGGTCCCGCTTCAGTAGTTGCAACTTGTTCCTGATACCATTTTGTCACTGCAACAGTTGACCAACCTTCAAACTGGGAGGCAAAATAAACTCTTCCTTACTTAAATTGCATGTTGTCAATTATTCTGTCACAGCAATAAAAAGAAATCTAATACAGATTGCATCTGTTTGATAAAGGCATCTATCCCATCACTCCACAGTCACACACATACTTCTTTAAATCAGCTAGACAATGATAGATGGGATGGGGTCAGGAAAAGCCAGTGGGGACAGACACAGAAAGGAGACAGAAAGAAGACTGGTCTTTTGTTGTTGTTGTTTATTTGTTTGTTTTGTTTTTTGGCTAAACTACTCTCACTTAAGGAAAGAGAGAGAGAGTGTATTATTGCCAGGTGCAGAGGCATGAAGATTTTCAAACTTCTATCTAACTTCACTTTCTTCTTATAACTTTTATTTTCTCTGATGAATACATGAAAAGAGGGAGAATTTATGTCTCAGAATGCCTCTCCACCAGTTGCCTAACCTCAGTTTCACACCAGTCAGCTCTAAACCTGCAGTGCCCTACTTCCGAAAGCTACATTGTAAGTTTGAAGTTACTACTGGAAGTTTTCCACAGGAGTTGTTCACATGGACTTGCACTCTCTTGGCTAGGCTTGCCAGGGCAGAAGAAGAAATTTGCAAATATCTGGTTCATGAATAGTCAAGAACTCAGCAAATGGATTCCTCTGGGGTGGGGGCCAATACAAAAGACAAGACATCAGAAAAGCCTACAGAGGAAGCCTAATTATACTTGACAGAGAGCTAAACATTCACCATATGTTATGCTATTTAATTTACTTCAACAAAATTATGAAGTAACTCAGTTATTATTATAATCTCTGAAGAGGGAATGCTTAATTTGTTAAGGCCTATGGATCATCCCCTAGTCTCTCAGCTCAGTAATGTCATTGCCTTTTAATCTCTCTGTCTCTGTCTCTGTCTCTGTCCCTGTTTCCCTCCCTTCTCTTTCTCACTGATGTGTGTGTGTGTGTGTGTGTGTGTGTGTGTGTGTGTGTGTTTTACAATAGTAGTAAAGCATGAAGCAAGGGATTAAGCAATTTTTGCTCATGGTGCTCTTGCTCTATGTAGGGAGCTGTGACGTGCTGCACCTCAAAGATGGCGCTGGTTTCCGCCTTCCACCGTCCCAACGGTGAGCGCTCCTTGTAGTAAACAAGTCCTTATTTGGCTATGCATGCCTGGCCTGCTAGCTTCCGCATAGTGACAGCCTATCTGCATGACCCACGTGGCTTGCTAGGATTGGCCAGTGCTAGCTATTTAAGTGTGGTGCGGGGGCTCCCCGGGGTCAGAAGATTGTATCAAGGTTCCTCAGTAAACTGCTTGAAGAAGATCTCTGGTCGTGTCTTCCTTGCTGGTCGAGGTTGGGCGCGGCAGCTCTATAACTAAAAATGTTTCTTTCTGCAATGTTTCCAGTCTTTGCATTTAGATCTAGAAAAGTGGCCACATCAGATAAAAAGACCTGATCAGATCCCTCATGCAACTCCTCAACCAGTGACAATTTTTAATCCTGCTTTGGTGCAATTCACCATTTATGAAATAATTTAGCTTGTCAGTTTGTTCAACTTGGAATCTATTGGTTTTGAATTTAAATATATAGAGTGGATAGGATCGTTCAATTCATCTCAGCTCCCGACTGCATTAGTTCAGTTGCCAGTCTGACTTCAGCAGTTACATGAGTCCTAGATGGTACTTCCTCAAGGATTTGGCTCATTGGTTCTTTCTCTTACAACTCAGGTCTAGATAGGATGCAGGCTCATATTCACACAGGACACAGAAAGCTGCATGCCAACGCAAAGTCCTCTCACTCACCAACCTCATTGCTTTGATAGTTCCTTTATAGAATTCTCCTAGGATTATCTTTCAAATTAAATAAAATCCAAGCTGTTGCACATTGGCAATCACAGTGCAAGTCAGTGGAAAGGTGGACTTTAGCACTAATCTGCCACTGCTTTATTGTATGAAAGTGTTTGGCCTTTCAAGTTCTGTTGCCCTCTCTTTAAACCTATGAGCAATTTGGGTTACAGTTAATAGTAACATAAGAAATATACTGACCTACATTCCCAGATCCCTGAATTCTAGTCAAAATTGTATGATTCTAAGTGAGATCATGAATCTTTAGAATAAGCCCTAGAAACATTTATGTCTCTGAATACTGCTGCCCTTTGCTTTGCCTAAGTCAAATGGTACTTTATCACCATATCTGCTTCCTACTGTTGCATTTTACACCCCCAAGTTCTACATATACTCATGTACCTGGTTTGAACATCTTTAATTTTATAATTTTTCTGTAAGGTTCTAATGAGTAGTAAGAACAAAGAATATCTGCATTCAAGGGTGAATTATGCTTTGGTCTCCACTTAGAGTATCCCTATATTCCTAAGAATATAAACAGGAGATAAAGAAACAACAAAGAGATCGATGTTTTAAAAGATGTTTAAAAAAGGCAATCTGGGACTCTCATTTAAAACTCAGGTTTTTGTGTTAAACTCTCCTTAGTGAAGTAGTCAAGGAATCCAGGTCATCTTTTCTTGAGTTGCTTAAAATGTCTTGTAAGTTTGAGAGAGTAACTAGAGGAAAGGAGAGAAATGATGGTTTCCTCTAGACCTTCCAGCTTCCTGAGAAGGCAAAGAGAAGCTTCAACAGGTAGGTCATGCTGTCTGTTAGTGATCTCATGACCTTATGTTATGTGTGCTAAGTAGTTTTTAACACAAAGAAGGGTGATGACACAGCTCACCGAATCTCACAAGAGCCCATACAAGTAATGCCAAAAACAGGGTAAAAAATCAGCACCATCTTTCAGAATTTCCAATCAGCTAAAAATCCTCATTGATCACCATCCAAGGAAAGAATAATGATTTGGGAGTCAGTTTCTGCCAACACCTGCAGCTTTCCACAGATTCAGTACTTGCTTCCTGCTCTAGGTCCATCTGTCAAGTCACACTGGCCCATTTGCAAATGCTATCTGCCTTCACATGGTCTCTCTTATTCATCACATTTATTAAGTAATAGAAAGTGAGTTATAGTCATTACAGAGTATAAAAATGACTTTCATTCAGGTGCCCAAATGAGTCTTTTCAACTGGAAGATGAAAATAGGAGACTTGGCTGACTTCTCACTATGGCCAACAATTGTGCCAGGAAGTAGAGAGTGGTCAGGCAGTTCTTTCTAGAAGATTAGTCCAGCACTTACGCTAATTACGCATCATTCCTTCAGATTTGTTTGCTGAGTGTCCAATGTGTGCCTGGAACTGTGCTAGGACAGTGTGACTTTGGGTTAGGAACTGAACCAATATTTGAAATAGGCACATTGATTTTTTTTTGTGACACAATACTTTGACATAAAGCATATTAAAGCTTTTTCAAATGTAAGGAACATTTGAAAATTGCCTTTTTCTCTTTATATTTCCCTCCTAGAATTTCATTTGAAATGGAATCATTTCATGCAATGGGCGATGAGCATCTGATGTTCTGTCCGACTCCCTCTTGTTCTTATGCTATTATGATAGACATTTTGTTGGCTACAACTCTGATAGAGATCGTCACCCATCTTGTTCTGCCCTGTTCAGTTCTTGGCGTCATCTCTGTTAATTGTGCTTTATGTTAACCCTCAATATAATATCAATAAAACATATCATTATTAATCTTTCCAAGAATTAGTTTGCATCTATAATGCTCTAAGATTTGGAGGAATCCTTACAGGAGTGATTAATGATCTACTAGTCTTTAAACGTAATTAATTAATTAACTTGTGTGTGTGTGTGAGTTTATATGTGTCTGTACCAGGTGTGAATGGTACCACAGAGCTGGATTACAGGAGGTTGGGAGCCATGATACTTGGCTGTTGAGAACTGATCCATATCCCTGTGTAAAAGCAACAAGCACTCTGAACTACTGAGCCATCTCTCCAGCCACATACTACTCAGTCTTAAAAGAACTTGCATTATTTCACTAGAGATGGTAAATTTAGAAAGTGCACAGGAGTTAGCTGCATGTACATGCAATAAATAACAGAAGTGTTCTTTGAAACAAAAATGTGAAAGGCATGACCATTAGAGTCTAGATAGTAGAATTATGCTGCCTTGATATAAGTTGTCTGTGAACTCATCAAAATCTCTAATTCGGCAAATATTCTAGTAATGTATTAGATAGTAGTAGAAATGGTCTATATAGTACTTAATTGATTGTGACTCACAGCACTAGCTGTCTTCCTATAGATATATATTTACCAGACTATACGTAACTAAAGATTGTAAATCATCCCAATCCAAGATATTTTCCATCCTTCTCTTCATTTCTTATTAGTTACTCTTCTGTTGTGCCAATAAAATAACACAAATTAAAGCAACTTAGAAATGAAAGTTTATGCAGGAGTCCAGAGAGCAAGTTCTGGACCATGCCTAAGCAGCACAGTAGAGCTGACCCTCATGGCAGAGGCAAAGGTGAGTCACCCCAAGTGAATAAGCAAGGGAGAGCAGGCCTTACCCATCATCTGCTATAGGGTGATCTTAGTACGGGAAAGATGTCCTCCATTCTGCCTCTTGCTCTGTCTGCTGTAAGCAGGAGACTCCTTCTTTACTCAGGGTAGAAGAATTAACCCCTGTAAGTTGCAACACTCAGGAGCACATCTCGTATCTCACCTGGACATCAAGGTATACTTCCTCCCCAGGGCACAGAGTTGGGGATCGGACCCTGCCTTTGCTGAGGCAGTGCTGAACAGCTGGCCCTGATGGCTGGAGTGTAGAAGAGCTAGCAAGGTGTCCAACTCAGCTACTACTTAGTCTCAGATCTAGAGCTTTGAGTTGGCCTGCCCCAACATTTACCACATCTATAAACTTCTGGAGCATGTGAAGTGGCTGTTCCTACAGATCTAAAGCTGCAGGATCTCTATATCACAAGGCAGGAACATAATATTCAAGAAGAGTCCTGGTAAAAATCTAGTATTGATAGTGCAGCAGAAGCCAGAATCTCTGAACAGACCATTGACTCATTACGATGAACACTTCCAAGTGAAGAAGTGTGGACAAAAGGAGATATTGTCAGGCATACTGTAACATACTATAGCTTCCACAGGATTTTTGTCCTTTGTGGGGGAAAGTTGCAATGGTGGAGCGTAGGTGTGGAGAGATGAGGAGATGAATGAGATTGTGGTATATGATGTGAAATTTACAAAGGACCAATAAACAGTTGTTTAAAAATGAAAGTTTATTTTGGCTTATGCTTACAGAGGGAGAAGAATAAACCACAGTGGGAAAACATTACAGGAAGAGGCAGGCATGGTGGCAGGAACAAAGAAGCTGACAGATCACATCTTGGACCATAAACATATAGCAGAAAGGAAAAGCCAGAGTGGAACTCTCCTACAGCTAGCCTTAAGGATAGACTTCCTCCACAAGGCTTCACCTTCCAATAATTCCCCAAAGTTCATGGGCAACTGTTCTTTGAAGTGCTGGCTGTGTCTTTGGATGATCCCTTTATTCCTTTCAGAAAGTCATTTGTCCCCAAGAGGTTCTCAAGGGTCCCTTACCTTACATGTCTGTTCTAGATGAGATGTAGGATTTTTGGTCAAGCTAGCTCAAAGAATTCTTGAACCTGGCTTACAGTCTCTGTACTTCTACCCTCACATTTCTTAAGAGATCCTTTGTCTTACTCTCTGAATTACCTATTATTTTCCTCCCACTACTCTGACTGCTAAAAAATGGATAAGAAAAATTGTGAGAACATAGAAAAAAAGGGTTGTGGAGACCAGTCCCAAATGATTCATCTATAACAGATCTCCTGAAACTAAGACTCAACAACCGTTGGGGAAGAAGAGATGAAACTATTTTACTAGAGAGAGAAATAGGAAGTTCACTGTGAATATGTGTCTTCTAGAAATCTTAGATAACCTGTACCCATTACGTCTCACAGATATGGGTGACTAAACAGGGGCTGAACAAGGACAATGCCAGTAGACATGCTAATGTGGAAGGGAAAAATCTCAGTAGGACTCAGCCCTCGACACAGGTCTATAGGCAGATAAAGAATGCCTAGAGGGGGAGAAATAGCCTTCCCCAGGGAAGAGCAAAACTGGTTCTCTAATATCAAGTGGTCAACACTGAAGATATATACTTATCATTAACATTACACAGATTGATCAGCCTTTTTTTAAATTTATGAATGTGCATGTGTTACTTCGTGTATATAAATGATTGATGAAAAAAGGACATGAATTTTAAAGCATATGGGGTAGAAACAGAGGGTTTAGAGGAAGAAATGATATGACTATATTATAATCTCAAAAAATAGAAAGCAACAAAAAACAGAGAATTGTAATTTTATTTCCTTTCTTATATTAATGCCAACAGTACATACTATTTTTAAAATAAAATACATAATCAAAACATTTAATCATATCACATAACAACAGTTATCTTCGCTTTGATAAAGATTTCATGACATCTGTAAAAAACACAGAACATGCTAGGTTTTCTTTACCTTTTTAATATTTCCCCATAGGGCCCCAGGTTACATGTAAAATGTGGAGACTTAAGGTCACACAGGAAGTTGCTAGTAGGACCAAGCAAAGAACGGATCTGGGACAAAACACCTCAACCCTCTGTCTTGATGCCTTTCTAAATTCTTACAAGGAGCTGAAGACAATGCTTTCCATTTTCAACCTGGCAAAGTTATCTAGGACACCTTGATGAGTATTTTCACCAATGTCGATGTCACATTCCTTCCTGCCCGATGATGAGACTAACACTACATCACTAAGATTTTATCCTCTCCAAATCCCATAAGCCATTTTATTACAGAAAATGTACTAGGAATACCCAGAGTGAGACATTTTATTCTACAAAATATCCAAGTCAGTTTATCAGAGGTTTTTCTAAACATTCAATTTTATCAAAAAGTTCAGTCCGAGGAAATGTTATGATACAGAATCATCTAAGGCAATCTGCAAACTAAATGCAATATGATGCCCTTGATAACATTTTGGAATAGGAAAAGGGTAGAAGAAAACCTGTTGAACTTCATACAAGTTATAACCCTTAGTTCATGTAATATACCTGCAAGTGCTTTGAATATAGTTGAAGTATAAAATTAATGGAACATTGACTATAGGGGAAACTTACTTCATTCAGTGGGTAGGAACACTTGCAGTATAAGCATGAAAGCTTGAGTTAGATCCGCAGAACACAGATAAAAGCTAGGTGTACCCATGGAAACTTGTAACCCAGGCGCTGGACTGATTAGAGGAGGGGTTGCTAAATAAACTTAGTTTGACAACCTGACAAGTCCGGAACTTCAAGGTATCATCTTCCATGATACATATTATTGATGGTACACCCTTCATGTTAAATGATGGCAATACACTGTGTCATCATTTTTGCTCTTGATCTAAACTCTAATGATATATGATGTGACATATAGCATAAAGATTAGAATTGAATATATCTCTGTGTGTGCTACAGCCTCTCACAATGGCATAAGCCACCTTGTCTCATTGAGTCTTCTTCAAACGGCATGTAAAATTACTGCCTCAAATAGTATCTTTGAGTCTATAAACACTGTTGGTGTTGCTTTTAGTCTTGTATTAGCAGATATGCACTGCAGGAAGAAAAAAGGCATTTAGGCAAGTTGCCAGCAAAATATACCTGTGTTTTTCTTCATGCATCTATGAAATGTTTAATGAACAAATCTTTTATTTCATGGACTATAATATATACACTTATGGTAAAAAACTGGTAGCTCAGACACAGTCTCTCTGTTGAAAATTACATCATAGATTAATGAGTTTGTTAGTAATTTGAAAGAGCTACAGGATGAAAGACATTTCAAATATGAGGACATTTGTCAGAGGAACATGACAGAACATGAAGATGAAGAACTTCTTGAACATTAAGGGAACACTAAACTAAAATATAAACTAGAAGAATATAGACAAATAAAGATTCTGGGGGAATTTTCCTGTTAAATAAAGTCTCATTGAGGAGTATATGCTGACCTATTTCTGTACCTTTAAGGAACTTGGTATATTTGCCATATTACTGCATCTCCTATTCTGATCAGTTGTATGGTTATTAGACATTTTCACATAGATGAAAAATGTCAGTATTAAAATTATGAAAATCTAGAAAAGAGAGAGTTGGAATTTTAGAAATGTCATCAAAGTGGGTCTTAAATAATTTCTCTATCACAGTAGTCTAAAGTACAATGAAGGTTCAATAGACAGAGAATTTTAGAAACTGGTTGTAGGTGGGATCTGTGGTTGCAGAAGATGCTATGATAGTGGTAAATGCTGTGTGATATTGGGTCTCAATTAGTCTTACAAACTGATGAGTTTCCACCTCACACCAGTCAGAATTCAGGTGATAATAGATGCTGGCAAGGATGTGGAGAAAGAGGAACACTCCTCCATTGTTGGTGGGATTGCAAACTGGTACAACTACTCTGGAAATCAGTCTGGAGGTTCCTCAGAATATTGGACATTGCACTACCTGAGGACCCAGCTATACCACTCTCAGGCATATACTCAAAAGATGCTCCAACATACAACAAAGACACCTGCTCCACTATGTTCATAGCAGCCTTATGTATAATAGCCAGAAGCTGGAAAGAACCCAGATGCCCTTCAACATAGAAATAGATACAGAAAATGTGGTACATCTACACAATGGAGTACCACTAAGCTATCAAAAACAATTACTTCATGAAATTCACAGGCAAATGGATGGAACTAGAAAATATCTTGGGTGAGGTAACCCCCCCAAAAAAACCCAAAACCAACCAAACAAACAAACAGAAAGAAAAAATTACACATGGCATGCACTCACTGATTAGTGTATATTAGCCCAATAGCTCAAATTACCAAAGATACAATCCCGAGACCATCTCAAGAAGATGGATGACAAAAGTGCAGATGCTTCAGTCCTTCTAAAAAGGGGAACAAAAATATTCATAGGAAAAGATATGGAGACAAAGTTTTGAGCAGAGACTTAAGGAATAGCCTTTCAGGGCCTGTTCCACCTGGGGATTCAGCTCATATATACACAGCCACCCAAACTAAACAATATTGATGAAGCCAAGAAGTGCATGCTGACAGGAGCCTGATACAGCTGTCTCCTGAAAGTCTCAGCCAGAGCTTAACAAATACAGAGGTAAATGCTAGTACCAAACTATTGAATTGAGAATGGAGTCCCCATTGGAGGAGTTAGAGAAAGGATCGAAGGAGTTGAAGGAGCTTACAACCCCATAAGAACAACAATGCCAACAAACCAGAGCTCCCAGGGACTAAACCACCACTTAAATACTATACATGGACAGACTGATGGCTCCAACGGCACATGTAGCAGAGGATGACCTTGGTGGGCACCAGTGGGAGAAGAAGCCTTTGGTCCTGCCAAGGCTAGACCCTCCAGTGTAGGGGAATGTCAGGGTGGGGAGGCAGGAAGAGGGTGGTTGGGGAGTTGGAATAGGGGGCTTATGTCCAGGAAATCGGGAACGAGAATAACATTTGAAATGTAAATAAAAAGTATCCAATAAAAAGAATAAGACACAAAAGTGAAGGAAGTTGAAGTGAGGTGGATGGCAGACTCATGACAGCATCAGGCTCACTGAAAGTACTGAGATTGGTACCCTAACACTGTAACAGGACCATATTGATTTAAATGTGAGTATCTCACAGAACTGGTTAGGTAATACAGCTTGGTCCTCAGCCATTGGCACTACTGAGTGATGCCTAGACGGGGCAAGCTCTAACTTTATCAACTTAATAATCTTACGAGTCCAGACTAAATGGGCTTTTAGGAAATGTAGTCTGATTGGAAGGAATGGATCACCTTGAAGGATATGTTCTGTTCCCTTCGCTCTACACTGGAGTTGGGGGAGAGGAAATTATCACCGTAATATGTGGTGTAAATTGTTTTTAAATACAAAAGATAAAACATTTCATCTATAAATTAATTTTGTCATGTACTCTGTCTTAGCAATGAAGCTCAAGTAACTCACTAAATGAGAAGGCTAAATTACCACCAGGTAGGTTGACAATAGATACATTTTGACAAAGAGGTGCTTTATGTCTCCAGCAAGATGGTGTAGGCTACTATGAGATTTCATCATATTGCTCAAAACAGCACTCAATTTAAAACTTATGAATTGCTTATTTCTGGAATTTTCCATGTAATATTTTTGGACTGTGGGTGACCACATGTAACTGAAACCGTGGAAAGCAAAACAGCAAAGCTGGACTACCATACAAAATAAGCATTACACATGCTTTGTAGATTTGCTACATTTTTCTGCAAATATTTAGGTTGAGTTCAAGTGTGTTCATGTTTACATATGGATGTGCATTTTATTCGGCCTCTACAATGGTTAGAGTTTGTGCTTTCCCCCACTTGGATCTGTTTAATTCTATTGTGCAATTCATTGTTTTTATTTTTGTCATTTTTAAAGCTACATTATCTCTCCTTTTTAATTTTTTAAAGCGATTACTTCACTCCCATTTAAACTTATTTTCTTAATTAAGGTTGTATATTCCCCCATCTCTAATAATTACTTTGCCATAACAAAGAAGGTTTTACAATGTACTGTGATCCAAATTTACATAATTATTTTAATTGCCCAAATTATGAGAAAGACTTTTAATATTTTGTTGCTGTTTAATTTTGATTTTTACAATGGACACAGGAGAATATTGGGTTTCCATCTCTATCACTTTCTGCATTACTCCCTTGAGTCAGGGCTTCCCACTGAACGTAGAACTTTACTCACACCCAATCAGCCTCAGAACCTTCTTTCTCTATCCTTCATGTTGCCAGGATGACATGGACATGATTGGTTATGCCCAGCTTTTTCTTTAGTCTAGATGCTAAGGATTTGAACTCAGGCACTTATGATGTTACGTGTGTGTGTGTGTGTGTGTGTGTGTGTGTGTGTGTGTGTGTGTGTGTTTGTGTGTGAATTTAAAAGAGCATCTACATAAAATTGATATATTTGTTTCTAGCATTTTAGAATGCTTTGTATATCTTGAACCCATTTGGCCTTGTATCCTTCTTATTGCTTCTTTGTAGATGCATTTTATTTGATTATGCTTTACTGTTAGTCAGACCAGGAGCCCTGCGAATAATAGGCAAGAATGTTACCAGTAAGCTACTTGAAGACCAAGATGCACATCTGCTACATATGTGCAGGAGACCTGTATGTTCTTTGGTTGGAGGTTCAGAATTTGAGAATCCCAAGGGTGCAGGTTAATTGACTGTGTTGGTCTTCCTGTGGAGCTCCTATTCCTCTAGAGCCAGCAATCCTTAGTTCTATCCTTCTGTAAGAGTTCCCAAGCTCCATCCACTGTTTGGCTGTGAGTGTCTATATCTGTCTGAGTCAGCTGTTGGGTGGAGCCTCTCAAAGGACAACATGCTGCACCCCACACACCCAAAGAATCTAAACAATAAGGACGTTCCCAGAGGAAGCTTTAATCTCACTTTCAGTGGAAAGTAAAGTAGTCATAAGAGGCAGAGGGAGCGAGAGAACTGGGAGGGATGGTGATGGGGATAGGAATGGGGAGTTCAGGAGCAGGTGTGGGAAAGGACAAGAGAGATGTCTAGATGGCCAGGAAAATGAATGGAAATCTTCAACTAATAGACGTGAAGAGGTAGGGAAGGGCTATCTCAAGGACAATACATGACTTGGGATAAGGGAGGTGGTCAAGAATCAATGGATGACCGTAGCTGTGATCCATAACATTGGAATCATGTGGTTATGTAATCTGAAGAGGCCACCTACTGTAGCCAGGCAGGGATCCCAGTCGAGTAACAGTTGTAGAATTGACGGCCTGCTTCTGCTCTGAGGCTGGGCATGGCGACTTCGGGAGGTAGAGGGAGGGGGGTTTGTCTGTGCTTACCCCATGCTGCCGCCCCACTGGGGTGTGTACTGGCTGTAATGAGGACACAAGGAGCCACTTTAGGGGTAGGAAAGTGCAATGTGCAATGGGAGATATGGGAAAGGCTGGGGTTGTGGGATTCTCTGAGTCTTGGACATTCAGGCACTCCTGGGAGTTGCCAAAGAGCAGAGAACAGAGTTGGAGCCGGTGGACTCGGAACAGTGTGTAGCCGGGGCTCAGGGACAAGTGGAACTCCACCTTGTCCCAGCAGAGATGATTGTGCTTAGCTTGGTGGAGGTAGGCTTGGTGGCAGTTGTGACTGGGAGCACAGAGAAGCCTTCTACAGGAGACGAGGCTGTAGCTCTGTAATTGAATGCCTTCTTCAGGGCTCCCATGTTGGATCTTGATGAAAAGAGACAGTCCATGGTTCTAAACAGTTTACTGTCATGGTGGAAAGTGAATGAGTAAAACCATACCCCATTTCTCGCGGTGGGCCTGAGATTAAAAACCCTTTTGTAGGGAAGAAAGTGTAGTAAAGGAAGCTTATTGGCTAAGTCATTCGCATGGAGAACTCTGTTTGGGCTAAGTGACCACAGGGCACATCTCTTTTATGTGAGGGGCACAGCACCTGTTTCAATTCAGGAGTTTGGCAGGGAGCTGGGAGTCACTTAAGCCTCCGGTGTGTGTCCACTGAGTTTCCTGGTCTTGATCTGCTCTACCTTACCAAACTTCCTGACATGGTTTTATTTTCCATAGAGACCCTACCCTCAAAACTTTCAACACAAAATTTATCCTGTCTACAAGAAATGCAGGCATGGCAGATGAAGCAGAGACTGAGGAAATAGGAAGTAGCCAACCAATAACAGCCCCAAGTTGAGACCATGGGTAAGCACCAATCCCTAACACTATTAATGATGCTCTGTTATCCTTAGAGCTTAATTCGATCTTTATCTTTAAGTTCTTCCTCCCCTCCCTGAAGTCATCCGCATTAATGATTTTTTAGACGTTTTCTGACTTCTTTACTAGTTTTGGAGTGAGTCTGTATGCTATTTCTACATTTTGATGTTAGGATTCATAAATAAAAAAAAAATCTAAAAGTTTTGAAAGTCTCTAATCCATCCAGCAACTTAAAGAGATTAAATGTCTGCTGTTCCTCACATCATCTTCTCAGTCATTTGCCCCATTGTTTACGAATATGTTATCCTAATTCGGTTATAATTTCTGTAACTTAGTTATTCCTTTGCTCATGTGTATTCATACTCACTGTCTTATAATTCCTTTGTCCACCAATATTTACTGTGCACTTCTGATTCCTTCTCAGCCCAGTGCTTCTAAAATCTAGCAGTGCTTTTGTGCTGGTTTGCAAGTTTTTAGTATTTAATGAGAATTTATTTGCCTTACTCTCAGTTTGAATTATACTGAAGCATTACAAAAAGCATTTGCCTAAAGTCGCATTGTCTGCACGTGGACTCTACTCTCCTGGTTTCTGGTTGCTGATACCAGGTCTAAGAAGCATCATCTCTTTTCTATTTCTGATTTTGTCATTGTCTGCACTTTCTTTTCTTTGCTTCTGACGTTTCTATTGTCTACACTTCTGCTGTGTTGTTTCTACATGAAAGGTACCTTTGAATTGCTTCATTATTTTTGCTGTATTTTTTAACTGACATGTTATTGCTCTTCAAACATGAAAACTACATAAATATAGAGTATCTAATTTTCATTGGTTTACCAAGTATCTTCAACCTTCTCTTTAGAGATTGATTCATTTGTTCATTTTTGCAACAATTATTTTTACAATAACTGTTGTGTGGTAATGTAAAAATATATTATGACATACACATATCATCAAATATTGAAAATGCTAACATGCTGCCCCATGCCTCCCCATCTCTTCCATCATTTATGCCAAGGCATATCAATATGCTTCAATCAAACAATTTTACCTTTCCTAATCTTCCAAGTATCTGCTTTTCTCTTCATCTGCGACTTACTAACCCGTTCTATATCCCAGCAGATAAAAGATTACATAAGTTTTGTTTTCCTTTTCTTTATTGCATCAATTTCTTTACAAATACAAATTATTCATATTTTGGTAATTTCTTATTTTTCACTTTAATTTTGTTTTCCTCTATGTTGCCTTTAATCATTTTAAAAAGCATTTATTTGATAGTTTCTTTTTCATGTTCTCTAATTTCAATTTCTGGGGATATTAATTTTCTACTGTGCTGTTTCTGTTCATGTCCCATGTGGTGGATCATTTCCTTAAGTAAATTGTAACTTTGGATTATGTGTTTATTTTCCATGGTGGTCTTCCCCACCACACCATCTCCTGCTGTCAATGAGAAACACATATCCTCTTGATTTGAGAATTATCTCTACCGTGTGCTTTCTTGTCATTAGGGCTAGGCTCAATCAGGAAGTTTACAATGATCTTATGGTGGTATTTTTTGCATTATTTTCTTCACTTGTGATCCTATCTACACAAGCAATGAATTCTGAGCTGACACGTCTCATGGCTCATTCTAGGCTTTTCTGTTTCTCCCAAAGACCTTTTTATTTTTTTATTTTATTTTTTTTTCTCTGAGTTGCCAGAAGGAAATGCTTTCCTTGGTACCTTTCTGCCTTCGTGTACTTGCACACACAAATGGCCCCAGCTTTACACTCAAAACCCAGTTAAGCTCCTCTAGTTTAGACTCCATAGTTTCTGTCCTTGCAAAACAAAGGATTTCCATCCTTTCTGCTACTTCCAGTTACACCGTGAATTCACTTGAAAATGCAAGCATTTGGCTCAGCATGGTATTCTGTGCTTATTTCAGTTGTAGCTAGTCAAGGCACTCAAAAAAAAAAAAAACCAAAAAACACTGATGTATAAATAAATATATTGCAATACCGAGCATGTTGGATAAACTGAATGGAATGGGACAGGTAGTCCAACAGTTGCCGTCTTCATTCTGGAAAGGCTGAGAACCTAGCCTATGCTCAGTTCATAAGACTGGATGTGACAGCAGCACCAATATGGTACTAACCATCTGGATGATGATCAGAGAACTGCTGGTCTTCAATCCGTGTTGGAAGGCTAAAGAAGCATGTTCTTAATGGTAATAGCCACAACAATGAGCTATATGCAGTCACCAGCATGAAGCAAAAACTGGGCAAGCAAGAAACACTGTTTTGCCTTCAGCTCTCATTACATATGTGCTGCTGGTGGAAGGTACCCCCATGGTTAATTCTATCTGAACATACCTCCACAGACCTGTCTAAAGGCTTCGGGATTGTAAATGCATCGTCGATCTACACTGACCATAACAATGGTAAAGTTTTATCATTACTTATTTTCAGCAGCAGTTCCACATGTGCAAAGTCAGAGGGAACTAAAGACTCAGGCTGTGATTGTTTGAATTGCAAAGTCAGGTGCAGGATTATTAGAGCATCATTGGCATGAAGAAGGCAGGTCTTAAGTGTCTTAGCTTAGACCTTATAATTCCACAGGTGTGTGGGTGTGTGTTTATTTAAGTACTACCCTACCCCATGGCTTTATTTTTTTTTTAACCTTTGCTTTCCAATCATTCTGTATGGCTTCCATTTTTTAAGAGATTATTTCAAATACTTATTTCCTTTTAATTAATAAAGTGTGTGTGTGTGTGTGTGTGTCTGTGTGTGTGTGTGTGTGTGTGTGTGTGTGTGTCTGTGTGTCTGTGTGTCTGTGTTTGTACCTGTCATAGCATACGGGTGGAAGACAGAAACACCAGTTCTTACTTCATCTTCCACCGTGTGCATTTGGGAGATTGAACTCATGTCATCAGCCTTGAATAGCAGCTCTTTAACCTTCAAAGACATCTTGCTGGTCCAAATAAGTGTTTTCTAAGCCTGTAAAGTTATAATACACAGGAGGTATTATAGATGGTCACATCTCTATCGATTTCTTTCTTCAAGTATAATAGAACACTTCAACTTATACAGTATAGTATGTTCCACAGTTCTATTATGAAATGGAAAACATCCGAAATGAACTGACAATTTGGTACCTAATTCTAAGGTAAGATAAATTCATCATCCAATGTAACAGCCACTAGACCTATAAAATGTGAAGACTCCAAATGCATTCAGTATAATAAAAAATGCAGTTTTCTAAAAAAAAAATGCAGCTTTCTTTTTTTCAATCTCAATCCAAAGTTAATCATAGATACCATGTTTAATTAAGACTCCTTCTTTGACATGTCGAGGAAACGTTGATAGGTGGATCTAACTCATTCCATTGTGAATTTGATAGAATTTAGAAGTAAATAAATATTAATGAAAGTTTAGAATTCAAATAGTTAGATTTATATAATAAATTTATGCAAGTGTAGTGGATTACCAGATATCTCAGTTTGTTTGAGATTGAAAGTTTTCCTATATAAGAGGTGTTGAGTGTCTCAGAGAAACTTTGGAGTGCTCTAGCTCACAGGATAGAAACTCACTGGATTTCAATGGGAAAATACGTCTCCAGTGGCCAATTGTTTCCTAGGTTTCTAATTTAGAATACTAATTCTATCCAAGGTCCTCTCAGAAGGTGTTCTCACCTTGAATCTGAATTGTTATGTATGGGAAGCAGGTTGTATTATCATATAGAAACAAATAAAAACAGGGTAGAATATAGATATCTTTTTGTTCAGATTTAATTTCATGTTTGTGATGATGTAAGCTTTTTCAACTATTTTTACTTGACTCTTGCTTTCTTTAATGCTTTCTGACAAGAAACATTCTTTTTTTTTTTTTCTTTTTTTTTTTTTTTTTTCCGGAGCTGGGGACCGAACCCAGGGTCTTATGCTTCCTAGGCAAGCGCTCTACCACTGAGCTAAATCCCCAACCCCGACAAGAAACATTCTTAAAGCAAGTATTAAACATGTATTGTTTTATCTCACCATGACATAGATATTTTGAGTAATGTTACTGTTAATGAGTTTCATTTATAGATAATTCTAATAAAGCACATAGAAGTTAAGTAATATATAAAATGATACATTATTCTGGATAAGTACTTTCTGGATTAATAGTGGGTGTTAATATGGCTTTATCTACCTCCAGGATAAAGACACTTTGTCCTCAATCTGCTGAATATTTAGTATTTATTTTTGAGATTCTAAGATTAGTAAACCTTAAACCTAAGATTATCTTTATGAATTGTTATCTACGAGAGTTATGTTATCACCATGACTTGAAATCTACACAGAATTAAATTAGTATTGGAATTATAACAAATTTCTAAAACTAATAGCTTAAGAAAAGAAAGATAGGTCAATTCTTTTAATCTAATCAGTCCAAATTATGCTTATAGGTGTTTTTATCTCTGGAAAAATTTTGGAGGTAGAATCAATTCATTTTTCCTTCTATGGTTTCTAGAGTTTCACTCCTTGCTTCCTTTGTTCTTAGAATATTTGCAAACTAATTCACAATTGCCCTCCTTTGTCATTGTGCCATCTTATTTTCTGGCTCCTTTGTCAAATTTCCTATGCTGTACATATGTGACTTATCTATCTTAAATTTAGTATCTGCACAGATAAAACAGAAAAATATATTATCACAAGATTCTTTACTATATCACATATGCACAAATATTATTGTTATTTAGGGTTATAGCCTATATAATGTATATATTCTATATATAGCTTATAGGGCTATAGGCCATGGCATCTTGTAAGTCATTAGTCAGTTTAACACACACACACACACACACACACACACACACACACTCAGTATATGTGTGTGTGTGTGGGTGTGTGTGGTGGCTCTTGACATATGCCTGAGATGCCCACAGCATAACAAATTATGGCTATAGATAAGTCTTTAAGCAAAGCCTAGATTCTAAAAAATGTTGTTGATAGATCATTTATTAATATGTCCATAGCATGAAGAAGAATTTATATACAACTAACTTTCTGAGGAGTAAGACACGTTAGCAGCATTTGTTCTAAATTGCATTGTTTCTTGTTAGTTCTCTTATAAACTTATCTAATGATTTTTGCATGCCAATTTTCTTCATCATTGAGTGCTCCTATGAAAACAGTTTACTTCAAGCACTGTTATGACATGCACCAATTTTAATGACAGGATGGACAACTCTAAAGTGATTTCATGTGGACATCCATCTGCTTGTTTTGAATCAAGACAACATGTTCTCATTCTTCTGGGAAACCTAGTGAAGATCTGTAGACTATTGTTCCTTCAACGTTCTTAAACAGTGGAGCTTCTGTATTTATAACAGTAGATCTAGAAGAAGTGCTTGAAGAGATGCAGACTGTCCACGTAACATATGAGATTTATATGTGACTCATACCCTAGGCTTACCTTCTACCAACCCTTGTCTAATGCCCTCTTGCCTCATCTTACACAGTATGTCTACATAGCCTCAAGTATATTTTGTACTGCTATGTAATCCCCATCAACTGGGAGGTTAGGAGACCAGGTTATTAATTTCCAATTTCAGAGAATGAGAGAGAGAGAATGAGAGAGGGAGGGAGACAAGGAGGGAGGGAGAGAGAAAGAGAGAGAGAGAGAGACAGAGAGAGACAGAGACAGAGACAGAGACAGAGACAGAGAGACACACAGAGAGACACACAGAGAGAGACACAGAGAGACAGAGAGAGAGAGACAGAGAGGCAGACAGAGAGAAACAGAACATTTTTGATTGATTTTCACTGGAGATATTATGAGATATTTATGACCAGAGAGAGACACAAACAAATAACTATCTTGAAGTACCAGTTTTAAAATCATTTTGAACCATCTTCCTTAAGGCATATTTTAAAAATATTATTTATTACCTATTCCCATTAAATTAATGCACTCTACTTTTCCTAAAGGCCCTAAGAAATAATATAGAAATTGAAACAAAGCTACCATGGATTGAATATATCTTTTCAATGCTGTGCCTTAGATCTTTGAGTTTTCGAAAGAGCTGGTAGCTTAAACGTGGACTCAGAGATTTTTCTCTGGAAGGCTTACATTTCAAAATTATTTTTCCAAACAGCCGTTTATATAACTACGTGTTTCCATGTACATATACAAGCATATTACATATAAACAAGTTATAATTTAAGTGAAATTACAACTGTGGGCTTGTTTTTAATAGGAAAATAGTTGTGAAAATAGTCCCTTAAATTTAAAACTATTTTGCCCTTCAGCAAAATCTTAGGATTCCTAATGCTGCAATACAATATCATGGAGAGAAAAGGGTTTATTTGGCTTACACTTCCACATCACTCTTCACTACGGAAAGAAGTCAGGACAGGAACTCAAGAGGGCAAAAACCTGGAGGCAGGGTCTGATGCAGAGAACATGGAAGAGTTGCTTACTAGGCTGGTTCCTCATCACTTGTTCAGCTTCCTTTCTTATAGAACCCAGGTCCACCTGCTGAGAGACAGCCCCACCTGCAATGGGCTGGGCTCTCCCCTATAAGTCAATAATTAACAAAATGCCTTAAAGGTTTTTATAGCCAGATCTTATGGAGTCATTTTTTTTATCATTGAAGTCCCCTGGTCTCAGATGACAGTAGCTTGTGCCAAGTTGACATAAAACTAACCAGCACAAGTAGCAACTTTCATATAATTTATTATTAAATTAACAATGAGAAAACTGGGCTGTGTTAGAGAACAAAAATGAAATGACTTCATCAGACTCACTCAATAGAAATAAATTCCTATTAGAATGTAAATATGAATGGCTCCTCCTACCTTGACCCTATTCGATCAGTGAATAAGTCCTCAGAACTGTGGAAATGTTTTATAACCCTTTTTAAAACTCATCCTTTCATAGTGATCTCAGAGATAAAAATACAGCCGTGGGGCACGAAGAAGGCTAATTTTGGCAGATAATGTAGGGTGAGTATTTCTATTAATATTTACCTCTGAACAATAGGTATTCACAAAATCCCAGATGCATTCTCCTCTCCCCAAATCCAACATTGTCCTTGAAAGAGGACAGAGACAAACCATCCATCCTTCCCCCTCACCCTGCAGGTGAAATGGCATTCAATATCACATACTTATCCTTAGCTTGCTAGCAAAAAAAAAAAATAAAAGAAATTCTGCACTCATCCACAGCATACACATTATTCTTCACTCCTGTGGTGGTTAGATCTGGAGAAAGGCATGTGGCTATTTTTGCATAGTTGTTTACAAACCTATCCTCCTCCTCAGGGGCTGTACTCAGCTGAGATTAATTTTCCGAAGGAAAATTAGAAGAGCTGCAATCCTTCTGGTAAGGCCACTGGTTTCCTCAAGGAGCACCAAAGCGACCTTGCTCCTTCGCTTCACTGCATCACAAGCAAAGACCATAATTGCAGTGACTTATGGTTGATGACAAGACCTGACATTCTCTGAATACTTAAGGATTTTGTAAGCTCATTTACATTCTACAACAACAAGCAAGCAAAGAAGAGAACAGGTGTTAAGTGTCCCACTACTGAGAAAATTACAGCTAAGGAGGTTAAATCATCTGTCAATGTCGAACAGCTACTATGTGTTAAACCACAGATCAAATTCCAAAATATTTATGTTACATTTCACTGTCAATCTCTTTTGATATGTTTTTATTCTCTTCTTTTTTTTTCCAAGGCTACCCTGGCTTCGTAGGGAGGGGGAATATCTTTGAGGGATGATGATGTCAGGCTTTGCTTAAGTGTACGTTTGCAGAATAACTGTTCAATATATATCACATTAAATAGCATTAAAGGGTGTTCACACATATTTGTTCATGTGCATGGCAGTTCTGTGTATTGTCTGCAGATCAAAGCACCAAACTGAATCTATCAAGCTTGTTGTTAGAAGTAGCTGCATTCATTTTACAATATTACAGAAGATGCTGAACATTACTCCTTTGTAGGGAAGTTACTTCTCAGATCATATGATGAGGAGGAAAAGAGGAGAAATTTTTATTATAGTTTCCACCATCAGACAATGGCTAGACAGAGTATGCTAGCTTGCTTTTCTGTTGCCATGATAAAATGCTGAGCAAAACTGTCCCAGGAAGGAAAGAGTTTATTCTCTCTCACAACTTGCAGGTCACAATCCATTGCTGAAGGAAGCCAGGGCTGGAATTCAAGGTAGGAACAGAAAGATAGGAACTGAAATAAAGAACATGGGAGGAGTGCTGTTTACCAGGTTGTTCCACATGGCTTGCTCAGTTGGTTTTCTTCCATAAACCAAGAGCATTTCTGAAGGTTGGCACTACCTTCAATGAACTGGGTACCCTACATCAATTGTTAAATAAGAAAGCTCCCATAGATATGACCACAGACCAAGGCATTGGTTGCAATTACTCAACTAAGGTTTCCTTTTCCTAAGTATGTTAATTTGGTGAACAACACAAAAATCTTACTAGTATACCAATCAAGAGAAGGTCAGTGCACTTGATTATATTAGAGGAGAAGGAGACATGAAGGTTACATTCTTTTATTAAAGAATACTGTGCTTCTTTTGGAAGAATTATGGACGTATTGCATTTAACTTTGAGGATGAGTGCTGAGGACTGAAAGCTACTGAAATCACAACATACTATCCAATAATACTGTCAACATGTGACTCTAGAAAGCATATAAACAACAAAGTATAACAGATTAGTTAGCCAATGCTGAATGTTGTAACAAAAAAAAAATAGAATGATGTTGCAACCTAGGGTGTGGCAAAACTTACTTTAGCCAGACTAATCTTAGGAAGTATCTCCAGATATGATACTTAGATTAGAATATTCTGAGGAAGCTCTATCTAAGAAATCTGGGAGAGTATTCTGATAGAGACTTAGACTGAGAAAATCTGGAGATGGATGAAAGTGTTGTATTTGAGAAGCACAAATAAGGCCACTGTAGTGAAGGGAGAGGACAGTGTCAGGTAGATGCTGGAAGAAAGGATCCTGGCAGTCCTGGTGGGTGATATTTAGAACTTAAAATTTATTCCAAGTACATTGAGCAGTTCTTAGAAGTACTTAAACTAAGGATTACTGAGGCATTGTGCACTCTTTAAAAACGATCTCTATAGAGAAAACTATCAAAGTAGAGGAAAAGGGAAAATATGGAAAACAATACTTATAACCAGTAGGATTGTATGGGGTGGATAATCATGAAATCTTGGAGTCCTGTGCTATGATTGTGAGGCAGTTGACTCAGGAGATATGGCTTGATGTGGCAGTTTATATATGCATGACAAACGAACCCAAACATCAGAATAATCAAATAATTATTTATTCAGATTAAAGCAATGCTTTTCTCACAAGCTATTATACATTTCTCTCCTAACATAGCTGTGGTTTGAACTCAGGAATGAACTCACCTCTAATACACATGTGTGCACACTATAATGATGGACTTGATCCATAGCCATAGGTGTGGAAATGAGAAGAGAGACCCAGATGGGAGATGTTGTGAGGAAAATTCATCAATTTCTTTTAGTACTGGATGAGATTTTTGGTGTTGTATCCGAGTGAAGTCTTAACAAGCCAAAATTAATATCAAGGCAGGGACAAGATGGAAATATGGAGAGAAGTATATGGAAATGGAAAGAAGGGAAAGAGGAGAACAGAAAGTGTGGGAAGAGGCATAGAGCAAACAAGCATACTAAAACCAAAATGTATGTGAAAGTGAAAAAATATAAACAAACAGAAATAAACTTAGGAATGTCTACTGATCCTTAATAACAAAGATCAAAAGGAAAACTGGATGTCAGAGTTTGCAACACCAGTAGCATGATTCACTGTTTTCTATGTGCTTTAAAGGAAAGATATACTGGATGCTTTAAATACCATATAGAGCCCCTGAAATTTGAGAGCAATCAACTTGTCCCAAACTCCTTAATTTTATATTTGCAAGACCAAGATTAGAACTCACATCTATCTAATTCCAAAACATTTTTTTCTCATTGTACATTGGTTTTGTCAATTGATGGACTATTTATAAATAACAACATATACTATGGAATGTTTTATTCATTAGGTATTTTTCAATATTGTGCTATGTAATTTTTTGTGTGCTCATTACCTTTCTTATATAACACTCTATTGGGTTTGTATTATATATTTTTGAGCTGATGCACACATGGGACATTTCTAGGTTTCAAGAATTTATTTTTAGCCAGGTATAGTGGCATATGCCTTTAATCACAGCACTTGTGGGGAGACAAAGACAGGAAGATTGCTGAGTTTAAGGACAGCCTGATCTACAGAGAGTAAGTTCTAGAACAGCCAGACAATTCTATACAGAGAAACAGTTTTAAAAACAAAAACAGGCTTTCTTGCTCCTTACTCTTCGCCTTTTCCCCTCTTCGCCTTTGTCCCTTCTCTCACCATTCCCCTTCCCCCTCCACTCCACATGCTCATGGCTGGACTCTCCTCCTCTCCTCTTCTACTCTTCTCTCATTACACCTTTCCACATTGGAAAAAAAAAACAAAAACAAAAACAGAAATATTTTTTATTATAGAAATTCTCTTAAGATACCACCTACACTGACATGTTCACTTGAGTCTGTTGATTTATATTTAATAGAATTGCTAGATCAGATATTTAGCTGTAGAATAGTTTCTCAAAATCTTCCCCAAAAGAGTTGTACCAAATACCTTCATTTTTAGAAACAGGAAAAATGAGTCTCTAAGTGAGTTAGGAATTACCAATGAAGAGGGATCTGAGCTTGGACAAGAACCATAGTTGACAGCTTTCCAAACATATCCTTTTTCCAGGTCACCATCCATCTATTCCAGCATGTTCCAAGACATGTGCTTAAGAACTCATTCTTTATGTGGAGAAAGAAGAACACTCTTCTATTGCTGGTGGGATTGCAAACTAGTATAACCACTCTGAAAATCAATCAGGAGATTCCTCAGGAAATTGGAAATATTTCTACCTGAAGACCTAGCCATACCACTCTTGGGCATATTCCTAAAAAGTGCTCTATCAGACCACAAGGATACATGCTCCACTCTTTTCATAGTTGGAAACCACCCAGACGTCCCTCAACTGAAGAATGGATACAGAAAATGTGGTTCATTTACACAGTTGTCTTATTCAGGGTTTCTATTCTTGCACAAACATCATGACCAAGAAGCAAGTTAGAGACGAAATGGTTTATTTACCGTATATTTTCACATTGCTGTTTATCACCAAAGGAAGTCGGACTGAAGCGCACACGGGGCAGGAAGCAGGAGCTGATGCAGAGGCCATGGAAAGATGTTACTTACTGGCTTGCTTTCCCTGGCTCGCTCAGCTTGCTTTCTTATAGAACCCAAGACTACCAGGGCACACACAAGGGGCCCTCCCCCATTGATCACTAATTGAGAAAATGCCTTACAGCTGGATCTCATGGAGGCATTTCCTAAATAGAGGCCCCTTTTTCTGTGATAACTACAGCTTGTTTCAAGTTGACACATAAAACCAGCCAGTACAACAATGGAATACTGTTCCTTTATTAAAAATGAGGACATCTTGAATTTTGCAGACAGGAGCCTAGCATGGCTGTCCTTTGAGAGGCCCTACCAGCAACTGACTGAAACAGATGCTTACACCCAATCAGTGGACTGAGATCAGGACACCTATGGAGGAATTAGGGGAAGCATCGAAGGAGCTGAAGGGGAAGAAGACCGCATAGGAATACTAGCATTTTCAACTAACCTGGACCCCTGGGAGATCCCAGAGACTGAGCCATCAACTAGGTAGCATCCATAGGGCAGGTCTGGGCACCCCACTCCTTTTTCATATACAACAGAGGTCTGGTTTCAGTGGAAACAGATGTGCCTAACTCGGGAGAGACTTACGGCCCCAGTAAGAGGGGGATACCCAGGATGTGGGGAGAGGGGGAACATGGTCTTTTAGACAGTGGGGAGGGGAATGGCATGAGGAACTATGTGGAGGGTGGGCAGAAAGGGACAACAGCTAGAATGTAAATAAATAAAACAATTAATAAAATACATTCATAAAAAATAGAACTCATTCATTTTTGGACTAGAGAGATGGCTAGGCATTTAAGAGTGGAGAGTGCTTCAGGAGCCTGAGATCATTTCCTAGCACTCCTATCAGGCAATCACTTCTAACTCCAGCTCTAGTGGATCCAGAACCTCTGGCCTTCACAGACATGTGCCATCACACAAACACAATAAAAGGCAATAAAAATAATCTTTAAACAAATGAATGTGATCAATCCGTTTTATCACTGTGTTTTGTCAAAAACTGAAATACCTTCATTATTCTTGTCCTTGTCTAGGAATCCAGGATAAAACTGGTAAGAAGATGAATTGCAAAAGCAATATTGGACCACCTTTGAGTAAAGGCTGTGTGGTGGGGACACGAGGCAACTGCTGCTTGGGGAATCTTTGATGCATCCTTGCCTACAAAGGAGATCCTCCCAAAACAGAGACACTGGCTTTAGCTGGAGGCCTGGTAAACAATTGTTTCCTAGAAGAACATCCACATTTTCAAAAATTTCTTCTAATACCACTTTACCTTTATTCTGGATACCATCATTTATAAAATCATCTCAATTCGATCAAAAGTCAATTCCATCAGCTACCACAGCAAACCAAGCGCATAAAAATATACACTGAAAAATGACCTACATTTTTCAAAGGCATAACAGAATAGAACCACTTCAGCAATTTAACCTCACAGTGTTTTAATAACCACAGAGGAGTCAGCTGCGTCCTATCTGAGATGAGTATGTGTACATTTCAGATCCATACCTGGATAGATTCACGACAGAGAAATCCACAAGGAGGATATTGACTTCGTGGACAGAGTGACTTGCAGGAAGCTCGCCTCATGCAGTATTTGAAGCTATAATTATCATTCTATGGAAAGTCCCTGTATTATTATGTTAATTTTATGACAAACACTAAATAAACACCTTGTCAAGTTTCCATCCTTGTCTCTGAATCTCTGATATGCCATTTATTATCTAGGATACCGTAGACAAGTGATTTTTACTTTGTATAAATTTACAGAACTCCCACTCCTTGTCTGTGTAAGCTAGTAGTCAACTTTGCTTATTTTCTCAATCACACTCAATCACATACTTAGAGAGGGAGTTTTGGATTCATTTCTTGCATAGACTGTGGGATAGGAAGCACTGACATCTACCTATCATTTCCCTACCTCAGTTAGGATTACAAATGTGTATATCCACCGATGCTTTTGACATGGGTGCTGTGCAACTGGACTCTGGTACTCTCATGATTGTCTCATTGCTCCTTTATTCTCTCGTTCTTACTGGTGAACTGCTGTGTGCCGCAGTCCTATCTTCACTGTTAGCACTCATAACAGGGTTGCATTTTTTGAGTTTGTTTCGAAAGGGAACCTTATGCACTAGAGGTTCACCTCCCTCTGAACCTGAAGAAGGAGAAGCTGTGGAGGTGTACGAGCCTGGAGACCCAAATTTCAGGCTAGCTTCTAATTTCAGCATGAACAAGGTTGATACTTGGTTCACAGAATCCAGTGAGATGATGTATGTGAAAGGCACGACATATTCTCATCATCGTCTAGCTTGATTATTGTAAGTTCAGAAGATCAGGACAGAAAAAAGACACAGAAAGTAGTTTAGCAACCAAGGTCAAACTGTTTGTGTTCGGGAACCCACCAGTATGTGAGACTCTGCAGTGGTGTTTGGAAGACTATGAGACATAATACCATTCTGTTCTCTAACATCAAGACCAAGTAGCTCAGCAAACACCCTGCACTGTGCCGAAAGGAAATGGTTAAGAAAGGAATCAGAGAAAGAACTCGAAGAGCTTGAAGGGGCTTGAGACCCCATATGTACAACAATGCCAAGCAACCAGAGCTTCCAGGGACTAAGCCACTACCTAAAGACTATACATGGACTGACCCTGGACTCTGACCTCATAGGTAACAATGAATATCCTAGTAAGAGCACCAGTGGAAGGGGAAACCCTTGGTCCTGCCAAGACTGAACCCCCAGTGAACGTGATTGTTGGGGGTAAGGTGGTAATGGGGGGAGTATGGGTTTGAGAACACCCATAGAGAAGGGAAGTGTGAGGGTCAGGGGAATGTTGGCCTGGAAACATGGAAAGGGATTAACAATCGAAATGTAAATAAGAAATTCTCAAGTTAATAAAAAAAAATAATAAAGGAAGAAAATTAAAAAAAAAAAGAAAGAAAGGAGAGCTTTGGGGTCTGTCTTACTTAGGGTTTCCATTGGGGCAATGGAGCACCATTACCAAAGAAAAGTGTATGTGGAAAGGGTTTATTTAGCAAGCACTTCCACACTACTGTTGATCACTGAAGGAAGTCAGGACAGGACCTCAAACAGGGTAGGAAGCAGGAGCTGATGTAGAGGTCATTGAGAGGTGCTGCTTACTGGTTTGCTCCTCATGACTTGCTAAGCCTGCTTGCTTAAAGAACTTGCTACCACCAGCCTGGGACTGGGCTGGGCTTTCCATTGTCCATCATGAATTAAGAAAATGTCCTTCATTATTGCCTACACCCACATCTTATGGAGGTATTATTTTTTCAGTTGAGGTACCCTCCTCTCAGATGATTATAGATTGTGGCATGTTAACATAGAAGAAGCCAGCACAGAATCTGTCTATGAGGTCTGGGGATAATCTCTTGTACCCTGGCTGGAATGAGGCTTCCTTTCTGCTAAAATGGGACCCCCCCTTTTTTTAACAGAAAAACTTGCTGGACTCTTATGCAGCCTGATTAATAATGGTTAGAGGCCTTTCTCCTAACACAGCTTAAGAATAAGCAGAACTCCCTCTTCCTAAGAGGTCTGCACCCCTCACTGGCCCTCCCTGGGCTGTGTAGTTCTGCTCAGCAGATGGGCCCAGATTGCAGTCAGGGACTGGTGAGTCACACAGTACACGTTAGTCATTCAGGTGCATTTGCGTTGGACTCTGGCTGAGAACCAGCCCCAGTCTCGGCACTTGTGTATTTCCATGGACGATGAATGTCGCAGGGCTTGTTGTGAAATAAGAAATTTATAAATTGTTATGTTCCACTGTTGACAGCCTTCTCTTTACTCCTGATGTCCAGCAGCCTCTCAGTCCCTTGTTCCACTAATGGAGAAGGAACATGTTTGACTGAAACACAACCAGGTGTCCTGTCCTGAATGGGGAGTTTAATATTGATTGTGTCATTTTATCCTCATGTCAACCCTTTGACATTACTGTAGTGATCCTTCTCTTACAGAAATAAGCAGAGAGGCCAAGAAAATGGGAAAGGATTGGCAGATTTTTTTTTAAGTTGGGAAGTGTAGGGCTCAGATTCAAACTCAGTACTGCATTTTCCAAATGCAGGTTCCATATTATATAGTTTTTAATCCAAGAAAAAATGATCTACTCCTTTATTATTTTAGATTTGGTCTACTTTGATTCTTATTATAGCCTTCTGAAATTGGCAGGAACCATACAGTTACATCCGAAACCTGGAGCGATCACAATAAAAGAAAATACTCACATTTATTTTTTTATTCTATTCCTTCTTTTTAGGAGATAGTTACATGAATTTATGTTCGTGACATCAGGTCACAAACTACAGCAGCATGTCAGAATTCTTTGTGGCACTGAAATAGATTAGCTTTGTTTATAGCAAGATTATTTTTAAATTTGTATGTTTTGACTGCTTAGATGGATTTGAATTATGCTAACATGCAGAAGAAGCAAGGGAAAGCTCGAATATCGATAATTCATGAAGGAAAAAGTTTTGAAAGGCATAAAAGACACAACTTTTATCACTATAACATGAAAAAAGCCAGAAGAACTCTTATTTTATACTATTTCTAGGGAATTATTGGTGAGACTTTGAGTTGATATGCAAATTCTAAGTTTGCAAGCAGTATTGATAGTTCCTAGGAACTGTAGAACTGGGATACCTGAATACAGGTATCTGAAAATATCAGGATACCTGAATATCAGGTATCTGTATACCTGATACAGATATGAAAAGTTGTAAATCTCCCTAAGTATGTCAACATACTTTGAATCAATGTCTGTAATGGCTAACACCTATTATTTGTTATGTCTGTCATCCATTGACTATGCCTTATCTGTCTGCTTATCTCTATCTATCTATCTATCTATCATCTACATATCTATCTATCTATCATCTATTATTTATCTATCTATCTACCTGTCATCTATCATTTATCTATCTACCTTTTCATCTAGCTATCTAAGTTTATATCTACATATCTCTATATATTTTGAAGACTCCTATAATGTTTGTTAGTATTCCTCTGAATAATTAAAAAGTAAACCGAATAAAGCATATTTTTAGGACAAGCAGTTCTAGAACAAGGTTGTATGTGTTTGGAACACAGACAGTAACTTTGTAACAGTCATCTGCTTCTGCAGACACTTCTGAAGAGAAACAGATGTTCCCTTGTCCCTGGATCACATGAGCTAAAAAAGAAGTGAACTCTGAGACAAAGTATCAAGAGCATGTGCATCTTGAAACCCATTACCTCAAAGATGTCAACTTTTAAAATAAATTCTAATATCAAATTTTCCTTTATGCTAGCTAGCATTATATGTTGAACATTTATTTTGACTGTCAGAGACCCTATGCATCTCAGAAGAATTTCAGAAACATCATGCTCATTTTCACAGAAATCCTTGGTAGGGTTTGACTATAGTTATATAGGATATATAAATCAAGTTTGGAAAAATCTACAGTCTAACATTTGACTTAAAAAATTAATAGCTAACCTCCGCATATGTTCAAAATTCTGCACTCACTATTATTTACCCTGAGTTCTCTCACCATCTTGCTTTTTTGAGACACTCAGCACATTTCTTTCTAGAGCTGGGAAATGGGGAAAGTCATTTTATAAAGTTAACTCTTCATTTTGATATAATTTTAGTATGTGTTTCTAGGTTACACAATTCCAGATTGGCCTGCTTGTGTTTTTCACTGCTTCCTTTCCCTCTGTTCTCTGTCAATGTTCAATTTTTGTTCTCCCAGCACTATCTTTCCTGCTGGCTTCTCACAATATCCTCGTTGCTGATTTTGAATGCATAGTTTTTCCTGTCTTATTTTATCCTAATATTTAATGCTACTTTAAGAGATCTGATTATCTTGTACCTTTGTGGCTTGCTTCATGTTCTCTGTGTTGGGAATGAATTGTGTTTCTTGGATATCTGGCTTATTATTTCCATCAAATATGGATAATTATGTCATTATTTCTTCCAATTTTTTTTTATCCCTCCAACTTCACTCTCCTTTGGGTACTCCAATTACATACATATTTGGTAGCTTCTAGGTGTCCCTTGGCTCACTAATTACTTGGTTATGGTAGTGTCTGTCATATTTCTGTATGTAATAGCAGTTTTTCTATTTGTAATTAGTAATTATCATATGGGTTGAGACTGAAACTATTCAACTAACCTGCTTCCCATCATTCCAAATTGAAGGATCAACTGATTCTTACAATAATTATTACAACAGTGTAGGCCAAGTGGTAATTTTTACATCATTTCCTTAACATTTATCAAATAAAAATCTATGTACCAGACAGAGATGCATTTCCCTTCAAGAGGTTACAGCCTAAACCCAGAATGTGTGTGTGTGTGTGTTTTGATGTTTTACCTCAGTTATGTCTGTGTACCACATGCATGCAGTGTCTCTGAAGGCCAGACAAGGATGGCAGACCACTGAGGAACTAACATAACAGGCAACTGTGGGGCAGCATCCGGGTGCTGGAGATTGACCTGTGTCCTCTGGAAGAGCAGCTAGTGCTCTTAACCACCGAGCCATCATTCCAGGCCTCTAAATCACATTTTATGCATTACTTTCTTGGTATAATCACTGGTAACCTTCATGCTGCTCAAAAGTACTGTTCTCCACAAAAAGAAAGATACTTAAAGTCATATTAATTTTTATATCATTAAAAGCCTGATTGAAAATATTCATCATTCATTAATATTTGAAGTCAACATAAAAATAACTGTACTTACCATTACATGTTCCAAAGTTGTAATTCATATTCCATGCCATAATTTGGTTTTTCAATGGCTTCATGAAACCATTTCTTTACATGCATATTTATTATAAAAGGGGATTAGAATACAAAATTTCAAAACAGATAAAAATGATGGAAGCTTCCAAAGTGAGCATAACTTGTTAGTAATGTTATGATGTAATGTGCTTTCATTTCGGTGATGCCTATTTGGTGCATCATTTTGTCCAGAAAATAGAATATTCTAGACAGTGTGCCTAAAGAAGAACAGCAAGGTTAGGAATTTGTCAATGGGCCCATGATTTACAATGTCTGCAATGACACAATTGTCGAGCATGAGGAACTTCCTAGATAGCATCTTCACTGGTCTATCATAATTTTGTTAAAGTCATACTTCTTGAAAAGAACCATTTTCAAGAGACTGAACTTGGGCCTTGATTACATGCTACTTAATGAGTATCTTAGTATTGATGATAATGATATCTTGACCAATGTGAATGATGGTCTTTGTGTAGTAGGGATTTCCAAAACTGCCTGTATACATGTGTGGAGTATCGACTGAACAAGATGATGTTGAACCCATGAAAACATGCTAGAAGGCATGTTTCAAAGGTACATCAGGGCAACTTGTACAAGAAGCAGTCTGCCACACTGTTTATATGACTGCTATAATATTTAATCTCAAAAGATGAAGACATACACACATTTACTGCTTATGTGTCAAGGAATTTATGTGCCCATACAACTAAATATTAAAAGAAAGGCACATGATTTGTCTCTATGATTATAATATATGTAAATAAAAACATGAAATAATTTTATTTACACATGACATCCTGAAAAATGTAAATGGGATTATACACCAAGACTTTCTTACAGATGACAGAAAATATGTAATCCTTAATGGCATGGTTATAATGAATAATGAACTTTCTAGACTTCCTGCATCCATTTTGATGCACTTTTATAATAATTTCCAGATTATTGGCTTCTTCTGTGAATAATTCTCTAATAACATAAGTATCTGCACAAATTTGCCAAAGTTTCAGTTCAAAAATCTATGTCAGAAATGTTTTGGTATTTAGAAAAGAACAACATTGTCAACCTAAGGAGAAACAGTGTAAGTTTATTGAGTCTTGCTGAAAGGAAGAAAAGGAAGGAGAGGGAAGCAGAGATCTCGAGGTAGAGTTAGGTAATAGATAGATAGATAGATAGATAGATAGATACATACATACATACATACATACATACATACATACATACATACATACACAGATACATAGATACATAGATGCACTACTACTGAAAGACAGATCCAAAATATAAATCTAGCTCAAATGATTGAACTTTATTGATTTTCACTCATCTTCTCAATAAGAAAATAACGTTTAGTCTAGGTGACCAGACATGTTTTCTTTACTTTGAGCAGACCAAGGTTTAGGAGACATGAGAAGCAGAAGCCTGGTGTTCCAACACAACAACAAGAACAGCAGCAGCCCCAGCAGCAATGACAACAACAGCAACAACAAAGTTAGTTTGGAGCAAAACCACTGAAATGGAAATTTTGAGCAGTTAATTCAGTCTGACAAGAGTAATGTAAGAAAAGCAATGATGGAAAATTTGAACTTTAGGTTGGAACTAGCTTTGTGACCAGTCTTGGATGACATCCTCAAAGTGACAGTCCTTGGATGACATCCTCAGAGTGAAGGATGCTGTCATTTGCCTTACCAGCACTCATTGCCCTGCTTAATAATGACTCGTGTCTTTGGCTAGAAATCCTTTAACTCATGCTTCCAATTCCACCAAAACGGCCAGACTAAAGGAACGCCTCATCTTTCTATGGGCTGTTTTAGAGGTAGGTTTAAACTCCAGTTCTAGGCAACTCATTCCTGATTGCTATGCAGACCCAGTAAGTAGTCAAGGGTTGATAGGTAAGCTACGATAAAAGAGGAACGACATAACCAACCACAACCAACTACAAATGTAAGCAATCTAATCTGATTGTGTCTCTGGGCATGGATCACATAGCACAGTGACAGGTTTCCTAGGACTTTCTGAACCATTTCCCATAACGTGGGGAAATGAGTTAGAGAACAAAATATAAATTTTGGCAAACCAAAAGAGTAACAAAAACAAACAAACAAACAAAAAAAAAACAAAAAAAAACCAGGTATGATATTTACCGACTAGTGTCTAAAACAGAAATCAAGTCACCACTGAGGTTTTTAAACTAGTGTAAGCTTGCTATTACTCCTTGCCATCGAAACTTTCATGACATTTTATCATTCCAAACAATAACAAATTGTGACATGTGGTATGAAAGGACTATACGAGTCAACATCACAGTAAAAGGTATATATAAATAGGAAGAGTTGAAAGAAAATGGGGGAATGTTAGAACAATATGCTTATTTGAACAGTGAACATTGATTTTTGATATTGCATTTTGGAAATGGAAATATGGGAAAATAGAGAAATAGTAACTGTGTTTTACTTCTCTTGCTGTGATAAAATACTCTGACAGGAAGTAACTTAGAGGAGAAAGGGGTTTATTTCAACTTATAATTCTAGGTTAAAGTCAATTATTGTGGGAGAAGTCAGGCAGAAACAATAACATCACATTCATAGTCAATAATAGAGAGGAATGAATGCATGGACGCTTTCAAAAATCCCAGCTTGCTGATTAGTGCTCAGCTCAATTTTCCTACTCAGGAACCTCTGCCTGTGGAATGGTGCCACCCACACTACGCTGGGTCTTCGCACATCAGTTAACTTAAACATTTCTCCAGAGACACATCCATAGCTCAAACCAATCTAGTCAACGCCTCCTTTAGAAACTCTTCCCAGGTGACTCTATGTTGTGTCAAGCTGACAACTGAAAACTACACATCAAAGTAACTAGAGCAACCTGAGTCAGATAGCTGAGTGATGCATGTTATCAATTTTTGTTTATTCTATACTTTTCTTACTTTTACCACAAATGTAGAACACACCACAATGTACTTCTAAATGAACATTCTATAAGAAAAAATGCTTTTTGCTGTGGAAAGAACACCAGAATATACAGTTTTTAAAATATTATAGTTTATCAAGTTCCTGGGTCTCATCTATGGTAGAGTTCCAACTGTAGAAATAAAGTAGTAGGAAAAAAGGAAGGATGGATTGAGTATCAGGGAAAGATAGGTGGAAAGAGGAGTAAGAATTGGGCTTGTATTCCAGAAAAATCTTAATATATACTGACACAAATATACTGACTGAAGGAGATGGGATAAAATATACAATATTGATTAGGATGGTAATCCTAAAACTAGCAAAGCTAAAGATGTGCAATAGTGTGTGTTGAGATATTAGCAAGTGTCAGCTGGTGTGTGAGCATTTTATATGGACCACTTCTTTCAACTTAGGAGGGAATCCTACCAAATGATGAAGAGTAAGAGATGATTGAACTTGTCTAAAATACCAGCATGTGAGGCCTCAGTAATGTGGAAAGAAGATTAAAAAAAATATCTCGTTCAGGCGTTTAACTCCTAGCTGGACCTCTTATCTACTGAGCTACTAGTACGAATCTATGACAGTTTACTGCCTTACTCACTTGACTTGACTATTCCTTTTTACTGTTGTACCATTCATAATTTCTTGAAGGAAAATAGCATGGCCTGTTAAAGTTTTCTTCTTTCTGAGGTAAGGGAAGCCCCTGCATTGCTTACTTGTTGACAATACAGTGGGTATTTAGCAATTGCCTGGCATGAAAGAATAGGTTCAAAGAAGGAGCAAACTAGGAACAGAATGCCATTTGTAATAAAGAATGCACTTATGTTTAGGTACGAACTCAGAAATAAGAATTGGGTCAGAGAAAGAACATAATTAGGCTTCCCTTTCAGGTTTCTAGTGTCCAGTGAGGTTGAGGTATTTTTTCAGGGTATAACAAATTCTGTTTATTTATGTATGTGATCCTCATAAGCCTTTCAAAAGGCAGGATAATACCTGGGGAATGCAACTTCAAATGGTCTCCAAAACATTTTTAGTGGTCAGTATGAGAGTTTTATTGGTAAAGGAGGGCAATGAAAGTGAAATAAGAAAATAGTCAAGGAGAAAATAAACCAGAAAAGTCAATTTCCTTCCACAGACACTCAGGTAATTAAAATAATAAAAAATACTCATATAGATAGAGTTGGTCAGCACATTTTTTTTCATAGAATGAGGGAAGCACATAACTCCCAAGGGAGCAATGGTATAAATATTTCAGCTGATAGGACATCCAGGACCAAGAAAGTAGAATAAATTAGATTTAAACAAACAATTTGACATAGAACTGCAAAAGGCATTGTGAAATTCTGCAAAACTGCAGATTCAATTTCCCTGGAATATACTTCAGCCTAGTGAAACTCTGACAATTACTCATGTTGGAGAGGCAGAGAAATGGAGACAATGTAAAAGCAAACATCCACTCATCAGATTTCAGAATGCCACAGTGTCCAGAAAATACCCAGGTTGCCTTCTTTCCCCCTGAAGCCTGAAGCAGCCTAACCCTCTTGTGTTAAAATGTATTTCTCTCTCACTGTTTCTCTCTCTCGTTATCCATCACACTCTCACTGTATGTTTCTCTCCTCCTTTGCTCTCTCTCCACCTCTTTCTCCATGCCTCCTTCCTTTGTTCCCTCCTTTCAGTCTTTTTGTCTTACTGTTTCTGTGTGTCGTTCTGTATTACTGGAAATTGAATGTAGTCACAGTGCATGCTAAGCAAGTGCTCTACTACTTAGGTATATCTTATGTTCTCCAATTATATCCTTCCATTAACAGTAAAATTCAGTCAAACTGAGCATGTTCGTAAGTGTTCACAGGCGAGGAAACAGTGAGATTCATGTCGGGGTAGACAGCTGAAGAGAGCTCAAGGACGTAAAGACTAGCACTTTGTTCACTTTCGGTTGAAGCTGCTCAGTTAGACGGACATTGGCAGGCACCTAGGCACAAGGCATCACACACAAGTGGTGGGCAAAGGCACACAGATTTACAGACTGATACATGAGCAGGCTCTGTTCCTAGGCTTCAAAGCTGTATTTATACAGTCACATAGAAGTGACCCTCTTCCTGGAATAGTTACACAATAGATTACATTGCTATTTATGTTTGGGGGATTCTTAGACATCCGTTGTCAGCCATTTTGTGCTGATTCATAGCCCTCCAGATGTTCAGTGTCAGCTCTGTTTTAGCTGATTCATCAGGATATCTATACTAGTGTCATGTTGTTTAAACACAAGCTGGATCTTACAGCCCTCTGTTCCCAACAAACCCATATCCTAGTACTTGGGGAGTGGAGCTATGAGGATCACAATTAGTTAAGACCAGTCCAGTCTCCCTGCCTAGACCACAGAATGAGACATCCTCAAAAGAAACAAAAGCAAAGGTTGCTCCTCGGAAAGAAGCTACAAGGAACTACAATTTATAAGAAGTTATCTCCATTCCTGTTGGCCAGAAGACACTTAATCCTCTTTTGAACTTCGAGTTTGGTCTACTTACTATTTTTTTTTTGTTTTTGTGAGAAGTTAGATTCTCTAAATGGAAAAGATTGTTTGGATTTTGAAAGATAATAATTGCGACATTTTATTCTTCTCTATTGGTCAATATTCAGGGTATCACTTGGACTCTCAAGCCTTAACTCACCACCTTTCTCAAATTTATACAGTACAACATCTTCTGCCCAGGGCATAGCATCACCCATAGGTGAGTTTTCCTACTTTAAAATTAATGTCATCACGATAATCTTCCAGTGCATGCTCAGAGGTCCATTTAGCTGGTGATTCTAGAAGATATCGAGGTGACAACACATAACTATCACAACTTGACATCTAGGCTTCAGGCTTTAGTACCTCTTTAGTTTATAGGTTTCTCTCTGCTAACACACAACTCTTGAGAATACTACAGAATGCTACCACCATCCTTCACACCTTTAGTTTGATAGAGAAAGAGAACTGCTATCAAATTCCTCAGGATAAACTATTTACTCCTCCACCCTTTCTCTTGACATTCACTGCTCCTCTATTCATACTTCTTGCAAATTGAGTCCTCTATTACTCTGTATCAGAACATATCCAGGGCAAGCAAAACAGCATGTGCCATCTAAAGTTTCTTGAGCAAGAGGATCATTCACATCTATTTTGGGAAGAGGTGTGTGAAATGATCCAGGGATTATTTACAGTAGTATCCATGAACAAAGCTACTTAATGCACAGTTTCAAAGAATGTGTGATTTAATACCCTGAATGAATGCAGCATTTGTAGGTGGAATTTAGATAATTATTTTTACAACCCATATAAGTGGTAGATCCTAGCAGAAAACCACTTAATATCTGTGGTGAATATCTTCACGTAAAGTACTATTGTTTTTAAAGATCTGAATGATAGATGAAACAATATTTACAGTAGATTTTAAAATAGAATTTTGTACTAGGCTTTTTGTCAAAATCCCTATTCAAGTTCCAGGTTCAAACAACATGATTCATATCTAAGGTCACTGCTTCTAAAATTCCACAATGGCCCAATCCTTCCAGAAGATGCAAGGATGAGGACATTCCAGTCAACTATCTGACTAATGTTCTATGAGTTACAAGTCAAAATTCCTTTCTTTACAGATGATCATTTATATTGTCTCTCAGTCACAAACATGTAGGACTATTTTCTACACATTTCTCAGATTAGGTAAACACTAGGGTTGAGAGTAGACTAGAAGCAGGACCTATTAAGAAAATGAATCAAATGCAACTGAAGTTTTACTGAATTTAAGTTCTGTATATCATGTTGGGTTTGTAGTAGTAGTTGTTATTCTTGTTAGTGCCTTTTGAAAAATTAATTCATCTCTGTGGTCTTATAGTGTTTCATCTATAAACTATATGAGATAATAAGTTATAGATTCTTAATTAAAAACTAAATATTTACAGTATCCATTAATTTCATGTTTTTTTATATAATTTTGTGGGTATACTTTTTTCATATCTATCTCATCTACAGAGAAGATTCTTAAGTAGATTGAAAGAGTTCTTGAAAACAGTCTGTTAGCATCACCCGGGATGGACCCAAATAGCTCCCAGTAGACTCAGCTAGAAAATGTGGAGTAGAGAAAAGACTTTGAATTCTTGGCTCTTCTACGACTAACCCCAGTAATCCAAACAAACCACATTTTTAGCAGCACAGTTGGAAACACTGTAAGTCAATTTCTCCCTGGGTATCACTCAATATATGCTTACAGTTTATCAATGCTAAACTCTACATTCCACATTTATAACAATGAACTCCTAATAGATGAGTAATAGTGAGCAAACACATATCCGTACCTTTTCAAGAAGTCAAAAATGTAAGCATGTTCCAAAGAAACAGAACACAGTTTTTTATCATAATTGAACATGATTGTTTTCTAAACTTAAATTTATTCCTTTCAAATTGTTTGTACATTTATCTAGGCACTGAAAAATTTAAAAGGCAGAGAGTTATATTTAATCAGATGATTTACTAACAATAAAACACTTGAAATAAAATAAAACTTTTATGACCTAGGTGGAGTTAGTGGACAAAACCAGAATGCACAGATGTTACCATCAACACATTCTCCTAGTTAATGTGAGATGTTAAATCAATTCTATCACTGCAAGTTGCAAATATGCATTGAACTGTATCACATAAATTGAATTGTATCTTGTAAACAGGGGCAAATATCTAATTTAAGTAATAAATGCATACACAAACCACTGCTTATGCAATATTATGCCATAATCCAAGGAGGAAAGTGATCATTTCTTATAATAAATTATAAGATAGAGATTCAGGTTTAAGAGCTTCAAAATACTTACTGAATATTTATTAATGAAATAGAGGAGCATTAGAGGAGTCACCTGAGGTGGCATCATGTTGTGGGGTTTATTACAGAGTCAGCACTTAATATTGATTGCTTTTAAGCAATTGGAAAATATTAAACAATTAATAAGCCACTTAAAGGGTTCACTGCATTTCTCCCCTATTTGTTATTATAATGAAATACTTGAGGTATAATAACTTCATAAAGAAAGGAGATTTCTTTGTCTCACATATTTCAAGCACAGTACTGACTCTAACAAAAGGCATTTTGTAGGCCTGAGGTACCATAGAATGCCTCCTAACAGAATACAGGGAGAGTGTTTCTGTAGCCATGTCCTCTGTTCTTCCCCCTAAGACACCTGTACTCAATGATGGGACTCTGCCTTGATGTTATTCTGTAATCTAACTATTTCTTCAAAGCCGCATCCATAAACATCATGGAATAGAATCAAGTTTTCACTCTTTTAGTAACATTAAAGTAGAGATAACGTTTTAACACATATGCTATGGGAAGACATATTGAAACTAAATTAATACCACAGTATCCCCAGTCCCAAGGGATTAAGTGGAACATACTGGTGGAAAAAGGTAGGTGGTAGGGTTGTTTTGAAAGTTTACATCACAAAAGTGGAGTTAAAACCAAGGAACAGGAAGCGAAATGAAGAAAAGGACATGTGCACTTAAAGCATGTGAGAGAAATAATTGAGAGGTCATGTGAATTAACACAAGGAAGACGAGAATACAGATCATATAATTCTGATTAGATGGGGCTTTTAGATTAAACAATGCCTCAAACACTCTTGTCTTATGCTAATACTCCTCAACAAGTGAGGCAATTTGTTTTCTGAATTTTATACACCTGTATCATGCCCCTCATACTTGAGTTTGCTATTTTGGGAATAAGAACTCTTGCATCTCTAACAAATGCAGGAAGAAATAATCCTACATCAAGGTTGCTTGTAGATGCAAATCACATTTGCCCCACATTGTTCTAGGAAGTGTGTAGGATTGTTAGCAACAGTTAGATTACAAGAAGATGAGACCATCTCAGTATCAATCACCAATGCCTCAGCTCCACAGGAGTGCAAAGCATTCCTCAGATGAGGCTCGTTGGGCTGACAAAACTTCCATCTTCCTCTGGTCCAAGGACTTGTTAACAGTACACACAGAAAATTATCACTATAGTTTCCCTTCCTCTCAAATTTATAAGCAGAAGACCACTCCCATACAGAATGTTCAAACTACAGTGAGTTAAGCCTATGTCTTGTTCAGCTGTAGACAATAACCCTGTGTTCCTATTCAAATGCATATAATAAAGAGGTTAATCTTCTACTTCTCCTTCAGAGAGTCTATAAGCACAACTCATGTCTGTCTTTTTTACATTTCCTCATTGCCCTTAGTCAGGATTCTGAGATTCAAGCTATGCAAGGGTACAGCAGCCAATGTTCTTTCCTTGATTGTAAAACATACACACACACACACACACACACACACACACACACACACACACACACACACGTGTATATTTATGTGTGTGTGCTTGTGTTTACCTGGCAGATTCCTTTCCATGCTTCGATCATAATTGAAATATCTTGTCTTTGTTGAATATTCTATAGAGCTCTACCACTCAAAGGCAAAATTCATTTAGTTCTTCCTTCCTCAGGCAGTTTTCACATAATCAATGAAAACATGTGCTGTATTTATTCTGTTAGCAATCATTCATTAAGCCACACAGCATGCCAGGAGCCCAGACACATTGATAAAAATGCCATATAATTTGCCACTGTCAAAGAATTGGAATCTTAGAGTTAAACCTGACTAAGAGTGGCCAAATGTCTGTATGTTAAGAACAATATTCGTACTTGAAAATATAAACTTTAAGTTTAACCGAGGCATAGGTCAATTGAACTAGATTAAAATATGACTATAAACATGGAGGAATGAAACAACATAAAATTTTCTCTTATGACCATAGAGGCACTAGAAATGAATGGAACACTAGAACATGAAAAATGCAGGTGTATAGAGGCTATATTCAAAATCCATCTGTCTAGGGTTGAAGTACCCACCCCTAGGCAAAGAACTGTAAAACAAAACAAAACAAAACAAAACAAAACAACAACAACAACAACAAAAACCCAAAGGAATGCTGTGAGTGGAAGAAAGTCTTTCCCAGGGAATGCCCCGTCCCAAAAATTACCTAATACCAAATGATCAGCCTTGAAATCATCTCTATCTCTATCTCCATCCATCTCCATCCCCATCCTCATCCCCATCCTCATTTCTGTCCCAGACCTTGTCCCCATCTCCATCCTCATTCCTGTCCCTGTCCTCCATATGTCCCCCTGAACATATGTAGCAGAGGTCTACCTGGTATGGTCTCAGTGCAAGATGTGCTTAATCCTCCAGAGCCTTGAGGCCCCAAGAAAGGGGAGGTATGGTGGAGGAAGCACCCTCTCAGTGGCAAGGGGGAGGAGGAATTGACTGAGGAACTGTGGGAAGGAGGACTAAGGGAGGCAATGACTGGAATGTAAATAAATAAAATATTTTTTAAAAAAGGAACTGTTCCTCCACATGATAGCCTACCTTATTCATGGTGTCACCTCCATCATACCAAACCCAACGCAGTGCTTATCTGCTCTTTTCCTGCTTTAATACTATTACTGAAGAGACATCAGTAAGGTGAAGTGAAACTGAAGGACTGGTCTCTCTTCTTTGGGGTAGAGTGATCTCCCTGGGCATTCCTTTGTTTTAAGGAAGCTTATGGTGTTCTGGAAATTGTCTCTGTTTCCTGTAGGTTTTGTTTGCTTTCTGTGGGTTTTGAACATATGCTCTCACATTTAATCTCTCTTTTTTAGTATTCTAGTGGTTATACTGAAATGACACAGACAACTATCAAATAAACAACGTTCATCAAAATTTTTATTTCTAGGGTAAACAGCAAAGTTGGGTTTAAAATGCCCCCCTCCCCACTGCCCTCACTGCATACATTATTGTCTGGCATTTCCATTGTAGTTCCTATGAGTTTTAGCTTTAAATCACAAACTATGCATAATTAATTGTTAGAATGTGTGAGTGTCTACAGGTTCTTTGCACCATGCTCTTTAATTCTGGCACTTTCCTTCTCCCCTAGTTAATTCCTTTAGAAATACTCTTTTTGAGAAATTTCACAATCCAGTCAGATTTTAAGTATGTAATCGTGTCTGTCCTCCAGCCTCATTCTTTAAAGACAATCTTGTGGGTTCTACAGACTTACTATTCAACACTTAGAAATAGATTGCTCCTATTTCCTCACATTCTACTTGATTCATACTAGGGCTGTTGTTGTCATTTAGAAGCCATGGCCCATATATTTCACATTTTCCTTTTAGTCTTTTCACAGAGACAGCTGGCAACATTGAAAAGTTTTTTTTTAGGATTTGGAGATTGTAAAGTATTATTTGTTTCATTACCATTTGACATTTGTCTTCTAATCTGATTGGTTGTCTCTATGACGTGAGGATGTTACTTATGCAGGTTAAGGTAGGTGGATAAATATAAGTGGTTTAGAGGGTTTTGGTACTTACTCAGAAGATTGTATTCATTACTAGTGGAGCAAATCATATCCACTGCAATTGTTTCCCAATGTCTCTGTAAGGATGAGTCCATACATGATGTTCAGTAAGCACTAGTGCTTGGCTACTCAAGGAGGTCGGGTGATTAGTTTAAAAATCTCAAACAACTTAAATTGTGAAGTTGCAAGAGACTGTACATCCAAGAAATCAGGCAAAACAATTCCATGGAATTTTCAGAGTAGTTTAAATGTTGCCTTTGTGAGTAAGGACATCTGTCAGCTATTGGCTAACTTTCGCGTGGAACATTTCTCAGGAGTCCTCTCAAAAATCATGACACGAATACAATAAGTTGTGTTATAAATACCAGAATAAACAAGCTGCTCTTTTTCTGAAGCCATTTTTAGTGCTTTCATAAATCACCACATACTCTTATTGTTTTCAAACTTAGCAAGTGTAACTCCCCTTGGCTTTGGATAGTAATGATGCAATGATAGTGATTAATTCTATAACTGTAACTTAAATACATACAAGTTCCTATTCCCCCAAATATTTCAGAATCTTGGCTTATTATTATCTACAGATATTTAACATACCACGTGTCTAAAAGAACTATGCAGGGAAAGCTCAAATGTTAACAACCTTTCTATAATAGAGGCCAGAAACAATTCTACTGGGCCCAAATGGAAATTAATGCCAAAATTTGAGGATAAATCAATAGCTTCCTTTGGAACTTCAGTCAGGTTTCAAGAACATTAAGTCTTGAGGCTTCTAAAATATCACATCATGGTCATTTAGGAGCTGGATAGAACAGGTAAGAGTTGGAAAGAACAGAAGAAATGAGAGGAATATGAAAGAGAATAACAGGAGCACACATGATCATAATATATCAGTATAAAAATATCAAAAATAAAAAGGGAAGTGTTAAGAATATTGTTGAAAATAATGCTATTCAAATTTAACATGTTATAAACACTGATTGTGATCCTCAGTGTTTCTTTTTCTTCAAAGTGTTGACATAGGGTCTAAATTATCTTGTCATGTCACTATGCGATGTTCTAGATAATAACACTTATACATGATGTCCTCACTATCATTTAATCGAAGTCTCTGAAGGTGGATGCAGTAATTAACAAGTTATGGATTTGTATATCATAGACTGCTACTAACAGTAAGTGTAAAAGTCAATATGACTGTTCTGAAGGATTAGTATAAATTAGCTAGGGGGCTGAGGAGCGTTCTGAGTGTTCTGCACATATGTAAATGTGCAAATCATATGAGGATACAAATATTTGTGTAAATGTATTATATAATCAAAGTAATATGCTAATATATGTGTAATGTGTATAATTATAATAAAATTTGTATAGTACAAATTACAATATAAGTACCCACATCCATATATTGTTTAGATTCATATTTACTTAATAGTTACTGTTATCTTGAAACTCTCTACCTTTCTCTAAGCATTCCTGCAAACTCCCAAGAAAATAGACCCATCAAATTCTGGTTCTTACCATGCCGAAATATACATACTGCATCTTTACTGCATAACTTAAAATTAAACCACAGTACATTGTTCAAATTAAACATGTTCCATTCTGTGAGATGATTTCTACATACTGATTAGAAATAATACAAAGAGATCTCACTTACCTGTTAGCTGGTTTTCTTCAATGTCAGAATCTTGGAATATCATAGCCAGAAAATTCAAATGACTGGTGTATTGGTTATAGGATGGTCAACTTCACAAGGTCAGAAATCCTTTAGGAGATAAGTAGTGAAGTATGTAGATAAGATTAATTGGGTAGGAAGATTCAGGATGAAAGTGGGTAGCATCATTCTCTGGGCTTATGTTCAAGATTGCATAAAAAGGAAAAAGCTGGCCAAGCATTTACTTTTGTGGTTCTCTCAGTCCTAACTGTTGATGCAACATGGCTAGGAGCTTCAAGCTCCTACCATGTGATTCCTTAATCATGATGAACCATATCCTTGAACTGTGAGTCAAATAAGCCTTTGCTTTTTTTTTTTTATAATTTTTTTCAGAGTAACGGGAAAGGGATCTAAGTAATAAAACTGATACCATTTATACAATTATTTCTCTGATAACCCTGACTAGTTACACTTATATTTTTGGAAGTATTTGTGGTAGAATGTAGAGGATATTAGTATTCTAGCCTACAAATATTACAGCATGGCAAGAACCATAATTTGATGGGTCATTTTCTTGGGAGCTTTCAGGAATGTTTAGAGAAAGGTAGAGAGTGGAAGCTCTTGGCTTATAAGGTTTCAGAGAAGAGGAAGAATGCCTTAGTATCAGAACAAGTGGACATTCATTATATTTTCAGAAAGAATCTGTATTCATTTGCTGGTATACTGGTAACTTAGGCTGAACTTAATGGTGATGTATTAATTTGTTTGACAAAGTAAATTTCGTGACAGAAGAACATTCAGAATTTGGCATGTCTACTATTTACTGTACTCAGCCAGATTTACAGTGAAAAAGAGCAAAATATTGGCAAATAGGTTATATAAAATGTCCTTTTCTAACACCCCAATCAAACAGTTTGTTAAGGAGGAAAATAACTCCAAGAAGCTGAACTATTCAGCCAGTGTGTGCCAAAAAGAAAAAAAAAAGGATACTGTAATTGTTAAATATCTTGCTCTGTGCTGGGACAACTTCATGTATTCCCAAAAGGAGAGTCCCATCCATCAGAGGCTACAACTTCTGAAAATGTAAAATTATTTGAAAGAGAAACTGGACTGAGAATGCGACAGATAAAATTCCAGATCCCCAAAAGCACTCTAGGAAGGTGTTTTATCCCCAAGTTCAGCACACATATGGTGATATAGCTTTGGCCCAAGGGAAACATTCAACTCAACTTGGTAGATTTGTCCATACTATATTGATTTTACAGACATGAAAAATTCAGAAATCGGGGTCATCAAGTTTGGTTCCATGTTATATGGAGCAGTGGAGCAGTGACAATATGTCACACTTTCTCTTAGAACCCCTAAAAAATCATTATGTGAAGTTGTAAAGGTGTCATTTAAGTTGTATTGGAGATGTCAGACTACCAGAGAGGCCATGACTATGCAGTTCGGTTGAGAAAAGCGACATGCCAAGATGAGACACAAGTGTAGAGGGGTAGAGCTACATAAAGATTTGTTTTGTTTTATTTTTTAATAATTTTATTTTTCATGGATATTTTATGTATTTACATTTCGCATGTTTTCCCCTGCCACCCTTTATCCATACCCCCCCATTGCTTCTATGATGGTGCTGCCATTCCCACTCACCCACTCCAACCTCAACACCCTATCATTACCCTACATTGGAGACTTCATAGGACCAAGGGCTTCCCCTCCTATTGATGCTGGACAATGCCTTACTCAGCCACATATGTGACTGGAGTCCATGTGTACTCATAGTTTGGTGGTTTAGTCTCCGGGAGCTCAGGTGGGGTTTGGTTAGTTGATATTGTTGTTCTTCCTATGGGGTTTCAAACCCCTTCAGCTCCTTCAGTCTTTTTTCTAACTCCTACATTCGGGTCCCTTGTTCAGTCCAAAGATTAGCTGCAAAACCACCTTCATTTGTATCAGTAGGTCACTCACAGATACGCTCAAGAGACACCCATATCTGACTCCTGTTAGAAAGCTCTTCTTGGCATCAGTATTAGTAATTAGTGATTAGTGTTTGGTGGCTCATATGGGATGTATCCCAGGTTGGGCAGTCTCTGAATGACCTTTTCATCAGTCCTTGATCCACAGTTTGTCCCTGAATTTCCTCCTATGAGTATTTTGTTCTCCTTCTAAGAAGGCATGTAGCATCCACATTTTGGTCTTCCTTGTTCTTGGGCTTCAGATGATCTGTGAATTATTTCATAGATATTTCAAGTTATTTGCCTAATATCCACTTATCAGTAAGTGCATACCATGTGTGTTCTTTTGTGTCTAGGTTACCTAACCCAGGATAATATTTTCTAGTTCCATCCCTTTGCCTAAGAAGTTTATGTAGTCATTGTTTTTAATAGCTGAAGGTCTTCATTGTATAAATATACCACATTTTCTGTACCCATTCCTCTGTTGAGGGACATGTGGGTCCTTTGCAGCTTCTGACTATCATACATAAGGCATAAGGCTACTATGAACATAGTGGAGCATGTGTTCTTGTTATGTGTTGAAGCAACTTTTTGGTGTATTCCCTTGGTGGTATAGCTGGGTCCTCAGGTAGTACTATATTCAATTTTCTGAAGAAGCTCCAAACTAATTTCCAGAGTGGTTTTTCCAGTTTGCAATCCTATCAACAATGGAGGAGTGCTCCTATTTCTCCACATCCTCACCAGCATCTACTGTCACCTGAGTTTTTGAACTTAGCCATTCTGACTAGTGTGAGGTGGTATACCAGGGTTGTTTTGATTTGCATTTCTCTAATGACTGAGGATGTTGAACATTTTTAGGTGCTTCTCAGCCACTTGGTATTCCTTAGTTGAGAATTCTTTGTTTAGCTCTGCACCCTATTTTTAAATAGGATTATTTGAATCTCTGCAGTCTAACTACTTGAGTTCTTTGTATATATTAGATATTAGCCCTCTATGGCATGTAGGATTGGTAAAGACCTTTTCCAAATCTGGTGGTTGACATTTTTTCCTATTGATAGTGCCCTTTGCCTTACAGATGCTTTGTAATTTTATGAGGTCCCATTTATCGATTCTTGATCTTAGAGGATAATCCATTGGTGTTCTGTTCAGGAAAATTTCCTCTGTGCCTATGTGTTCAAGGCTCCTCCTCACCTTTTCTTCCCTTAGTTTCAGTGCATCTGGTCATTTGTGGAGGTCTTTGATCTACTTGGATTTGAGCTTTGTACAAGGAGATAAGATTGCAATCTTCTGCATGTTGACCTCCAGTTCAACCAGCATCAATTGTTGAAAAAGCTGTCTTTTTTCCATTGGATAGTTTTAGCTCTTTTGTCAAAGACCAAGTTATCATAGGTGTCAGGATTCATTACTGGGTCTTAAATTATATTACCTTGATCTACTTGACTGTCTCTGTACCAGGCAGTTTTTATCATGATTGCTCTGTAATACAGGTTGAGGTCAGGGAAGGTGATTGCCCTAGAAGTCTTTTTTTATTGTCGAGAATAGCTTTCAGTTAATCGAAATGGGTTTTTAGTTAATCCAAATCAATTCGAAAATTGCTCTTTCTAATTCTATGAAGAATTGAGTTGGAATTTTGATGGGGATTGCATTGAATCTTTAGATTGCTTTCAGCAAGATGACCATTTTTACTATATTAATCCTGCCAATCCATGAGCATGGGAGATCTTTCCATCATCTAAGATCTTCTTAATATCTTTCTTTAGAGACTTGAATTTCGTGTCATAGAAATGTTTCACTTGCTTGGTTAGAGTCACACCGATGTATTTTATATTATTTGGAACTATTGTGTAGGGTGTCATTTCTTTAATTTCTTTCTCAATCTGTTTATCCTTTGAGTAGAGGCAGGCTTCTGATTTGAGTTAATTTTATATCCAGACACTTTGCTGAAGTTGTTTATCAGGTTTAGGTGTTCTCTGGTGGAATTTTTGGGTTAGTTAAGTATACAAACATATCACCTGAAAATAGTGATATTTTGACTTCTTGCTTTCCAGTTTGTATCCCTTTGGCCTTTTTTTTTTTTTTTTTTTTTTTTTTTTTGTCTAATTGCTCTGCCTAGGACTTTAAGTGCTATATTGAATAGGTAGGGAGAAAGGTGGAAGGCTTGTGTAGTCCCTGATTTTAGTGGAATTCCTTCAATTTTCTCTCCATTTAGTTGATGGCTACTAGTTTGCTGTATATTGCTTTAACTATGTTTAGGTATGGACCTTGCATTCCAGATCTTTCCAAGGCTTCTATTATGAAGGGGTGTTTAATTTTGTCAAATGCTTTCTCAGCATCTAACGAAATGATCATGTGGCTTTTTTTCTTGAGTTTGTATATATAGTAGATTATGTTGATGGTTTTCCAATATTGAACCATCCTTGCATCCATGAGATGAAGCCTCCTTGATCATGGCAAATGATTATTTTGATGTGTTCTTGGATTCGATTTGTGAGAATTTTCTTGAGTGTTATTGCATCAATATTCATGAGGAAAATTGGTCTGAAGTCCTCTTTCTTTGTAGGGTCTGTTTGGTTTAGGTATAAGCATAATTGTGGCTTCAAAGAACAAATTGGGTAGTGTTCCTTTTGTTTCTATTTTGTGGAAAAGTTTGAAGAATATTGATATTATGTCTTTTTTGAAGGTCTAATGGAATTCTGCTGTAAACCCACCTGGTCGTGGGGATTTTTTGGTTGGGAGACATTTAATGACTGCTTCTATTTCTTTAGGGGTTATGGGACTGTTTAAATCTGATCCAAATTTAACTTTTGCACCTAGTATCTGTCTAGAAATTTGTCCATTTCGTCCAGATTTTCAAATTTTGTTGAGTAGAGGCTTTTGTAGTAGAATCTGTTAATTTTTATGAATCTCCTCATTTTCTGTTGTTATGTCCATTTTCATTTCTGATTTTATTGATTTGAATACTGTATCTCTGCCCTCTGCTTATTCTGGGTAAGGGTTTATGTATCTGTTGATTTTTTTTCAAAGAACCAGCTTCTAGTTTTGTTAATACTTTGTGTAGTTCTTTTTGTTTCTACTTGGTTGATTTCACCTCTGAGTTTGATTATTTCTTGCCATTTACTCCTCTTGGGTGAATTTGCTTCTTTTTGTTGTAGAACTTTCAGGTGTACTGTCAAGTTGTTAGTGTATGTTCTCTCCAATTTCTTTTTGGAGGCTCTCAGAGCTATGAGTTTTCCTCTTAGCACTACTTTCATTGCATCCCATTAGTATGGGTATGTTGTTCCTTCACTTTCATTAAATTTTAAAAGTCTTTAAATTCTTTATTTCTTCCTTGACCAAGTTGTCATTGAGTGGAGCTTTGTTCAGTTTCCATGTGTATGTAGGCTTTCTGATGTTTTTGCTCTTATTGGAGACCAGCCTTAGTTCATGGTGATCTGATACAATGCATAGGATTATTTCAAACTCCTTCTATCTACTGAGGACTGTTTTGTGACTGATTATATGGCCAGTTTTTGAGAATGTACCATGAGGTGCTGAGAATATATATATATATATATGTGTGTGTGTGTGTGTGTGTGTGTGTGTGTGTGTGTGTGTGTGTGTGTGTGTGTATGTGTATTTAGGATGAAATGTTCTATAGGTGTCTGTTAAATCCATTTGTTTCATAATTTCTGTTATTTTCACTTTGTCTCCATTTCATTTCTGTTTCCATGATCTGTCCATTGATGAGAGTAGTGTGTTGAAGTCTCCTGCTATTATTATGTGTGGTGTAATATATGCTTTGAGCTTTAGTAAAGTTTCTTTTGTGAATGTGCATGGCCCTGAATTTGGAGCATAAATGTTCAGAATTGAGAGTTCATCTTGTTAGATTTTTCCTTTGATGAGCATAAAGTGTCCTTCCTTCTCTTATTTGATCAACTTTGGTTGAAAGTCAATTTTATTTGATATTAGAATGGCTACTCCAACTTGTTTCTTGGGAACATTTCCTTAGAAAATTGTTTCCCAGCCTTTTACTCTGAGGTAGTGTCTGTCTTTGTAACTGAGGTGCATTTCCTGTATGCAGCAAAATGCTGGGTCCTGTTTAAGTATCCAGTCTGTTAGTCTATGTCTTTTTATTGGGGGAATTGAGTTCATTCATGTTAAGAGATATTAATGAATAGTGATTGTTTCCTGTTATTTTTGTTTTTAGAGGTAGAATTATGTTTGCATGGCTATCTTATTTTGGGTTTGTTATAAGATTACTTTTTTGCATTTTCTAGGCTATAGTTTCCCTCCTTATGTTGGAGTTTTCCATTTATTATCCTTTGTAGTTCTGGATTTGTGGAAAAATCTGTGTAAAGTTGGTTTTGTCATGGGATATCTTGGTTTCTCTATCTGTGGTAATTGTGAGTTTTGCTAGATAAAGTAGCCTGGGCTGGTATTTTTGTTCTCTTAGGGTCTGTATAACATCTGTCCAGGATCTCCTGGCTTTCATAGTCACTGTTGAAAAGCCTGGTGTAATTCTGATAGGTCTGCCTTTTTCCTTTCCCTTTTCTTGACATTTTTCCCTTACTGCTTTTAATATTCTTTCTTTGTTTTGTGTATTTTGTGTTTTGACTATTATCTGATGGGAGGAATTTATTTTCTGGTCCAATTTGTTTGAAGTTCTGTAGGAATGTTAATGGGCATCTCTATCTTTAAGTTAGGAAAGTTTTCTTCTATAAATGTGCTGAAGATATTTACTGGCCCTTTAAGTTGGAAATCTTTATTCTGTTCTATATCTATTATTTTTAGGTTTGGTCTTCGCATAGTGTCTTGGATTTCCTAGATGTTTTGGGTTAGGAGCATTTTGTTCTTTGCATTTCCTTTGACTATTTTGTCAATTTTTAAAAATATTTTTCGTTATTAACTTGAGTATTTCTTATTTACATTTCGATTGTTATTCCCTCTCCCGGTTTCCAGGTCAACCCCTCCCCCTCCCCTTCTGTATGGGTGTTCCCCTCCCCATCCTCCCCCCATTAACGCCCTTCCCCCAACAATCACGTTTACTGGGGGTTCAGTCTTAGCAGGACCAAGGGCTTCCCCTTGCACTGGTGCTCTTACTAGGCTATTCATTTCTTTCTATGAGGCTGGAGCCCAGGGTCAGTCCAGGTATAGTCTTTGGGTAGTGGCTTAGTCCCTGGAAGCTCTGGTTGCTTGGCATTGTTGTTCATATGGGGTCTTGAGCCCCTTCAAGCACTTCCAGTCCTTTCTCTGATTCCTTCAACCGGGGTCCCGTTCTCAGTTCAATGGTTTGCTGCTCACATTGGCCTATATATTTGTTATATTCTGGATGTATCCCTCAGGAGAGATCTACATCCAGTTTCTGTCAGCCTGCACTTCTTTGCTTCAACCATCTTGTCTAATTGGGTGGCTGTATATGTATGAGCCACATGTGGGGCAAGCTCTGAATGGGTGTTCCTTCTCTCTCTGTTTTAATCTTTGCCTCCCTATTTCCTGCCAAGGGTATTCTTGTTCCCCTTTTAAAGAAGGAGTGAAGCATTTGCATTTTGATCATCCTTCTTGAGTTTCATGTGTTCTGTGCATCTAGGGCAATTCAAGCATTTGGGCTAATAGCCACTTATCAATGATTGCATACCATGTATGTTTTTCTGTGATTGGGTTACCTCACTCAGGATAATATTTTCCAGTTCCCTCTATTTGCCTATGAATTTCATAAAGTCACAGTTTTTGAGAGCTGAGTAATATTCCATTGAGTAGATGTACCACATTTTCTGTATCCATTCCTCTCTTGAAAGGCATCTGGGTTCTTTCCACCTTCTGGCTATTATAAATAAGGCTGCTATGAACATAGTGGAGCATGTGTCTTTTTTATATGTTGGGGCATTTTTGGGTATATGCCAAAGAAAGGTATAGCTGGGTTCTCAGGTAGTGGAATGTCCAATTTTCTGAGGAACCTCCAGACTGATTTCCAGAATGGTTGTACCAGTCTGCAATCCCACCAACAATGGAGGAGTGCTCCTCTTTCTCCGCATCCTCGCCAGCAACTGCTGTCACCTGAGTTTTTTTTTTTTTTTTTATTAACTTGAGTATTTCTTATATACATTTCGAGTGTTATTCCCTTTCCCGGTTTCCGGGCAAACATCCCCCCACCCCCCCCCCTCCCCTTCCGGTGTACCCCTCCCAACCCTCCCCCCCCCATTGCTGCCCCTCTCCCCAACAGTCTAGTTCACTAGGGGTTCAGTCTTAGCAGGACCCAGGGCTTCCCCCTTCCACTGGTGCTCTTACTAGGATATTCATTGCAACCTACGAGGTCAGAGTCCAGGGTCAGTCCATGTATAGTCTTTGGGTAGTGGCTTAGTCCCTGGAAGCTCCGGTTGGTTGGCATTGCTGTACATATGGGGTCTTGAGCTCCTTCAAGCTCTTCCAGTTCTTTCTCTGATTCCTTCAACAGGGGTCCTGTTCTCAGTTCAGTGGTTTCCTGCTGGCATACGCCTCTGTATTTGCTGTATTCTGGCTGTGTCTCTCAGGAGCGATCTGCATTCACATTTTGATCATCCGTCTTGAGTTTCATTTGTTCTAGGCATCTAGGGTAATTCAAGCATTTGGGCTAATAGCCACTTATCAATGAGTACATACCATGTATGTCTTTCTGTGATTGGGTTAGCTCACTCAGGATGATAGTTTCCAGTTCCAACCATTTGCCTACGAATTTCACAAAGTCATTGTTTTTGATGGCTGAGTAATATTCCATTGTAGATGTACCACATTTTCTGTATCCATTCCTCTGTTGAAGGGCATCTGGGTTCTTTCCAGCTTCTGGCTATTATAAATAAGGCTGCGATGAACATAGTGGAGCACGTATCTTTTTTATATGTTGGGGCATCTTTTGGGTATATGCCCAAGAGAGGTATAGCTGGATCCTCAGGCAGTTTAATGTCCAATTTTCTGAGGAACCTCCAGACTGATTTCCAGAATGGTTGTAGCAGTCTGCAACCCCACCAACAATGGAGGAGTGTTCCCCTTTCTCCACATCCTCACCAGCATTTGCTGTCACCTGAGTTTTTGATCTTAGCCATTCTCACTGGTGTGAGGTAGAATCTCAGGGTTGTTTTGATTTGCATTTCCCTTATGACTAAAGATGTTGAACATTTCTTTAGGTGTTTCTCAGCCATTCGGCATTCCTCAGCTGTGAATTCTTTGTTTAGCTCTGAACCCCATTTTTAATAGGGTTATTTGTCTCCATGTGGTCTATCTTCTTGAGTTCTTTGTATATTTTGGATATAAGGCCTCTATCTGTTGCAGGATTGGCAAAGATCTTTTCCCAATCTGTTGGTTGCCGTTTTGTCCTAACCACAGTGTCCTTTGCCTTACAGAAGCTTTGCAGTTTTATGAGATCCCATTTGTCGATTCTTGATCTTAGAGCATAAGCCATTGGTGTTTTGTTCAGGAAATTTTCTCCAGTGCTCATGTGTTCGAGATGCTTCCCCACTTTTTCTTCTATTAGTTTGAGTGTATCTGGTTTGATGTGGAGGTTCTTGATCCACTTGGACTTAAGCTTTGTACAGGGTGATAAGCATGGATCGTTCTGCATTCTTCTACATGTTGACCTCCAGTTGAACCAGCACCATTTGCTGAAAATGCTATCTTTTTTCCATTGGATGGTTTTGGCTCCTTTGTCAAAAATCAATTGACCATAGGTGTGTGGGTTCATTTCTGCGTCTTCAATTCTATTCCATTGTTCTATCTGTCTCTGTACCAATACCATGCAGTTTTTTATCACTATTGCTCTGTAATACTGCTTGAAGTTCTAGTCAGAGCAATCAGACAACAAAAGGAGATCAAGGGGATACAGATTGGAAAAGAAGAAGTCAAAATATCACTATTTGCAGATGATATGATAGTATATTTAAGTGATCCCAAAAGTTCCACCAGAGAACTACTAAACCTGATAAACAACTTCAGTAAAGTGGCTGGGTATAAAATTAACTCAAATAAATCAGTAGCCTTCCTCTACACAAAAGAGAAACAAACCGAGAGAGAAATTAGGGAAACGACACCCTTTATAATAGTCCCAAATAATATAAAATACCTCAGCATGACTTTAACCAAGCAAGTAAAAGATCTGTACAATAAGAACTTCAAGCCTCTGAAGAAAGAAACTGAAGAGGACCTCAGAAGATGGAAAGATCCCATGCTCATGGATTGGCAGGATTAATATAGTAAAAATGGCCATTTTACCAAAAGCAATCTACAGATCCAATGCAATCCCCATCAAAATTTCCACTCAATTCTTCATAGAATTAGAAAGAGCAAATTGTAAATTCATCTGGAATAACAAAAAACCCAGGATAGCTAAAACTATCCTCAACAATAAAAGGACTTCTGGGGGAATCACTATCCCTGAACTCAAGCAGTATTGTCAATGTTTTCTATGATACCTTCTGCCCCTTATATTCTCTCTTCAATTAATTGTATTCTGTTGGTAATGCTTGCGTCTATAATTTCTGATCTCTTTCCTAGGTTTTCTATCTTTAGGGTTATCTCCTTTTGTGAGTTCTTTATTGTTTCTATTTCTGTTTTTAGATCCTCGATTTTTTTTTAAATTCCTTCAACTTTTTGGTTGTGTTTTCCTGTAATTTTTGTGTTTCCTCTTTAAGGGCTTCTACTTGTTTACCTGTGTTGCCCTGTATTTCTTTAAGGGACTTATTTATGTCCTTCTTAATGTCCTGTATCATCATCACGAGATGTGATTTAAATCCAAATCTTGTTTTTCTGGTGTGTTGGGATATCCAGTATTTACTTTGGTGGGAGAACTGGACTCTGATGATGCCAAGTAGTCTTGGTTTCTATTGCTTAGGTTCCTGTGCTTGTCTCTTGCCATCTGGTTATCTGTGACGTTAGTTGGTCTTTCTGTCTCTAACTGGAGCTTGTTTCTCCAGTAGGCACGTGAGCCTGTCAGCCTGTGATCTTTGGAGTGAAAATGCTCCTGGAAGACCAGCTCTGTGCACACAGAATTTCTGTTGGAGATCTGTGGGCCAGCCCCTAATCTGGGTGCAGATGGAGACCAGAAGGGTCCTAGGCTGCCCTGTGTCTCCTGCTTCCTGGGTGTTCCCAGGGTGTCTCTCCTTGGATAGTCAATTGGGAGAAAGTGGGGGTCTCTTCTGTGGGCTGTGGACTAAAGAGGGAGTGTGCTCCTCGAAGACCAGCTTTCTGAGGTCAGGTTTCGTGTCTGAGGGCTATGGGAAAGCCCCAGCTACGGGCACAGATGGAGACAGGAAAGAGCCCTGTCCCAGGACACCCTGTGGCTCCCAAGCCCTGTGTTCTCCCAGAGGGTCTCTCCTTGGACCATGTAAACCTTTTTGAACTTGTGTGATTATTTGACGGGTGCTTGATGGCAGGTGTAGAGTGCAGGGATTGATGTTTATCCTGATATATTTCTTTAGTTCTATTTTTCTTTAGTTCTATCTTTCCTTGAATGCCCCCAACCTTTCATTCTAATATAGGAATATTTAGTTTGTGATACTATGTCAAATGTTTTACTTTATATGAGCTGAAAGTTCAGAGATGGCCTTGCATCTCAAATAAGACTTAGACTTTGAACTTTTAAGCAGTGTGGTCATCACTAAAGGCTTTTAAAACTTTTGAAGTTGGACTAAACAGATCCTTTCACTCTGAGAATAGTGAGACAAAAGAATGAATGTTGTAGCTTTGAATTGATAAGTTTGGCCATTCAGAAAACCAACACCCCAAGCAGTGTGAAGAGAGAATTCTCAAAAGAAGAAATATAAAAGGCTAATTAATAGCATAAAATGTGTTTATTATACAGACTGCGCATGTTGCATTATCATATTTATGAAGACAACACACATACACTCATTCACACACACACACACACACACACACACACACACACACACACACACACACACACGTAACAACCATTAATGAAAAAAAATAAACAGAGGCCAAGGATTTTAAAATGATCAAGGAGAAATATATGAGAGCATGTAGATGGAGGAATGGTAAGGGGAAAATCATATCATTATATTATTATCTTAAACAAGAAAATAAATAATTCTTAAAAATGCACTTAATATTAGTAGCTGTCAGAAAATGCAAATAAAAACTACTGTGAGATTCAGTCTCATTCCAATCAGAATGGACATAATCAGGAAATCGAATGATGACAAATGCTGGTGTAGCTGCGGGAAAGAATAAACTTTATTCACTTTTACTGTAAATGCCAACTGATACAGCCACTATAAATATTGGTTTAGAGATTCCTCATGAAAGTAGGAACAGAACTATTATGTGACCTTGATGTTCCATTGTTTTCTACAAAGCCAGAGGACTTTATATTCTGCCAAGATATTTGCTCATCAATGTTTATTGACAGTTTATTTGCAATATCTAGGAAATAGAGTTAATCCAGATATCCATCAAATGATGGGTGGATAATGAAAATGTGGTACATATACAAAATATATTTTCAGTTAACTATAGAGAAATATGAAATTTTCCAGAAATGGGAGTACCTGGAAGGAGGAAATTCACACTTAAAATAGTTCAAAAGCTACCTCTGAGAAACTAACTATGTTGTTTAATTAAGTTGCAATAGTGTCAATCCATGTTCTAAATGAATATGCCTATACTCATAGTATATTAGTATATTAGGTCTACTTTTTTAGCCTTAATAGGAGAAGCCTCCCTTACCAGTGAACTTCAAAGAAGGCAAGAATATACATATTCTGAGAATAAGTCAGGGTTGAGTATTTTTCCCTAGTTTTGCCATCTCCTCCAACGCTCAGGAAACACTGAAGAAGAGGGTCTGGAAAGGTTGCAGAAGAAAATAGGAAGGTATGTATGAAATGCCATCCTCTGGGCATGAGAGGTTCATTACAACCATGAAAATAGCAACAACAAATGATTGCACTGGGCCTGCCCAAGCAAGGATTTGTCAATAGCCAGACGGAAGACAGATTCAAGGGTCAGAACCATCACTGATAAACTACGTCCCACAGATGGATCCAGGAATGCAATAGCATTGCTTTATGTACTCATTAGTGCTCCTTCCGGGCACCAACTGATAATCCTAATCCAACAGCTACACGTGTGATGTTTATTAAATAAGTCCTATAACAAAATCAAAAGTGATAAATCTTGGAAAGGGTAAGAATTGAGAAGTAAATGTTGATGTAGATAGGATTTAAATAGGGAGGAAGTACCAGAATATACTGTATATATGTGTTAAATTGTCAAAAACAATTATGAGGCAGGGGAAGAATGTACAGTGCACTATTATTTAAAATTGAAAATGGTAGTTGGAGGTGTTAAATGGCAAGGAGTAGTGTTTTGATAGTTACTTGTAATTGTCAACAGAAGCTAGTAATATCTAAAAGACAGTGTCTGTGCATGCATGTGAATAATTATCTTGAATAGTTAGCTTCTAAACACTCCTGTGACATACTATATAGATTAGTTTGATTGAAGTTGGACGGTCTACCATAAAAAGTGAGAGGAGCTGTTCCAGGGTGTTGGTCCTAGACTATATAAAGTAAATCTGAGCTGTGATGTGTATAGACACTCACTGTTCTTTGTTTCCTGCTTGTTTAACACAATAGAGTAGTGGTTTCTAGTTCCTGGTATCTAGATTCATTTGCCATAATAGACTTTACCCTTGAACTACAAGCAGAAATAAATTCTTTTTTCTTCAAAGTGCTTTTTATTGAGTAGTTTTTAATCTCAGCAACAGCAACAGTAACTAAAACAAATTCAATCCACATATACTGCTCATTATCAAAATTTTCATATATATACGTTTCTCTCTGTGTATGCTTATTTCATATAATGATATATATATGTATATATAGAGAGAGTTTAAAAATGCAATGAAGTCAAGAAAAATGTATAAACCACTTTATCAACACTTTATTGCTATTACTACTTAAAAATATTCCATCAGTGTGATGTATCACCGTCTGTTTATCTTAATATCCATTAAAGGATATTCAGATTGGTTTTGATTTTCAGTTACTATAAACAATGAACATTCATAGACATATTTTCATGTGAAAACACCTTTCACTTGGGCATAACTGTCTCAAAGCACACCTGCTGAGTCATGTGGTAATCACATATTTAGTCTAGAGGAGTAATTGAAAACTGTTTTCCATGATGACTGTGACATTTTAGATTTTACCACCGAGTACATGAATGATGGTTTCCCCCAAGCTTCACTAGAACTTATTTATTATACTATTTTTGATCATTGGAACGATGTACATGATTGTCAAATATTTCCATTTATCTACTCAGTGAACAATTAGTGAGATAATATATGAATGTAGCCATAAAGAAAAAAGAATCTGTTTTGTGAAATATAGGTTATGAGAAATTTCTGTAACTTATACCAGCACAAAAAAAATAAGAGAATCTAGAATTCATTATATTCTAATGATCTACATAACAGTTAAGGAGGGGAAAGAGAAGGAGGTCCTATGGAATGATACTTAGGTTCTATGAAGAGGTTGCCCATTGTGGAGAATTTCAAGAAGACCAGCCTTAGGGACATCTGAAGCAAACACACTAGAGGCATTTGGCACAGTAAGTGTAAACTTATACTAGAATAATACTAAGGATGCTAAATTGAAACTATGTAGTATGGAAAGGATCAACTGAGCATGTAGAGCTACATGGACTTAGGGAAATAAGTGTGCTTACCCAAGTTTTCTAACCGGTATGTAGAAGAATCTGGAAGATATAACATGTTGATAGATAAGAGACAAATAGCATTAAATAATAATGTATAGAAAGTTGCATTATAGTCGAAGGATAAACTTCTGGTCAGAGGGATAAACAGCTATCTGCCTCAGAGGAAAGATACTGATTCCCTCCTGTTGGTCTGCATATGAGCTTTCAATGGAAGACCAAAACTATCCAAGGATGAGGCTCCTGCTTTCTCTCTCCATCTACTTCCTGCATCCTCCTCATCTTCCTCTCTTCTTTCTCTAGTGCTTTTCTTTTTAAAATTTGGATTATTTGGAGATAGGAGTTAGCTCTATAGTTCTTCTCTGACTCTATCATTTTTAGAATGTTAATATGTATGAACAAGTTTTTCTTTTCTCAAAGAACACCTCTTCTCTTTGTTTTGATTTTCTCTATCATCTATTAGCTAGGGGTACCTATGAACAACCTACATAGACACAACTGAACTGTAAAATATATTAACAATGCCCATATCACCTATTTCAGCAAAGGTAATTGAAGATCAAAGGAAATGCTATATTGCCTTATCCTTTCATTTAAATTATAGTTTATAATTATGTTTATGTTTATTTTTGACAATTAAAATATATATTCATGGTGTAGAACATAATGCTTTGATACATAGATAGTACATGGACACATTATGGAATGGCTAAATTTTGCTATTTAGTGTATATATTACCTCAAATACTTGTCTTATTTCTTTAGCAAAGTCACTTAAAATCTATTACCTGGTTAATTTTAGGTATATAGCATATTATAAAATGTACTGAATTTCTCAATATTTTAACAATCACAGGAAATTTGCCAGCATGAAATGAAGAATTCTCCCAACCTTTCACTTGGTATATAAAATTTCTTTTTTCATTAATGATTTACTTTACAACCAGATCGCAGCTTCCCCTCCCTCCTCTCTTCCTAGTCCCTCAGTTCACCTCCTCCACAGTCCCCTTCCCATTCTCCTCAAAAAGGGGAGGCTTTTCTTATATATGAACATGCCTTGGCATAAGAATAGGCAAATCGTCTCTTATTGAGGCTAGACAAGGAAGCTCAGTTAAGGAAAAGGGATTCAGAGATAGGTAACAGAGACATCCTCTCCTCCAAATGTTAGGGAACTAAAGACCATGAAGACCAAGGAACACACCTGTTACATGAACATTGACGCACATGCTCTCTGACTAGTTGTTCAGTCTTTGTGAGCCCCTATGATCTATAGCTGATTCTATATATTTTCTTTTGGAATCCTTTGCCTCTTGGACTCTTTCAATACTTTGTCCCCTTCTTCCACAAGATTCCTTGAGCTCTTCCTCACATTTGGCTGGGGTCTGTGAATCTGTTTCCATCAGATGCTGAATGATGTCTCTCAGAAGGCAGTTTATCCTCCAATTCTGTCTGCAATTTTATCAAAATATGATTAATAGTGTCAGGGGCTGGCTCTCTCTCATAGGATAGGTGTCAAGATGAACCAGTCATTGGTTGGTCATTCTCTCAATTTCTGTTACATCTTTGTTTCTTTGTCCTGCTATAACAAAATATCTGTGACTAGATGACTTATACAACAAATACTTACTCTCCCAAAAGTGACTTAAATGAAGACATGATTTGAAATCAAGGTGAAGGAAAGTGTGGTGGTTTGAACATGCTTAGTCCAGGGAGTAGCACTATTAGATTAGGAGGTGTGGCCTTTTTGGAGTAGGTGTGATGTTGTTTGAGGAAATTTGTCCCTGTGGGGGTGGGTTTTGAGACCCTCATTCTAGCTGCCTGGAACCCAGTTATTTCCTGTTTTCCTTTGAAATAAGATTTAGAACTCTTTGCTCCTTCAGTGCTGTGCCTGCCTAGACACTGCCGTGCTCCTATCTTGATAATAGACTGAACATCTGAACCTGTAAGCCAGACCAAAGAAAATGTTGTCCCTTCCAAAAGTTGCCTTGTTCAGGGTGTCTCTTCACAGCAATGAAACCTTAACTAAGACAGAAGTGTATAAGTGTCTAAGTGGGGCTAGTTCTTTCCAGGTGCTAGGAGAGTGAACCATTTCCTTCCTGTGTACTTGGTTTGTGAATAGTATCCTCCCACAGTCTCTTCACATCCTTCCCCTTTTATTCATTACTATATGTTCACATTTTTCTCTTTGTATGAAGATGGCAGGCATAATAGAATAAGAGTGACCCTAATAGCCTCGCTGTAATAAGAGTATATGAGAAGATTTCAAGTACAAATAAAGTCACACTTTGGATCACTGATGTTTAGGACTTTGTTCATGATGTTACATGGAACATAAGGATCTCAGACATCTATTCATCACTTCACTTTCCACTCTCCATCATCCTTTAGCCATTTGAGAAGAACAATGATATAATGTCTTCTATGCCTCCATAATCCTTTAGCGTGTACTTACTCCAGTCATAGGACTTCTCTTATAGCACTACCATATTGACCTCCAAAGTGGGTATCAACTTTATGTCACACCAACATCCTCTTGTGTGCCCTATATAATTTTTACACACTGTCTTAACAGAATGTCCTCTAATGTTCCTACAAAGAATATAATTTTTGTATATTTATTATTTTGTACCCCTTTAGCTCAAAATAATCTTTCTTCAGTATTTAGATTCTTCACATATTAAAAACTGTATTCTTAATTATTTTTATTATGTATGTGTGTATATCACATGTATGCCAGAAGAAGGCATCAGATCCCATAGAGCAGAAGTGACAGTACAACATGAGCTACCTAGCATGAGTGATGGGAAGAGAAACTGGGTCCTCAGAAGAACAGTAAGTATCATTAACCTCTGAGTCATCTCTTTAGCCCACTTGACAACTTTTAAGAATACAATGCAGTCCACACATTTTTGTTGGACAGACTTTAATCATAGTCTGTCTCAGTCTTCCCTGAAAAGAGACAGAAGTCAAATCTTGTTTAAAAAACAGAGATTGAACTGTGCTTTTTCGCTAAGTGAACCGGATTCAAGGACTAATGATACTCACCAGTTCTTATACTGTGCTTGTCTTTCTAAAGAACCGAGCCATGTCTCAAATGATCGAATTTCTACTTTTTATCTAATAAAACCTTGGACAATGTAGTAGTTTCCCCCTGGGTCTTGCTTTAGTCAGCCTTCTATTCTCTGTTATACCACCCATTTATGACCATAGCTGTAATGATTGAGAATTAGTGTTTTGGTATTTTTCACTACTTCTATATTTACTGGCATAAAAAGGAAAGTTTACTCTACTTTGTATTTCATCTACTTTGTTGACAGAACTATTTCCTTGTTGGTTTATATAATTATGGAATTAATGAAATGTGATTAATTTAATGGACTTGTATATGTTATTATTAATATTCAACTTGATGCTCAAATAGTCTTATATTTGATGCCCAGGATAAGTATTAAATTGCCCCATCCTGTCGTGTCTTTCCCACATACTTCATTACTCGTTGAACATTTCTTTACCAAGTAGTAAAGAAAAATCTTCAATAATCATGTCCTATTTTTTCCATTCAAATTTGGAATTAGCTATCTATCCAAAGAATTATTACTCCTCTTCAATTCTTCTGTTTCTTTCTTTCATGTGTATGTGTACATATACATGAACATGCCTGTACACAGGCTAGAGGTTGACATCAGGTGTTTTGCTCGACTGCTCTCCATATTAGTTCTTAAAACATGATCCTTTACTGAAGTTAAAGATTGATGTTTGGGCTAGATTGTATAGCCACTAAAACTTCAAGATCTGCTCATCTCCCATACTCCATAGTTAGGATCACACATACCTGCTGCTGGAGATCTTTGCAAATTACCAGACTTGCATAGCAAGCACTTCATCCATGAAGCTCTTTGTCTCTCCCTAGGCCTTTGAGATTCCTTTTACAGCGAGGAAATTTAGAATCTAAAACTATATGTATGTTTAATGAGATCATTTTTATTGTTGTCATTTGAGCATAAACTCAATATAGACAACGATCTCTCTCTCATTTACATACATATGTATTTGAATTTGTAAACACAACTTAGATATATTCGCTATAATACATATACAAATTCACAACCTCTTCATAGGTATTTGTAATGTCCACATCTGTTATTATTTTTATAGCTGTATCTATATAATACTTAGTTATCAACTTGCCCAAATCTAGACATATTTAGGAGATCAACAGCTGAGGAATTATCTTCATTAGGTTAACTGAAGTGGAAATAACAGCCCCATATGTGGACAGTACTATTTCATATGTTAGACCCTGACATGAGAGACCATTGTGTGAAACTGTGAAGGAGAAGGCTTAGTTGCAATGGAGACACCACAGTATTAGGGATTCCAGGGTCATGAGTTATGGGCCAAAAGAAGCTTTGGAGTGGCAAGCAGTTGTCCCAAGAGACACTATGTGTGATATAGGTGGCATAGAAGAATAGATGGGACTCCTGAGATTCCTTTGAAGACCAGATCATTCTTCAGAAGCCTCAGATGCTGTATATGAAGCTGGAGCATTTGGTACTTGTCCTGCTGTATTTTGATGGTTTTTTGACTCGATCATTCTTTGAGATGCCTATATTCTCCTTTGCATGGACTAAGGATGTTTACTTTGTGTTATTATATGTGGGGAATACAAAACTTTTAAATTTTACTTTACAGGAATCCACATCACAGAGATTTTAGACTTAAAATATTGGAAATACAAATGGCCATGGGAACTCTTAAAGTTGTTCTGTATTTTACATTAAGAGATAAACATGAGACTCTGGAGACAAGTAGTAAATGATTATGGCTCAAAAGTGATGTGTTTTGGTGTCAGATAGACAAGGAGTAAAGTGGTAAAGGTTAGTCTTAATTGTCAAATTGATAAAATCGAGAATTACTTGGCAGATACTCTGCTGAGAATGTCTGTGAGGGATTTTCTTAATTGAGTGAACTGAGTTATAAAGACTTAGCCTGCCTGTGGGCAGCAGTATTTCATGGGCTGGCCATGGAATGAATGAGAAGGAAAAAGGGAACAGAGCAACAATTACCCTGTTGATGATTGTCTCCAGACTCAGTGTGATTCTAGCTGCCTCAAGTTTCTTCATCTGTTATATCTACCATGATTGTGGTCTGTAACTTTGAACTTTGTATAAACCTGAACTGTGAATTGAATAAAAGAACCATGTCCCACATTAAGTTGTTTTGTTGGAGTATTTATATAACAGCAAAATAAAAACTAAGATTGTCCCGTTCTCTGGAATCTGAGTAAACTCAGATTACTCACATGCAATCTATAAAATGTGTTGGTGGGATTGTAGACTGATACAACCATTCTGGAAATCAGTCTGGAGGTTCCTCCGAAAATTGGACATTGCACTATCTGAGGACACAGCTATACTTCTCTTGGGCATATACCCAAAAGATACTCCAACATACAACAAAGACACATGCTCTACTATGTTCATAGCAGCCTTATTTATAATTGCCAGAAGCTAGAAAGAACCCAGATGCCCTTCAACAGAGGAATGGATATAGAAAATGTGGTACATCTACACAATGGAATCGAAAACAATGACTTTATGAAATTCACAGGCAAATGGATGGAACTGGAAAATACCATCCTGAGTGAGGGAACCCAATCACAGAAAAACACACATGGTATGCACTCATTGATAAGTGGATATTAGCCCAAATGCTCGAATTATCCTAGATGCACAGAACACATGAAACTCAAGAAGGATGACGAAAATGTAGATGCTTCACTCCTTTAAAAGGGGAACAAGAATATCCTTAGGAGGGCATAGGGAGGCAAAATTTAGAACAGAGGCAGAAGGAACACCCATTCAGAGCCTGCCCCACATGTGGCCCATACATATACACCACCAAACTAGATAAGATGGATGAAGCATAGAGGAGCAGGCTGACAGGAACCGGATGTAGATCTCTCCTGAGAGACACAACCAGAATATGGCAAATACATAGGTGAATCCCAGCAACAAACCACTGAACTAAGAACGGGACCCCCATTGAAAGAATCAGAGAAAGGACTGAAAGAACTGAAGGATCTTGAGACCCCCATATGAACAATACCAACCAATCAGAGCTTCCAGGGACTAAGCCACTACCCATGGACTGACCCTGGACTCCAAATTCAGAGGTAGCAATGAATAGCCTAGTAGGGGCACCAGTGGAAGGGGAAGCCTTTTGTCCTGCCAAGACTGGACCCCCAGTAAACAGGATTGTTTCAGGGAGGGTGGTAATGGGGGGAGGATGGGGAGGGGAACACCCACATGGAAGGGGAGGGGGAGGGGTTTGGTGGATGTTGGCCTGGAAACCTAGAAAGGGAATAACATTTGAAATGTAAATAAGAAATACCCAATTTAATAAAGATGGAGGAAAAAAAACAGATGCCTTTGAGGAAGGACATAAGCAAAAGTATAAATAATCTGTGCATCAGATCTGAGACCTACCCCGACTATTCCTCTAGTAACCACATTTCTCTTTTTCATAAGCCTGGTAAAACAAAGCCCTAAGCTTTGAATAAATATTCCTTTTTACTTTGCAAAATAAATGTGTGTGAATGATGGTACATGACTGTAGAGTCCAGGTTGAAACAAACCACTCAGCTTCCATCTTGCTAGGAGACACAGGAGTCCTAGACTAGTTCTACAAGAAGATCAACTGCCCTGAAGGCTTAGACAGTTCCAAAATTTGCTATAGCATCTCACATTCTGTATAGTGTCTCATCCACCCTTCTCAGCTGCCACAGATTTACAGCCTGTGCCTGCTGTGCTCACTGAGATTCCTCATTCACAGGACACATGGAAGCAGCTTTTGAGTTTATTTACATACAGCAATAGAATTCTATGACAACTCAGCCTTCTACTTCAACACTTTGAGGAACTTTCTAGATTTACTTTCTTACTATGTTTGGAAATCATTTTTTCTGACAGTGACCAAACTGGTCCTCACTACATCCAAAGTATTATCTTGTTTGCTGAACCATTTGATTATTTGCTTAATGCAAGTGACTTCCTCACCACACTTGCTTAGTTTTTAAAAAGTCTTTAGCTTCTTGTATGCTAAATACCCCACTTCCTTCCACTGCCTCCACTCCCCACAGGGATCAGAACTTCCGATCCAGTTGACTATACCAAATCCCCTCTGTCCTCACTAAGACCAATCTTCACTTCCTTTACAAATGAATTAAAAGAAAGGAGGAAAAAATAAATATTTTTATTTTGTCATTGCTATACAACAGCCAGAAGCAAAGATTGGACCCCAGTTGGGAAATCATAACTATACAGACATTATCAGGGTCTTCTTGGATGCAGCAAAGAACATTGAACTGAAAGCTTATCTCAAGTAGTTTTATTCTTCATTTTGCCAAGCGGGATCATTCACCCTTTCGTCATAAGTTCATGAACGAATAAGGATCTGAATTTTATCTTACTGACATCTTGTCCCATGAAACTGCTTTTCAGGACTACTGAGGTCTTTCCATATTCTCAACTTGCTTCTTACGGGAAAGGGAAGTAAGTATTAGATGCTCAAAGTACTCTTTGGGCAGCATTCACAAATAGGGACTGAAGATTGCACAAGAGTGGCTAGGAATGCGAGTTGGAGGAGTTCTTTCTATTACCCACAAGTTAGTCTTGTTTTTTCAAATATAAGAGCACCCCATATAATGCACATACACCCTGAAAAGGAGAGTGTTGTTTACCAAATATGTCGCCATTCTTATTCAAGTAATAGAACTGAATTTTGATCTGGGTTTCTATTTAGGATTCTTGAAGCTTTGCTCAAACAATTTACTAACCCCGGTCTTAGATTTTTGTTTTTCAAAATAACGATAGCATTCCTTGCTTTCCTTTTGTTTTTAAATTAAATATTTTATGTATTTACATTTCAAATGTTATCCCCTTTCTCCCTTTCCCTTAACCTCTCCTCCTTCCCTTGCTTCTATGAAGATGCTTCCACTCCTACCCACTCCCACCTCAATACCCTGGTATTCCCTACACTGGGGAAATGAGCCTTCACAGGGTCAAGGGCTTCTCCTATTGATGCCAGACAATGCCATCCTCTGCTACATATCCAGCTAGAGCCATGGGTCCCTCCATATGTACTCACTGATTGGTGGTTTAGTCCCTGGAAGCTCCCGGGGGTTTGGTTGGTTGATATTGTTTTTCCTATGGGGTTGTAAACCCTTTCAACTCCTTCAGTCCTTTCTCTAACTCCTCCATTGTGGTCCCCTTGCTTAGTCCTATGGCTAGCTGCAACCATCCTCATCTGTATCAGTAAGACTCTGGCAGAGACTATCAGGAGACATTTATATCAGGCTCCTGTCAGCAATCATTTCTTGGTATCAGCAATAGTGACTGGGTTTGGTGGCTGCATACAGGATGGATCCCCAGGTGGGGCAGTCTCCTGATAGACTTTCCTTCAGTCTCTGCTCTAGTCTTTCCCCCTGTTTCCTTTAGACAGGAACAATTAAGGGTTAAAATTTTGAAAAGGATAGGTGGCCCTATGCCCCAACTGGGAACCTTGCCTAACCTCTGGATATGGTCTCTACAAGTTCTCCCTCCCTTTTGTTGGGCATTCCAGCTAATCTTATCCCTGTTGTGTCGTGGGGGTCTCTTATTTTCCTGGCATCTGGGACTTGCTGTTGACTACCCCCAGTTCCCCATCCACCATTTCTAAACACCTCTGTTCAAATTCCTGACCCTCTGTATATTATCCCTGTCTCTTTACATACCTGATCCTACCCCCTTTCCCTTCCACCTCCTTTCTTCCCTCTAAGTTCCTCCCACCTTCTACCTCCCATGAGTATTGACATCTACAGGAAGTTATCTGAGAATTGTTAGACTTTCTAATCAATTTCTTTACAAAGAAAGGGTCTTTGCCATTAAGTCACTTTTGCCATTGTGCCCTGTGAATTAGTATTGCTTAGTGTGTGTTCATTTGCATTCCCGTTGGGAGACTAGTCCAAAGAATTTAGATTCTATCCACACCTTTACTGAATGACAATCTCAAGATTTGTCTATTTTATTTTTATTTGTGTGTGAATGTGTACATGTGTTTGTGTCTGTGTTGCACATGTGTATTGTATGTATGTATGTATATACCATGTATGTATGTGCCTGCAGGGACCAGTATAGGATTGTAAGTTCTCTGGAGCTAAAGTTTCAGGCAGTTGTGAGATGCCTCATTTGGGTGCTAGGAACCAAATCAGGTCCTCTGGAAGCACAACGGGCATCTTAAACATTGAGCCATCTCTGACCACAAGAGCCTTAAAAAAAAAAAAATACAACACTTGCAAAGATACCAGTTTACCAGATGTGTGGGAAGAAAGAGAAATAGTTTGAATTTTTTAGTTTAAATTCCAATGCAAACTATTGGGCAGATTTTCCAAAACCTTAGGTACTTAGTTGTTCTCTTTAAGCTTTGTGAATGAAAATATGCACACCTGGACTTACTTCAATTTTTGTGTACTTACCTTTAAGGCAGTTTGCAATGCAGCCATTCCAAGAAACTGCCTCTAGATGGCCCAGGAAATGGTTTTAAATAACCTAGTGTATTAGTCACTTTTGTTGTTACTAGATATTTTAAAAGAATCTAATCAACGTGACTTAAGAAATGAAGAGTTTATTTTGATTTATAGTCTGAGAAGAAATTCTAGTTGGTGGTAAGGATATGGTGGCAAAAGTGTGAGCTTACTGGTCACAGTACATCTACAGTCAGGAAAGAATAAATTCAAATACTGGGAGTCGGCTAGATTTGACTTTTTCATTCAGTACATGAGTTAATCCAGAGAATATTGTGTCCATCTATATTTAGAATGGGTCTTCTTACATCAATTTACCTAATCTAGATAATTCTTTTCAGACATGACTCTCTCTTCACAGATTCCAAACCCTACCATCTTTATAATCAATATTAACCATGGCACATGATAACAAATTGCTGTGTTTCAGGAGACAGATAGACTTGGGTTACAATGTTAGCCCTTCACACCCTTAGCTCAGGGATCTAAGGTAATATCAGATATCTCCAAATCCTTTTTGTAAGATGAAGCTAACAATGTATGATTTGCGGATAACCTCGAAGTTAATAATCTCCCAGAGTAGATGTGAATGTGTAGTACACACACACACACACACACACACACACACACACACACACACTGGACTGAATATTCCAATTAGAACTTTACATGGAGCTCTGAAGAATACTTATTTTTCCTTGGGTTTTAATATGCCTCTACTGGATTCAGGACCTGCCACCGCATCTTCACTCCATTACTTTAGGCATTATTTCTCCTTTAATTTATATAACAGTGACAGCAAATTAGTCAGTTCACCCTGGAACTGTTTGGGAGTCTAGACCACAAATTTGTTGAGAAGCTTCCCTGGAAGGCTGTGCAGATGTCTGTTGTCACGAGGCTCTCTGGTGCACAGATTTGTCTCTTTTAATTTTTCCTCACCCTCTCTTTCTTTCAAGTCCTCAGCACCCAAAGACAAGGTCATTAAAGCTGTTCTTGGTCTTTAATGTCAAACACACATATCTGAAGGCCCTTAAGACTTTAGAGCACTAAAGGACATCTTGGCTGGCAGGCTACCCCTTCCTTTGAACAGTCATGGTGAAGGAATAGCCAGCAGACTATCTTGGCTCGCTCTCTGACTGTTTTCTTCTCTGCTACTCATGTAAAGTAGTTAGCACTGACTGACATCTGTGGCTCTTGGATCATGTGGGAGGCAGCTACACAGACTCCAGGCAAGCCACTCTCCTTCTGGAGCTGATCTTTTAGATCAAAAAAAAAAAAAAAAGCCCAGTTTCTGTGGTGAATCAGTTGATCTCTGCCATGATCACCATATGCAACTGAGTGTGTAAATATGTATCAAAGGGAATAGGGTAGGATTCATATGTCTATTTTGTGACCTGCAGCAGCCCAAGGACTGTCCCTAAGGTTTAATAGATATCAGCTGTAGTAAAATGAGATTCATGATCCTAATGTGTAAAACAATTTCAGGCTTAAACAATATGAAGCAGAGTTTGGGGTTAATACATGTATTTTTAGTAGAGATTTTAAATGAGCAGAAGAAGAATAAGAAGGAGGTAGGAGGAAGAAAGACACTCCTGAGAGCTCAGACATGGGCTTTCATTAGAGAATGTCAGTCTTAGTTGGGGCTACTATTGCTGTGATGAAACACCATGAACAAAAGCAACTTGGAGATAAGAAGATTTATTTTGTTTGTATTTCCACTTCACAGTTCATCCAGTGAAGTCAAGGCAGGAACTAAAGTAGGACAAGAACAGGGAGGCAGGAGCTGATGCAAAGGCCATGAAAAGGTTCGATTTACTAGCTTGCTCGTGTTGACTTGCTCAACCTAGGAACACCACCCCACATAAATCACTAGTTAGGAAAATGTCTTATACGCTTGCCTATATCCTGATCACATGGATGCAGTTTCTCAATTGAGGTTTCCTCCTTTCAGATGACTGTAGCTTGTATCAAGTTGACATAAAACTAGCCAGCACTGTGGTCCATTAAAGAGTATCATCAATTCACATGTGAATCCGATAATGAAGCAATTGTGAGTAAATGCTTATAGTTCTCTTGATGGACAAAATTACATGATTTTTATCTATATCTTTTTATGGGACATCCTCTTTCAAAAGAGACAATTTTAGAAGAGAAAGTCAGGATGATTTAATATATTTTATAGCTTAATGACTAATTCTAATAGTGCTGATTAATTCTGTAAATTCATCAGAGAAAAGACAGAACACATAGTACCTTGAATGAAAAAAAGATGATTCACTCATTTGAGTCTTTATGACCCAAGGAGACAGAAGTAAATATCTGTGACAAGTCTGTCTAAATTATTCTTAATGCAAATTTATGACTAATAACCTGTACTTAAATTTCTCCCTTGTAAAGTCATACTTTTTGTAAAAAGAAATAGAGAAAGGGAAAAAGCTCTAATAGATGGAAAATATATATCAAAGGGACTCCAGAATTAGGTGCAACTGACATTTATGCATTACTTTACAGTCTATAAAAAGCTGTTTATTGGGTCATTCTCTTGTCATAACAATGTTATGAGGAAAATCTTATTATAAAAATTCAATGGATGAAAGAATTTAAACTCATAGAGTCACAGAGGGGTGCTCAAAATATGCAGTCAATAAGAGACAATGACAGGGTTTATCCTGGAATCTTCTGACTTTAAATTTGTGATTTTACTATTTTAGAAGAAAATAAATAACCAACCATTAAGAAGGCTTGGGTAAAACTTATGAAATTTTTAGTAGTCTAATCAATAGCAAAAATGAATCAGTAGTTAGTAGTTGAATGGACCATTATTTGTGATAATTTAATTTAGTTCACATAGTGTGACAAGTAATAAAGTGTACAGTAACATGACATTCGGAGACGAGCTACTATGTAAGTACAAGTCCCTTTCCTGTTTCAGACCTCTTAAGTAGGAGAAGCTTGAGTAAATGTCTACATCTCCACTTTTAGATTGTGAACTCTGAGAGGTGCACACACACTGAGTGGAGACCCTTTTACCACTGGTTAATTCAAATAATCTTCTGTCACACATCGGCACCTTTCAACAAAGACAACCAGTTCCTAGCCTTCTGTGAACACTTATCCAAGCATTCTGAGTTGACTTGATTTATTTATTTATTTACTTTTTAACTGAAGATGGGGCTTAAGGATAACTACAACCAATAACCTTTAGATGTTTGGCAAAAATCCATTTTCTTTTCATTTTTCTTTTGGGCTTGTTGTCATCATACACAGTGAGATTAGGCTAGTCATGAACTCATGTCCTCTAAATACTACCCAAACCAAACTTAAGGAAGATTTTTTTTCTTCTTTTTCTTCTTTTTCTTTTTTTCAGAGCTGGGGACTGAACCCAGGGCCTTATGCTTGCTAGGCAAGCGCTCTACCACTGAGCTAAATCCCCAACCCCCTTAAGGAAGATTTAATTAGAAAGAAAAGAGACACACACTGTCTTTTTCCATTGTAATGATGAATTGGGCTGAGTAACCAACTCTCTCTATTCTCCTCTTGAGCATGACTGAAAGTAAGTGAAAAAACTTTGTGACAGTGTTGGGAGGGTTCACAGATGAGCCTGAGGAACATTATTTCTTAGCTGGGAGAGGAAACACAGGTGCTCCTTCCCTTCTTGATTCAGTGGTCTTGAGTCCGATAGCTGAAGGGGAGCCATTCTTACCTTCTGTGACACTGACGTTCTACCCCTTGGTACTGAGCATTGTGCATGAGTCCACTGGAAACAAGAGTTGACCCAATATTGATCTTTTCTTTAAACTTTATGAGTTGATGAAAGCAACAAGCAGACAACCCACAGTCTGGCCATCAATGGGGCATAGGCAAGATGTATAATTGATATTATTGTGGAGTATATTGAGGGACTGGGGCACTCAGGAAGGTCTTCCTGGAGTAAGAGACAGCTGAGCCTGCAGATAAATGTCAGGTCATTTCATGGAGTAACTGGGAAGATCTATAGAAACACACACACAAACACACACATACACACATACATACATATACACTCACACACACATATACATATATGTGTATGTATGTCATGGATTTAGAGAGATATCAAGACCTTGTCTAAAACAATTTTTTAAAACCAGAATGAACATTATAGTGTATAATCATTACCAATTTATGTCTATCTTAATAAAAATTGTTGATCTGGAAAGCTGCGACAGAAGCTGTGAATTCCTGTGGTTGAATTAGAGAAAGGCTGGAAGACGTTGTGGAAGAGAGTGACCCTATAGAAAGACCATCAGCCTCAATTAACCAGACCCCCAAGTTCTCTCAGACATTGAGTCACCAACCAGGAAGCACGCACCAGCTCGTATGAGACTCCAGACACATATACAGCAGAGGGCTTCCTGCTTTGGCCTCAATGAGAGAAGATGCACCTAACCCTTGAGAGACTTGAGGCCCCAGGGAGTTGGGAGGTTGGGTGAGGTGGGTGGCATTGGGGATATACTCTTGGAGATGGGAGAGAAGGAATGGATGAGAACCTGTTGGAGGGCAGACTAGGAGGGGAATAACTACTGGACTGTAAAAGAAGATTAAAGAAAATTTAAAAATTAAATCTTGGGGAACACCCATAAGGAAGGGAGGGGGAGGGGATGTTTATCTGAAATGGAAAGGGAATAATATCTTAAATGTATACAAGAAATACTCAAGTTAATAATAAAAAAAATAAAAATACATGAAATGTAAAAAAAAAAAAAAAAAAAAAAAAAAAAAAAAAAAAACCCTTCATATTACAAAGCATAAAAATGAAGACAGCATTTTGGAGTTCAAATGAACAGTGTGATATCAATTCTGATCCATCTTTCCTCACAGATTTATGCTTGTTAAAGAAATAACTGAAGCTATTAAATTAAAGTTGAGTTGTCCTAGAGCAGCTCAAAAAAGTCAACATCCTTTGTCCTATCTCATTTATTCCTACTTCAACAAAGCACCCTATTTTAACATTTTGAAAATGTTTGTTTTGCATTTTCTCAATAAGGTGCTTTATACAACAAGAATCCGTACCAATGTGCACATTATGTCCTATGATTTTGTACACCTACACAATTGCATACATTTTGGATTTAGTTGGTGCTTTTTCATTCCATTATAGCTATGTTTGGTGAAGGTTGGTTGCTGTCTTGTAGTCTGTCCTATGTCCATCTTTATCTCAATACCAAAGCATAAATATTTTCAATTTCTTAACTTTACAGAAAGTTCTATCATATTTTTAAAATTAAGTCAATATTTTTTAAAGAATTAGGCTATATAAACATTTTTCAGAATAGAACCATAAAATGTGACATAATTATTTCATTTTATTCATTTTCTTCCATTTCAGCTTAAAATGAACTAATTAATTCAATTTGAAGATTATTTCCTAAGCCTACAAATATTCACAAAAATAATATAAATATAACCATGCTCAACAAATAGAACTCTGTCTATCTATCTATCTATCTATCTATCTATCTATCTATCTATCTATTTATCTATCTATCTATCATGTTAGTTATAATGTATAATTTAGCTAGCTCCATACTATACATACATTGCTGATTGCAACAGGTCTGAACAACTGGCTCATTGGCTGCATGTACAATTTTCCAAGCTACTAAGGACCTCTATTTTTTGATCTCTGTCTTCCAGCATTCTCTGATGCAAATCAGATTGATTGTTAAATTAGAATCACTTTTGGAAGGCAATTGCCTTTCAGGATTCGCCTAGCCTGTTAACTCCATTATTCCTAACTCGTCTGCTTTTTCTCTTTGAAGAATTTGCTCGTTCCTTTTTCCCAGTTCAATGTGCTTCTGGTTTTCTTCACCTTTCCCAATCTACACATTTTAATTTTATTATTATCATTTTCATGGTGGTTACAAAAAAAGGATTCCTAGAAAAATATATTTAAGATAGCCATTTTAGCAAAATTCTTCTGTTAAATATAACCAAATTATAGATTTGCCTAATGGAAGTTACTTGGATAAAATTTTTTTTTAAATGACACTAAACTGAAGGTTAATATAAATCACCTTTTCAAGAATGCAATAGAATTTAAGAAACTTGTTACTTCACTATTTTTGTGATATTCTTTCTGTTTTTAAATTAATAGAGGAAAGGTTGAAAGCTTGGCATATGTAAAGCTAAATTTAAGTCAGACTCTGAATATTTGAAGACTTTGCTACTAATTTCATTTTCATTATATCCTTGGATAAAGAAGTGGATTGATGTTTTTCAAGTGAGGTGGCAGAGAAAAATTAGAAAATATGACATATTTGTGGATGAAAGGAAAAGTAAATTAAGAAAATAATAAAATTGCTTTGTGAGTTGGAAGACTAAACTGTAACTTCTGTTCATGACTTTGAAATACCATCCCACAACAAAATGTTGAAAAATGGATGCTACGATTAAAGACAGAAATGTCTGGATTTGAACTTATAGCAAGAATGTGACATTAAGTAAATTAAATTTCATAGTCTCCAAGTTGTTATCTCCATAATACATACAATTTTATCTATCTTAAAAGAATTTATAGTAGTAGCTTTTGGCAAATGTCTCTTAATTTTTTTTTTTCTATTCTTTATTTGGGGGGAGATATTCATAGTGCACATAGTTATACATTTTTTAAATTTTATTTTTCTTGGCTATTTTATGTATTTATATTTCAAATGTTATCCCCTTTCAACCCTTTCTCATACTCCTTCCCCCTTCCCCTGCTTTTATGAGGATGCTCCCACCCCCACCCACCCGCTCCTACCTCAACGCCCTGGCATTCCTCTATATTGGGGAAACAAGCCTTCACAGGACCAAGGATTTTTCCTCCTATTGATGCTGGACAATGCTGTCCTCTGCCACATATGCTGCTGGAGTATGGGTCCCTCCATGTGTTCTCATTGGTGGATGGTTTAGTCCCTGGGAGCTCTGGTGTGGTCTGGTTGGTTGATGATGTTGTTATTTCTATGGGTTGCAAACCCTTTCAACTCCTCCAGTCCTTTCTCTAACTCCTCCATTGGGGTCCCCTTGTTCAGTCCAGTGGTTAGTTGCAACCATCCTCATCTGAATCCATAGGGCTCTGACAAAGCCTCTCAGAGGACACCTATATCTGGCTCTTGTCAGCAATCACTTCTTGGTATCAGCAATAGTGACTGGGTTTGGTGGCAGCATATGGAATGAATGCCCAGGTGGGGAAGTCTCTGGATGACCTTTACATCAGTCCCTGTTCCACTCTTTGTCCTATTTCCACCATTGAGTATTTTGTTTCCCCTCCTAAGAAGGAATGTAGCATCCACATTTTGGTCTTCCTTCTTCGTGAGCTTCATATGATCTGTGAATTTTTTCTTAGGTATTCCAAGCTCGGCTAATATCCACTTACCAGTGAGTGTATAACATGTGTGTTCTTTTGTGACTAGGTTGCCTCACTCAGGATCATAATTTCTAGTTCCATCCATTTGCCTAAGAATTTCATGTAGTCATTATTTTTAATAGCTGAGTAGTACTCCATTGTGTAAATGTAATACATTTTCTGTATCCATTCCTCTGTTGAAGGACATCTGGTCTCTGTCCAGTTTCTAGCTATGATAAATAAGGCTGTTATGAACACAGTGGAGAATGTGTCTTTGTTATATGTTGGAGCATCATATGGTTGTATTCCCAGGAGAAATATAGCTGGGTCTTCGGGTAGTGCTATGGCCAAATTTCTGAGGAACTGCTAGACTGATTTCCAGAGTGGCTGTACCAGCTTGAAATCCCAACAATGGAGGAGTGTTCCTCTTTCTTTACGTCCTTGCCAGCATCTACTGTCACCTGACTAATTACACGTTTTTAAAACAAGTAGGTTCACAAAATTCCTAGGGTCATTTACTTTTTCTATATATTGGAAGTGCCTTTATTATGTTCACCAATACTTTTAGTGCTAACAATTCCTTATGATCTTACCAGTTACTAAGACAAAAAATTTTATTACTCAGTTTTTTTGGCTGTTACAAAATATATAATGGGTTTCTCTTTAAAAATACTTTTATCAGTTTTTAGCTGACTTTTCTGCATTATTAATTCTCACAGAAAACTTATATGTGGCAGTATTTAAGATCTTAAAGTCAAGATTCTAGTCTTGGGAAAGAAAGACGTACTCTGTACTTTATAAAGTTCAGTGATGTGAAAGTCAAAAGAACCGGTAAACAGTAGGATGTTCTGTTCTTCCTGACATTGAAACTTGAGACTCTCTGATAGGAATCATTTATTTTTATATGGTTTTTCATATGTTTATTATTCCGTATCTTTTCTTTGTTCAAGCCTTTAGTGCTATGCTGAACCTGGTTTATATTATTTTATAAGAGGTCATGGTTGCATTTTAAAGAATTTTGTTGATCAGTTGACATCATGTCGATAGTTTGATAATGATAGTCATGGGAGTATTTACACCACAGAAGCTGGCAAACACTTTAAATGTAAACTTCCTCATTTGAAGAAGCAGTTGTGGAACATTTTTCAGTGTACCAGCAGAAGTGAATTGGGACAGTAACTATATTAAGTTGAATTTGCCATATATCCTGTGCTCAGAGGGCTTATTCTCAGGTACATATAACAAGAAAATACACCCAAATAATGTAAACTCTGACAGCAAGTGGTTCTCAGTAATCACAATGTGCATACCATTTGTTAAACACTTATTAATACATGTCAGGCATTTTTCATACCTGAGCATATGATCTAACAGATTTTGGAAAGTAAATTTGGTGATGCTTTATAACAGAAAACAGAGGCATGGGAATGGAGAATCCAAAATCAGTCTTACTTTTTAAAATATGTGTGTATTTTCACACAGTTAGAATTAGGACTTGAGTGTTAGAATGTAGAATCCAGGCCACAGGTATTTTTAAGGACCACATCTCGTATGGATTATGACCCCGTAAGTTGATTCAGAGAAGCTTCATTCTGCAGCATGTGGCAGTGATGCAAACTCACAGCTGGCTGAAGTGCTAACCATAAATGACTATTGAATTCTCAACTGTAGAAATGAGTTTTCTACATCAACCCAACCAAGGCTAGATGGGAAAGCAGCTAAAATGGACCTGGAAGATGGTGTGGAAGGCTATGAAACTCTGTCTTCTAGAGAGACATTGCATAGAATAAACATCACAGCTATGAATATGTAGAAATGTGGCTCCTATGTGAGATGGCATGTGCACACAAAACTAGGACACGGTGAGAGAAATGAAACTGTTTGGAAAAGCGAGTGTCAGGAATGGTAGACGAGGGATGAGAGAGGATAATGAATAGAATCACCGTGCTTTCTTCACATATATGTAATTGTCAAAAATATTTTTAAATAGAGATAGTTGAATGAGTTAACGTAGGCATACGTGGCTAACATACAGCTGAAGAAAATGATAGCTTTTTACAAATACTGTATTTGTGTGTCCAATAAGTAGGCATAACCCTTTTCCCACCTGCATTCCTGATTCAAGTACAAAAGAGCAAGCTGATATGAACCAGGTCATTAGAGGCCTAAACTCCGAGTGTCCTTCTCTCTGGCCTGGAGCCAGATCCCTGCTTTAGTCTGTGTCATTTTCTCTGAGGTATGCATAAAGTGGAGGTTACTCATGTCACATCTGTTCTTGCTTTGTGAGTTCATTGGGGAAAAAAATTACTGACTTTATTTTCCAAAGGAGACCCTTTTAAGAACTGCCGGATGCAGGGTGGTCAGGAGAGAGACCTGCACACATTCTTAAAAGCAAGTCTTTCAGCTTTCGCATTCATAAAGCATACCTTGGCCTATGTGCTCAGACTCTAACGATTCTATTCGGTTGCCGTTTGGTTTAGAATTTCAGAAATGTCACAGTGCTGCATTCCTTCTCTGCAGAAGAAATTGAACCTGTGTATCTGTATTAAATACCCACATGCAGACTCTTCATGGATAGGATTGGCTTTTTTATGCCCCTCCCCTGGAAGAGCTGCCAGCTTCAGAACAACTTTGCTTTTTTTCTTTTGAGTGTAATGAAAAAGGCTTCCTCCTGGAAGAGCCTTTGCTGGAAATGAATAGCAATTTTGAGATAATTATGTCTAGGATTCCTTCCTAACATCTTATATACTTCTTTAGAAATGCTTATGCATATATCTAGTAACAGACAAGTTTTATATGACACACAAATTCATCTTTAAAAAATAGGTCAATTACCAGATCAGGACGCACATAACTCTTTGAAATGGAACATCATAGATATTATTTTTCTTTTCCTCCCTTAAAGGATAAATGATGACTTTACCAATAAGCAGGTAAAAAATAAAACCATAGAGTTGTATAGAATGATAATATTTGTAGGATAAGTAATGAACTCCTTGGATGGCTAAGTTATGAGGTAGCATAGTATGATCTACATTTTCAGAATATCTACTCTGAAAATCATGTGGAGAATTGGTTAGGAGGTCCTAAAAAGAGAGAAGAGAAAAATGGTATACTACCTAGTTTTGTGTCAACTTGATGCAAGCTAGAATTTTCTGAAATAATGGAACCTCAATCGAGAAAGTGCTTCTGTAAGATGTGGATGTATGGAATTCTCCTAATTAATGACTGATCAACTAGGGTTCAGGCAATTGCGTGAGGCCACCACTAGGCTGGTGGTCTTGGTTCTATTAGAAAGCAGGATAGCAAGCCAACATGATTAAGCCAGTAAGTAGCACTCCTCCATGGCTTTTGCATCAGCTCCTGCCTCCAGATTCCTGCATGGTTTGAGTTTCTGTCTTGACTTCCTCTGATAATGAATTGTGATGTGCAAGTGTAAGCCAAATAAGTCCTGTCCTCCTCAAGTTGCTTTGGTCATGGTGTTTCATCACAGAAGTAGTAACCCTTGCTAAGACAAATGGGGAAACAGAAGATCATTTACATCTATTATGTGTTTATTCATGGAAGCACACGCTTGGAGAACAGGTAGCTCTCCAGGCTCCTCCTCAATCATTTCTCCACCATATTTTTCTACATAGGCTCTCTAACTAAACTTAAAACATTAACTAGATAAATTGGCTGGCCAGTAAGTGTTAGTAATTCTCCTGTCTTTGCCCTTCCCCTAACTTCAGGGTTATTGACATGTAGCCTGGATGCCTGATTTCTACATGAGTGTAGAAGATTCAAGTTCAGGTCCACATGCTCATAGAACAAGCATAGAAGAGTCTTCTCTGTTTCCACACTAATTTATGTGTTAATGAATATAAACTTTCTTAACTATATACCAGAAGTTCTTTATGTGAGGTGGAAAACGTGCTTTGCTATTATACCTGTCTTCCTGTTTATCCTAGCACTTCCTACTTACTAAATAATATATTTTTGTGCCATCTGCTCTTCCTCTGTCTCTAAGTTTGTCTGTCTCTCATTTTACCCTTTGTAAACTTTATGTTGGCCACCATGAATGACTTGATATACTGGATATCATGGCATCTTATATTCTCTGTTTACTTTAGACATTCTTTCACTGGAGCCAAAATGTCTAAGCTTGTATGTGTTTGTAAGACTCAGAACAGAGCACTAATGACAACTAATGGCATGAGTATCACCTCTCTCTCTCTCTCTCTCTCTCTCTCTCTCTCTCTCTCTCTCTCTCTCTCTCTCTGTCCGTCTCTCTCTTCCCTTCTGTGTAACATAAACAATTAAGTATAACATATCAAAGGCTAAGAATAGTCCTGGTATATTTGCCAAATAGTAAATTTCACTTTCTCTCATTTCACGGGATTTTTCTATCTCTGACTCTCTAGCTTAACGCCAAATATCTCTCATCATTTCTTATCTTTCAGTATCTTTACATCCTTACCTCTTTATAAAGAAAACAAAATAAAGCAATAAAAACAATTCTAATTTCATTTTTAAAAGAGATATTCTTGGTTGAAAAGAATGATGTTTTTCATATTTCAGCAGCTTCTCTGACAGTTGATTAATATTGTGCATGTCTTCATTTCTTTGGTCAATTACTTCATCATGTTTATGTCTTGAAGCAATTAATGAGAAAACAAGGTGATATTCACCAAATGAGATTCTACTTACTGGAAGAAAATGGTAATTGGAATGAGAATTACAGTGTCATCTGTCGGAGAAACCCAGAACATCTATTAACTCATGGATTTCTTAATTGAGCACTCATTTATTAATATCTTCCAGATTTCAGACCAGGAAGCAGGAACTGAAAGTAACTTTCAGTAATGTAAAAGACGCAAACTTTGACAAAGACAAGGTATAGATAAAATAGACCTTCAAAGCTGGAAGACAGTCCAATGGGATACTAGTATTCCACTGTAGACCAGGATTCTCTGGGAGGTCAAAGAAAAAGAAAACTGGATGCTTCTAGAGGAACTTGAAAGAGGCAACCACAGGTATTTTAGTATCTATTTGTCTCAAGAGGGTGTTGAGAATTACTATGGCTTTGAAGAAATATTCAGTTTTGTAAAATGCTAATGTCTGGGCCAATTTGATTTCAAGTGAGTAGCTTTCAGAAACCAACGCGAGACCATTTTTCTGCAAGGATACTCATGCATTCCAAATTTGGAATATATGTCCTTTTCTCATTTCCATCCCTGGTTCTGGTACTAACAATAGCCCCGGTTCACTCGCTAAATTGTTCTAGGGTTTTTCTTTCTCTTCTTTCTCATTTAATAAATTAGATAATATCTGCCTGAACAGATATTTAGCCTTAAGTAAAACGAAGAATTTAAGTGATATTCATTTGGCAAACAATAGTAATTACACCAATACTACTAGTGTGCTTTCATACTCAGACCATTTCTGATGATTGATGAAGTTAAGAAAATTATTTTATCTCTTCATTCAGACCCTGGAAGCAGGGGTGACCTTCCTCCTCTGGTGCGAATTGAAGCCAGACTTCTGCCTTTCTCTGCCCTTGTTGAGAAGTAGTAACTCCTGAGCATGTATTTTGCTTTTTACCTTTCTGCCTCTATGAAAGTTGGAGCTGTTTACACTGTGATCTAACACTGTCTCCTTTGCTACATACCCTTGGACCGGCCACTTAATCATCCCCAGTTTCGATATACCCTTTTTTGAAATAAAGAAAGACTGAATAAGAAACTTTTGAGTGTTAGAGGGCCCAACAAAGAGCCCAGGGAAACTCAGGGGGTAAATAAATGCCTCCAACCCACTGAAAGATAAAATACTGAAGGTCCCAAATGAAGAAATGACAGACTAATTTTGATTCTGGCTTTGTTGCCCTCCAAAATGGAGTGTAGCAAATCAAGGGTGGAGATTTCATCTTTGCATACATGATTGTTTATGGGACACAGGGAAAATCTATATTTAATGCTTCATTATGTAGTGTGTTTAAATATATTGGGTAGTTTGTGTTTGCATCTCTGTATATCTACAATCAAATGAGACTGAACATGATAGCTTCGTCCAAATCTAAGCTATATTTTTATTACCTTTATTGTTTTACAGTTCAGTCACTGCCCCCTCCCAGTCCGTCCTCCCTCCCATTTTTCCTCTCTCTTGTCTTCATGAGGATGCCTCTCCACCATGCCAGTCCTGCCAATTCTTGGGTCCTAAAGTCTCTCAAGGTTTAGACACATCTCCCAAGGAGGTCAGACCAGTCAGTCCTCTGTTGTATATTTCCAGGGCCTCAGATCAGTTGTTGTATGCTGCCTTGTTGGTGGCTCAGTGTCTGAATGATCTCAGGGTTCCTGGTTAGTTGAGACTGCTGGTCTTGCAATGGGGTTGACCTCCTCCTCAGCTAATTCTAGGCTTTTCCTAATTCAACCACAGGGATCCTTGACTTCAATTCAATAACCATTGGGTCTAAGTATCTGCATCTGTCTCAGTCAACTGCTTCAAATCTAAACTATTGTTGTTGTTGTTGTTGTTGTTGTTGTTGTTGTTGTTGTTGTTGAACAAACCCATTTCTCACAATTAGGTCTTTAACTAGTAATTTCATGAAACAAAGAAGTGCATGGTAATCTAGATTCTCTTGTTAATGTAAAGAGACTTGAAATATAACTATGTGGATGTATTTCCCCCAGTTATGAGACATATAGACTCTAAAAGGAGACATCCTCACTTAAAAGCTGATAGACAACTTTCTTTGCCTCTCAGGAATCAGGCTAGTTGAGACTCATTTCTATGATGTGGCTCACAGGCAAAGTAGGACTGATTGGACTAACAAAGAGACTTTGAAAAGACAGTACCTTTGTAAGAAAGCCAGTGACATTTTCAAACAGTTCACATTTCTTTCCTATGAGAAGACATCAATATTCTTGGCATGAAGGATGAAATCATGGATGCTCAGCCCAGAACTTCTAATTTTAAAGCTATTGGATGTTCTGCAGGCTACATACATTAGAACACTGTGATTCATAACTTCATGAGATACAGAACTATCTGTACCAGGGGACAATAAAAATACAAAAGAGACAGGAAAAAAAGAAACTATATGTCATAGGCTCTTTGACAAGCTTCAGGCACTCTTCATGGCACTTTCACTTTTCTTTAACTATGCTGTCTTTCATAAAGAAACCTATTACTGGGGGATGGACTCCCACTTTTTCTTTGTCTTAAACTGAGGAAAACCTCCAAGCTCTGTTACCAGCCTCATTCTTGCCTCCATATCTGTTGCTTCTTTCTCTCCTCATGCAAATCTTTTCCAAACTCAGGTCTTCAGACAGTTGCACTAAGATGATCAAATCATCACAGGTTAAAGTATACATTCCTGACTCAGAAAGAGTGAACACTCAGAATTGGTAATGGTTGACATGTAGAACCAATACTTGCACTTTTTATTAATCATTTTATTCATTTACATTTCAAATCACCTCTCCACTACTCCCCAACCTACACTTTCTCTCCCCTTTGCCTCTGTGAGGGTGCTCCACCACCCACTCACCCACTCACCCACTCACCCACTCACCCACTCACATCTCACTACTCTAGCATCCCCCTAAGCGGGGGCATCAAATCTCCACAAGATCAAAGGCCTTCCCACCCATTGATGTCAAATAAGGCCATCCTTTTGGTTTAGTCTCTGGGAGCTCTGGGTGATATGATTGTGAATATTGTTCTTCCTATGGGGTTGAAATCCCATTCAGCTCCTTCAGTCCTTCCCCTAGCTCTTCCTTTGGGGCCCTAGGTTCAAGCTGATGGTTGACTGTGAATATTTACATCTCTATTGGTCAGGTGCTGGTAGAACCTCTCAGGGAACAGCCATATCATGCTCCTGTCAGCAAGTGCCTCTTGGCATCAGCAATAGTGTTGGGGTTTGGTGTCTGCAGATGGGATAGATCTTGCATTTATAATTCGTCATTGCATTTGCTGAGGAATATTCTCTATAAAGTGGTTTTAACCTAGGCTATATCGTGTAAGTTATATGCTACCACTTTAGTTACATGAAAAATTGACACCAATGTTTATTCTCATGAACTTTTCAAGAAATTCAAGGAATGAGAGAGAGAAAGGACAGTCTGTGGGGTGTGATGTGGGTGTTTGTGTGCTGATACATATGAAGGCCAGAAGAGGGTTTCAATCCTCTGGAGCTGGAGTTATAGGTAGCTGTGAGATGGGCTGCCTCATGTGGGTTGTTAAAACCAAACTCTTCTTCTGCAAGGACAGGAAACTCTTTCAACCTTTGACCTATTTCCCCAGATCAGAGCTATATTTTTAATTGTGTAGATGCTTTCTGATGACTTATGCCATTCTAAAGAAGAGTAAAATGTTCTAATAGTATTTAATTAAAAAGATGCCTATTTGATGCATCTTTCTGAAAGGATTTTTCCTCATGCTCATTGCCATCTGAAACAGTTTTTGATAATTGTTTCTACAAGATGTTTATATGCACTAGTTTTCTCAGCTATTTTATTCAAAGTAGATCCTAATTTTCCTATGATACCTGAATATGACAAAAGCTTGAATTTTACTGTAAGAAAGCTTATTTACACACACACACACACACACACACACACACACACACCAGCACACATGTACATGTTTATGTGTGCCTATACATCACTCATGTCTTTAGAGACTCTTGTACATGTAAAAAAATTCTTACTATCTTTCTGGTATCTTCCAAAATACTACCTATTCCATCAAATCTCACCTAACTATACCACATGAAAGCCTCCTTGGACATATTTTCACTTTATTTCTTTGTCTGTGCCTCACCTATCAGAAGTCCTCTCTCCTTCATATGAAGGATTTTATATTTATATGCTTTCTTCTCCATTAGCCCATCGGCATTCTTTATCACAGGCACTGAAATTAGCATTTGTTCTATTTTAGTGGCTGTGCTAATAAAATCTTCATTTGATATATAGCCTTATTAATGGAAAAGTTAAACATCCATCACTTTGAATGTAAAATACTTAGCATTCCATACCATATAAAAAGCAGGTGTAAAAGTGGTTAAGTCCCAAATAAGTGACATCAAAATACACAGTCATCACTAACCTCTTAGGGCTGAACGGATCTTAGAAGTCATTTACTTCCATCAACTAAGTATATAATGCAGACAGCAGAAACTCAGTGGGGAAAAGTGACTTACATGCTACACAGACACCTTGAAAATTCTGAAGCTTTTTCTTCTCTACCTTGTCAAGCAATTTGCCTGAACACATTTGTAAACTCAACTATCCCTATCTCAAAGTGTTTATCCAGAAAGCAACTAGATGGCATCATACTCTTGTTGGCTCTGGACAGGTCGACATGTTATAGAGAACACTTACATATTGTTTAACCCTCCTACTGGTACTCCAGTGTCCCAGCGAACTTTTTAAATGAAGCCTTGGCATTGATATATTTTCATTCTTCACAATCAATTTTAATTAACCAAGTACTACATATGATGCAAGGCCTCAAGAGTACACTCTGGGAATTTTCCTCCAAAATCCAAGTATGTTTTTATTCATTCTAAAGCAAGAAAATTTTGATTTTCAGTGAAACAAAGAAAAGTAGGTTAATTGGCACCTGTTTTGCAGGCATGGTGGCAGAAACCTTAAGGAAGACTGAGAGAAGTATCATACATTGTGTCTAGTTTAGACGAGGTTACTACAAATACCCAATTGCTCTAAAATTAGGGAATAAACTATAAGAGTAAGTTGCCCATGAGTATGTGATGAAGACAAAATTTTGGTGATTTAAACCCACATTCTCTTATCAAGTAAGTGGAATGTGTCAAATGAGAGAGACGGCAGTCATCAGAGCATCTTATGACATTTAGCTATGTATAAAAGGCCTCAGCTGAGATTGTATGTAAGACCTCTGAAGACCACTTCCCTCAGCTTTCCTACACAGCAATGCTCTTACACAGTTTTTCCTTTCCTTCTACTAACAGCCTTATCGTACGTCACAGAACTTTTATTTTTGTTTTGTTTTCTTAATTTCATGACTACAATAATGAAGAAAAATATAGAAACAACATTGTATCAGGCCTTTGATAAAAGCAATTAATATTTGGGATCACTGGTTTAATTTCTCTTCATCTCAAGGGTCTTGGAAGCTTTGTAACTAAGTCCCTCATGAAAACCAAGATTTCTTTACTGCACAGTATTTGTCCTTCCTGGTGTCATTGGGATTATGATGCATTGTCTAGTATGATCTCTCAATAAAACCCTTTGCCTCAGATGCTGGAATTCGGTCATGGCTGAAAGCACTATGGAAATTGTTTTTTCTTTCTTCCATTATCATTTATCTTTTCTGTTAGTGCCTTAAAGAGGTGCTGACCTGACTCTTAGCAACACGGGGCAGTTTTTCTTATCTGGGTCTAGGTTACAATATGTTAATATAAAAGATTAGACTAAGGCTAAATTATCCCATTTCTTTTTTTTAAAAAACAGTAACACATAAGAGGTATTTCATGGGGCAGCACCAACCAAATCATATCTGACCCACCCTGATAATGACATTTATGGAGAAACGAAGCTATCCTTGGCTGTTTACAGAGAAGAAAGTGTCTTTGTCACATAATTGATATTGCAAAATCCTATAAACATCATGTCCTCTAGAGAACTATATATTATACTCCAGTGAGGTCATTTTTTGTTCACAAATTTTAGGGACTTTGCAAGAAGATTTGAAGCTTCACACACACACACATAATTTCACAGCACCAAATATTCCAGACTAGGTGTTTGATTGCTTATGTCTTTTTACATATAACCTTAAATGCTATGGTTTGAATAAATAGGGTATTAAAAATCCTGAAATACATAGAATGATAATTCTGAATCTCCATCATAAGTGAAAAAAACGCTAGAGAGCTTATGCAAGGCATACTTCTGGTCCATAACTATTGAGATTCTTATTCAGTGTGTTTATAGAAGGGCACAGAGTGTGCACAAAGAGGAAGTGATAGAAACATGCAGGTGCACACATATGGTGCATACTAGAGACATGCTGGTGCACACATACAATTAATGGCGCATACTATTCATAATGGGACAAACTTGTTTCTGAAAGTTCTGATGCTCATTGCCATTCTCATTATTATCGCCCACTTAGAATATCTTCTAATAACTGCCTTCTGAATGGCTCGAATTAGTCATACTGGAATCTCTGATTTTGTGCCTGGTGTTTCTTTTGAAACATCTTTTATTATATTTTAGTATGACTCTTTTGTTTTCTGTGTTTTGTTTTGTTTTCTTCAGCAAAAAGGACATTCGCAATGAAAGATTTGCCCCTACTCTCCTTCTGCATGCCCAGTCCTTTCTTCAGCATTGAACACGCTGGGTATTGTCTAATACATAGGGCCCCCATCTTTTCGCATTTTTTTAATAATTATATCATAGTACTTAAATTGAAATCCTTATAAAATTCAAGAATTTTCCTGACAAACTCTCTGTTATACCTTTCCAATAACTAGGTAGTTATATCATAATTATTTAATAATTGCACAAAGAAAGAGCTCAAAAGGACAGGAGTATATAATCCCTAAGAAATTATCAGATTCAAGTCATCCATCATATTAATAAGTGTTCTGATTCTGAAAGACAGGTAGGGCTGTCTTAATATAACAACTAGTGTTTACAGCCGAGTATTTCCACCAATAGGTTTCAAAATTTCAACATTTGAAAAATATTAAAAACAAAAAATGATGTCTGGATACCATAATATAATACTCAAAGACACTACAGCTTTAAAGTGAGAAACAGAATCAAGTAAGTATCCTGGTTTTGTGACCATCAAAACTTGACTTTTAAATGACTCAGCTAGCAAAGAAGCCTAATATTGAACTTAAATGGCCAAACCTCTTGCTTCTATATCATATTTTACAAATATCCTGTGTTTTCTTTGTGATAGTAGGATGGAACAACTTTAGGTAAGAATGAAAATTTAACTGAACTTTGTTTTTGGTAACACATCTCACAGCTTTGACAATAAGATACATGGATCTCAAGGAAATAAATACCACCTTCATTGATTCAAAATTTGTTTGAAAAGTGAAAGTTCCCTTAGGATGGAAACTTATGATTATCCAAGTAAGGATTTCTAGACATGCCATGATTTCTGAAATTTTATAATTACTTGAATACCAAATGAATCAAGGTATTTAGATGTTAGTTCCTTGGAATGAAGTCTCTGTGCTTTTAAAAACAATTTACTTTCACTTTCTGAATTTCAGAATAACATTTATGATTGAAAGAAATGAACATATATTTTGGATATGTTTTATCTCTAACAGTTTGTGGGTTTTGATGGAGGCCACAATGCATGAAATAGGAATCTCACTTACTTGACTCCTGGACCTACCTGCTGCTAAGTCTAGCAAGTTCCAATCCGGTGTCTTTGAGTAAGTATGTATTGTTTCTGGTTCCTATTCTCCTAAAAAGCAGTTTGTAGAGAGGAAGCCAAAAGGACCTCCCATTCTGGAAGGTGCCAAATTGCTTTTGCAGACCTCAGCAATTCACAATGTTTGAAGACACTGAAGAGATGTGCAGATCTGTGGTTGAGCCCTCTCAAACAGTACATAACTCAGAAAAAACTTGGAGCTCCTCCATAAAGCCATATTTCAGTCACACATTTTAGTCATGCAATTTCAGCCAAAGCCATAATATAGCACTGCCGAGGACTTTTTTTCTCCTTGAAAAAATAATATGCATTTGGACAAAACATAGTAAGCCCAAATTGCAAGAATTGAATGTACCTCTTATGTGAAACTAAGAGCTATAGATTGAATGATCAATCATAGAAATGTAGATTTTGATACCTTCACAGAGATTTCTCAGTCTAACGTTACATATAAGACTTCAATCTTTTCTGGGTCCCCATGGCCTTTTCTTAGCTTCTTCTCCAAATTTAGGTAAAGCAGACATTTTCTGGAACAGACCAATCTGATATTATTATGCATGTCTTACCTAGGAAGCCTCCTTTAGAAGAATTACATCCATCTGTGTTTGTTGATCAGCCTCCTGGAATACAAAGAATGGGGGTAGGAAGCTCCTCACTAAAATGGTCCTTAGCTTGAAGAGGAGAGTACATTTCCCTCTATCATGTCTAGACTTTCAATCTCTCAACATAAACATTCTGTTTCTTTAGTGAAAATAATGTAAGCAACTGAAGAAAAGCATAGTGTACTTCAAAATCACTAAAGCTCTAAATCCCAGTCTTCTATGTGTATAGGAATGATGATGGATTCTCTGCCTTTTGTTGCTATATCTCAACAACAAAATGTGTTTGTGAATAACGGACAAAAATGGCTATTTCATGGAGTTATGAGTTAAACTGTCTGAGTCAAATTTCATGTAGCTTTTTCTATGGCAAATGATAAGCAGTGTCACAGTTATTAAGAGCCTTAGAGCGCATTGACTATAAACCCTCCACTCATGGTCAACTTTGGTCCCCAACTACTGTTTTCCTGGTAACATTAGAAGGGTAAGTAGGAACTTCACTACTCTTTGGGATTTATATTACTACGTGAAATGATGGAGGTATCTGAGTTTCGGTGAGAAAAAATAAAATAAAGCTACTTCTGATCAAAAGAATGTTTTCTAAGATTTATGTATGGCAGTGGCAATGGATACAATACTTCCATTTTTGTAATACTATGGATCTGGCCTGCATTTCTGACTTAATATCTTTTTGTTTGCTCTCCTTTTTTTAGATACTGGTCAAAGCCAGGACAGGCTTTTTCTGATATTCTGAGCTTTATATTTCTCCAAAGTACCCATCCTTCTACCATGGAGTGTCTTGACAACCTTCATTGCCAAAGTTATGTCTTTCCCTCCTCTTTCTCCTCTACCTTCTGGCAACTGGTTGGATTTACAGCTTGCCAGCCAGGTTGATTTTTCTCTTAAATAAAAAAAAATGTCCACAGGCTTCCTTTTGACTTGGATTCTAAGTTCTTTTAGTAATGAGACAAGATCACTAAAGAGGTACCCCAGTTCCTTCAATAATAGGAGCTTATGTGTTATAGTTTCCACACTGCTCTGGTTTTAGTCTGCTTTTTTTTTATACAGGTATGTTACGACATGATATGACTCCGTATCTATTTATCTTGTGATGCATCTGCTTGTCACGTTAATAAATGAAGAGTCTGTAAATAAACAAAAGTATTTGTAAACATAATACATAATCTACCTTTTGGGGGTGCTTAAACTTCTATTCATATAAATATTCTACATTGATGGGACCTCTCACTTTTCTTAAATTATAATACTGGGCAAGAAAAGACCTCGAATATTTCTGATGCAACATTAATATGTGTGAGGAAGTCAAAGCAGCTCATATACTTGGAAGTAACTAATTTCCTTAAACTGTTTTTATTCACTCAGTATCCAGAAAGCAATATCTACAGATGCAGTATAATTATTTTGCTGTTTTCCTTTCACTCCCTCTTTAAACAAAGTGATCCTTTTTTTTTCATTTCAGAGTAAATCTTTTGTGCTTTAGACTAAAATAATAGAAGAGAACAGCAAAGCATCATCTCTCTGTGAGGTCTGACATCAGATTTAATTACTGTGGAGGCAATACAGGTCATAGACTAGAAATTGGGGACTGTGTTTGGTCTTCACTCTGCACTGAATTGTCTTATGGCTTTGGGGAACAAAGGCCTTGTCTTTCTGTGATTGCCAGTATTTCGTTGGATGAAGTAGAATGAAAAAGGGTGAATTTTAGCAATTCTTATTTTTAGGGATTTTAATTTTTGGAAGATCTGGAGAAAGAAGAGTTTAGAGAGAGATATTGTGAAGAGGGTTGGGAAGGAACAATACAGTTGGGATATAATATATGATAGAAGAATTATGAAAAAGGGACTATATAACATGAAAACATAATAAAAGAGACATTATGGTTCTAGGCTCCTGGAGTTGAAGAACAGTTCAAGATTAAAAGGAAAAGTATCATCTAGGCAAAGTCTTCTGTGAAGTATTTACTCAGTGTCAGCATCCATAAGCAATGCTCTGGAGGAAGCCAAGGCTGTACAAGAATTTGATGGCAAGAAAGGGTCATCAATAATGGTTTTATCTGGAACCATGTGTCAGACTCATAATCCCTAAAGAAAGGCTTGGAGAGGTCACTGGTGAGGGTGCAGCCTAAGCCACAGTAGAAACCTTAGTATATTGTAGGTATCAGTATCACATTTGAAAAGGAAACTTTACTAAAGCACAAAACACACATTTAATCCCAAACAATAATAGTGGGAAACTTCATCACCCAACTTATGAATAGAAAGATCATTGAGACAGAAACTGAACAGACACACAATAAAACTAACAGAAGTTATGAAACAAATGGTTTTAACAGATATCTACAGAACATTTTACCCAAAAAAACAGCATATACCTTCTTCTCAGCACCTCACAGAAACTTTTCTAAAAATGACCATATAATCAGAGGCAAAACAAGCCTCAACAAATACAAGAAGATTGAAACAACTCCTCTACTCTATTGCATCACTGCAACTAAGGCTGGATTCAACAACCGAAGAAATAAGAGAAAGTCCATATACTCATGGAAACTGAATAATTGTCTACTTGATGATAATTTGGTCAGAGAAGAAATTAAAGACTTCCTAGAATTACATGAAAAAATGAAGCGACAATATATTCAAATTTATAGACATGGTGTTAAGAGGAAATTTTATAGCATTAAGTGCATTCATAAAGAAATTATTGAGATCTTATACTAGCAACTCAACAGCACATTTGAAACCACTATAACAAAAAGAAGCAAACACACTCGAAAGTAGTAGATGACAGGAAATAGTCAAACACAGGGCTAATATCAATCAATTAGAAACAAAGAAAACAATGCAAAGAATCAACAAAACCAAGAGCTGGTTCTTTGAAAAAGTCAACAAGATGGACATACCCTTGTCCAAATTAATAAAAAGGCACAGAGGAATTATCCAAATTAAAAAAAATCAGAAATGAAAAGGGAGACATAACAACAAACAGTGAAGAAATTCAAAGAACCATTAGGTCTTACATAAAAGCTTTTACTATAAAATTAGAAAATCTTAGTAAAATGGGTGATTTTCTAGACAAATATTACTTAAAAAAGTTCAATCAAAATCAGGTAAACTCTTTAAATATCCCTATAACACTCAAAGAAATAGATGCTGTCATTAAAAGTCTCCCAACCAAAAAAGTCGAGGTCCAGATGGTGTTAGTGCAGAATTCTACCAGATCTTTAAAAAAGAGCTAACACCAATACTCCTCAAACACTCCACAATATAGAAACAGATGAATACTGTCTAATTCATTATATGAAGCCACAGTTACTTAGATACCTAAACCACACACAAAGACACAACAAAGAGAAATTCAGACCAATTTCACTTATGAACATTAACAGCAAAATATTCAATAAAAATCTCCCAGGAACACATTAAAAACACCATTCACTATAACCAAGAAGGCTTCATTCCAGTAGGGATGGTAAACTGTAGAAAATCAATCACCATAATCTACTTTGTAAAACATCATATGAGCATCTTATTAGATCCTGAAATTTCCTTCAACAAAATCTAACACCCCCTCATGTTAAAAGTCTCGAAGAGACCAAGAAGTAGAGACACATATCTAAATATAATAAAAGCAACATACAGCAATCCAATAGCCAACGTCAAATTAAATGGAGAGAAACCTGAAGCAATCCCACTAAATCAAGGTCAAGATAAGACTGTCCTATCTATCCATCTATCTCTCTAATGTACTTAATAGTTGAAGTTTTAGCTAAAGTAATAAAACAGAAGAAGATCAAGGGATTGTAATTTGGAAAGGAAGAATTCAAGGTATAACTCTTCAAGGATGGGATAATATGATAATAGACACCAAAATTTTACCAGAGAACTCCCACATCTAATAAGAAACTTCAGCAAATTTTGGGATATAAAATTAACCCAAAGAAATAAGCAGCTTTACTTTATATACATGATAGATGTGTTGAAAAATAAATTAAACAAATGGCATCCTTTCACAAAGGCCAGAAAACATAGAAAATATCTTGATGTCACTCTAACCAAGCAAGTGAAAGAGATCTGTGTGGCAAGACTGCAAGTTCCTGAGGAAAGAAATTTTAAGATATCAAAAGATGGAAAGATTTCCCAGGCTCATGGATCTGTAGGATTAATATAGTAAAAATGGTCATCCTACCAAAGCAATCTACAGATACAATGCAATTCCCATCAAATTTCCAACACAGTTTTCCATAGGCATGGAAAGAGCAATTCTCAATTTCATATAGAAAAAAATAATAAATCCAGGATAGCCAGAAATAAATCAACACACCTACAAACAATTGACTTTTGACAAAGAAGACTAAACCATACTGTGGGAAAAAAAGACAGCATCTTTAGCAAATTGTACGGATCTAATTAGATATCTGCATGTAGAAGAATGGAACTTGATACTTATTTATCACCTCACACAAAGTGCAAGTCAAAGTGTAACTCAACATAAAACCGGATCTGAGTAGAATAGAAGAGAAACTGTGAAATAATCTTGCATACATTGTCACAGGGGAAAACTTCGTAACACAAATGGCTCAGGTTCTAAGATCAATAATAGATAAATGGAAACTTCTGAAACTGAAAAGCTTCTTAAGGCAAAAGACATTGTCAATAGGGCAAAACAACAGCCTACAGATAAGGAAAAGGTCTTCATTAACCGTATATCCAATAGAGGTCTAATATCCAGAATATATCAAGAAGAACTTAGACACCAAAATGTCATATAACCCAATTTGAAAATGGATTCGCTCTTTGAAGCCACAATTATGCTTACACCTAACAATACAAAGGCCCTACAAATAAAGAGAACTTTGGACCAATTTCTCTCATGAATATCAATGCAAAAATGCCCAATAAAATTTTCGCAAATGGAATCCAAGAACACATCGAAACAATCATTTACCATGATCAAGTAGGCTTCAACCCAGGGATGCAAGGATGTTTCAAGATATGGAAATTCATCAACATAATGCACTATGTAAACAAACTCAACAGAAAAAAACCAATTGATCATTTTATTAGATGCTGTGAAAGCATTTGACAGAATTCAACACTACTTCATGATAAAAGTTTGGAAAGATCAGGAATTCAAGGTCCATACATAAACATAGTAAAAGCAATATACAGCAAACAAGTAATCAACATTAAACTAAATGGAAAGAAATTTGAAGCAATCCTACTAAAATAAGAGACTAGACAAGGCTGCCCACACTCTTCCTACTTGAACTTCATTTTAGTACTTGACGTTCTAGCCAGAGCAATGAGACAACAAAAGGAGGTCAAAAAGATACAAATCAGAAAGGAAGAAGTCAAAATATTACTATTTTCAGATGTTATGATAGTATACTTAATCGACCAAAAATTCCATGAGAGAAATCATAAACCTAATAGATTACTTCAATAAATTGGCTGGATATAAAATTAACTCAAATAAGTAGTCTTCTTCTACTCCAAGGATAAATAGGCTGAGAAAGAAAGTAGGGAAATGACACTCTTCACAATAGTCACAAATAATATAAAATACTTTGTTGGTGTGACTTTAACCAAGCAAGTGAAAGATCTGTATGACAAGAACTTCGAGTCTCTGAAGAAAGAAATTGAAGAAGATTTCAGGATATGCAAAGATCTCCTGTGCTCATGGATTAGTAGGATTAATATAGAAAAACTGGTCATCTTGGAAATCCAATCTACTGATCCAATGCAATCCCTATCAAAATTTCAACTCAATTCTTCATAGAGTTAGAAAGAGCAATTTGCAAATTCATTTGGAATAACAAAAAATCCAGGATAACTAAAACTATTCTCAACAATAAAAGAACATCCAGAAGAATCACTATTCCTGAACTCAAGCAGTATTCCAGAGCAATAGTGATTAAAAACTGTATGGTATTGGTACAGACACAGGCAGATAGACCAGTGGAATAGAACTGAAGACCCAGAAATGAACCCACACACCTATGGTCACTTGATTTTTGACAAAGGAGCCAAAACCATCCAATGGAAAAAAAGATAGCGTTTTCAGCAAATGGTGCTGGTTTAATTGGAGGTCACCATGTAGAAGATTTCAAATCAATCCATTCTTATCACCCTCTACAACACTTAAGTCCGAAGTGGATCAAGGACCTCCACATCAAACCAGATACACTCAAACTAATAGAAGAAAAGAGTGGGAAGAGTCTCGAATACATGGGCAGTGGGGAAAATCTCCTGAACAAAACACCAATGGCTTATGCTCTAAGATCAAGAATCAGCAAATGGGACCTCGTAAAACCGCAAAGCTTCTGTAAGGCAAAAGACACTGTCATTTGGACAAATCAGCAACCAACAGATTGGGAAAAGATCTTTCCCAACCCTACATCTGATAGAGGGCTAATATCCAAAATATACAAAGAACTCAAGAAGTTTGACACCAGAGAGCCAATAATCCCTTTAAAAAATAGGGTACAGATCTAAACAAAATATTCTCAGCTGAAGATTATCCAATCGACAAAAAGCAAGTAAAGAAATGTTCAACATCCTAAAGTCATCAGGGAAATGCAAATCAAAGCACCCTGGACATTCTACCTCACACCAGTCAGAATGACTAAGATAAAAAATGCAGGTGACAGCAGATGCTGGCGGGGATGTGGAGAAAGAGGAACATCCTCCACTATTGGTGGAATTGCAAAAGGTATAACCATTCTGGAAATTAGTCTGGAGGTTCCTCAGAAAATTGGACATTCCACTACCTGAGGACCAAGCTATACCTCTCCTGGGCATATACTCAAAAGATTCTCCAACATACAACAAAGACACAAGCTCCACTATGTCCATAGCAACCTTATTCATAATAGCCAGAAGCTGGAAAGCATCCAGATGCCCTTCAACAGAGGAATGGATTTAAAAAAATGTGGTACACCTACACAATGGAGTCAGCTATCAAAAACAATGACTTCATGAAATTCATAGGCAAATGGAATGAGCTAGAAAGTATCATCCTGATTGAGGTTAATCAATCACAGAAAAATACACTTGGTATGCACTCACTGATAAGTGGATATTAGCCAAAAGCTCGAATTACCCAAGATACAATCCACAGAGCAGAGGAAGCTCAAGAAGAAGGATGATCAAAATGCGGATGCTCCTACTTCTTAAAAGGAGAAAAAAATATCCATAGGAGGGGGTATGGAAGCAAAGTTAGAGCAGCGACTGAAGGAATGGAGGAATGGCCATTCAAAGCCTGCCCCACATGTATCTCCACCCAAACTACATAAGATTGATGAAGCTTACAAATGCATGCTGAAAGGGGCCAGATGTGGATCTTTTCTCAGAGACACAGCCAAAGCATGTACAAGACAGAGGTTAATGCTAACATCAAACCACTGAACTGAGAACAGGACCCCCTTTGTGGGAATTAGTAGAAGGATTGAAAGAGTTGAAGGAGCTTGCAACCTCTTAAGAACAACAATGCCAACCAACCAGAGCTTCCAGGGAATAAACCACTACTGAAAGACTATACATGGACTGAGCCAGGACTCCAACTGCACATGTAGCAGAGAATAGCCTTGTTGGGGCACCAGTGGAAGGGAAAGCCCTTGGTCCTGCCAAGGTTGGACCCCCAGTGCTGGGGAATATGGTGGTTACAGTAAGAGGGATGTATGGGGTGAAATCCCATATGGGGGAGGGGGAAGGAATGGGGGTTTTACAGACAGGAAACTAGAAAAGGAAATAACATTAGAAATGTAAGTAAAGAAATATATCTAATATAAAAGAAAAAAAGAAAAAAAGAAAAATGAAATACATTCATATTTGTCCCCTTACATAAAACTCAAGTTCTAGTGATCAAGGACATAAACAGCAAAGCAGATACATTGAATCTAATATAAGACAAAGTGAAAAGAGCCTCAAACTCATTGACATGAAGGGAAATTTCCTAAACAGAAAGATCTCAAGAATTCTAAGATCAAGAATTGATAAACAGGACCTCCAGAAAATGAAAAGCCTCTGTAAGGAAAAGGACACATCTACCATTAATCTATATAAAGAATTAAATGACACACAGTGCACAAAATCCTAATCATGGCAAAGAGTGGATACTCAATAATTATTTCCAACTGACAGGTTTTTGATATTATTTAAGTAGATAATAATTCTATTTAAAGTATAAGCAAGAGTCTGTCAGGAGATTCAACTTGATTTCGTATTTTTCATGATGTGTAGTGATATCCCATCCAAGGGTTTTTCTTAAATAATGTCCTAACTTGTTTGATTTCCACAGAAACTGGTGTACACCGTTCTTTATATCATTTATCATTGTCCTATACTTACCAACCTTTGGACTCATGAGATAATGTGTCCTTCCCATCCATCTTGTTGTGATCTTTTTATATATTTACAGATTATATCCAAAACATATATGTAAATGTAACTTTTATTCTACAGATTAAATTATCATCCCAAAGGCTTACTTACTGTTTACTCTTTCTACTTCCTTCTGAATGCTGGCTGGTTCAACTCAGACGTTCTGCTCAAATTCCTCTCCTAGCTGACAGGAATTCAAACTGGCTTCTCTCAGCTTCCCACTGATTGCTCTGCTTGGCTGCAAAATTAATTCTGGCAATTTGTTCTACTCTTCTGGCTCCTTCTTACGCTCTGGCTCATTCTGTCTTCACCTGTGTCTAGTGTTTTTTGAGCAACCTGTCACTGTAAAACTGTCCTGGTAAAATGTGTCTCAGGCAAACCCAACTCCACTGCTCTAACTGAACTGACGTCACTTACCCAAACTACACTAAATGAAATGATACCTCTCTCTCTCTCTCTCTCTCTCTCTCTCTCTCTCTCTCTCTCTCTCTCTCTCTCCCTCCCTCCCTCCCTCTCTCTCTCCTTCTCTCTCCCTCTTCTCCTAAATAATCTCTCATTTCTGTGCTGTTCTCATGAGAGTTAGACATATACTGTCTCTAACTCATCATGTCAAATCTTTCTCTGATTCATCTCTTTGCTTCTCAATTAGTTGTTAATTTCAAATGTGGCTTTTTTCTTCTACAAGCTAACTTTACCTTCATTGTTTGGGATTTAAGGTGTGTACTAAGGATCTGTCTGTCTGCCAGCCAGAGGGATCAGATGTGTGTCATTTGAGTCATATCACATCCTACAGATGGTTTTTGATGTGATTTCTTGTCAGAGCAGCCATGATACTAGATTAATATTCCTCTACACATATTGCTGTTTGATATCTGTGATGTACAAAACTTCTACATTCATACCCAGGCTACTAACAGGTGGAGCTTCGTGCAAAGAAATAGGTTGCAGTGTGTTTTGTGTGTGTGTGTGTGTGTGTGTGTGTGTGTGTGTACATACATGTGTGTTTGAACAGTTTTCTTTTTTTCATTATTTACAATATTATTTTTATTTATTTATTTATTTATTTATTTATTTATTTATCTTTATTAACTTGAGAATTTCTTATTTACATTTCAGTTGTTATTCCCCTTCCTGGTTTCCAGGCCAACATCCCCCTAACCCTTCCCCCTCCCCTTCTATATGGGCCCCTCCCACCCTCCCCAATTACCATCCTCCCCAACAATCCGTTCACTGGGGTTCAGTCTTGGCAGGACAAGGGCTTCCCCTTCCACTGGTGCTCTTACTAGGCTATTCATTGCTACCTATGATGTTGGAGCCCAGGGTCAGTCCATGTATAGTCTTTCGGTAGTGGCTTAGTCCCTGGAAGCTCTGGTTGGTTGGCATTGTTGTTCATATGAGGTCTCAAGCCCCTTCAAGCTTTTCCAGTCCTTTCTCGAATTCCTTCAACGGGGGTCCCATTCCCAGTTCAGTGGATTGCTGCTGGCATTCGCCTATGTATTTGCTGTATTTTGGGTGTGTCTCTCGGGAGAGATCTACATCCGGTTCCTGTTGGCCTGCATGTCTTTGCTTCATCCATCTTATCTAGTTTGGTGCCTGTATATGTATGGGCCACATGTGAGGCAGGCTCTGAATGGGTGTTCCTTCTGCCTCTGTTCTAAACTTTGTCTCCCTATTCCCTCCCAAGGGTATTCTTGTTCCCCTTTTAAAGAAGGAGTGAAGCATTGAACAGTTTTCTTATCCAAGCTATTTCCTGTCTGTTGCTTTTTCCTTCCAGCTGTAATAAGGCAAACACCTTTCCACTGCACTGTCTTCTACCATGACATTCTTCCCTGTTACAGTCCTCCCTCTCCATTGAGCCAGGTATCTTTGGACAGAAATCACAAACCAAAACAAATCCTTCCTCCCTTTCTGTTTTCTTCGAGTTAGAACAGGAATAAAAGTCTTAATAACACACATAAAATACATTTATTACATATTGTACATATGTAAAACATAATGATAGTTTTGATGCAGAAGTAGAACTTGAAAATTCCCAAGTTCAAACCCATAATATAGATAATGCTACTGAGGTTTGAAGAAGGAAAAGGCATCGCAAAAGTTAGGCATCTAATTCTAGTTTAAATTGAACCTAGCAGCCAATTGTACAAGATTTAATGTCTTTTTGTTTTATGGCTTCCTCCTTTATTTTGAATATTTTGAATTTATTTTTACTTTGACTTTGTTTTCCTTAATTTCACAGTTTAAATTGAAGTTGTAACTCTGCTAAAACTCAGTTATTCCAGATCACTTTCTTGGAAGCAAATTCCAGTTAAATAGTCTTATGTAAAGAGATTGATTAGAGTAAGAAGTACACAAAATAGACATTTTATAATATCTAATTTTATGACTGAGGTGACTGATACTTGAGGAAAGTTGAATTATGATATGTAGTCTAGAACGAAAGAAATTAGTGTTGAGTGTGTGTGTAACACTCTCTTTTGAACCAGTTTTACCTTAGTTTTTATCTGTATTCACAGACTATCATTTGATTTGCTGCTTTGATATGCATACAGTGTAAGCACCCACCAATGTGTACACACCATCTCCTCACTTAACTTGCCAGTGTTTGCCTAACCTTAGCTTGAGTATGTCTTGTGACACGATATTCACTGCCTCTGAGACGTTGATGTGAAACTACTAGCTCCAGTGTGTTGAACCAAGAAACATCTCATGCTGACTTTGATCTGTTGGTCAGAGTTCTTTTGTATGAACCACAACGCCCATCATTCCCCCAACAACTTACTCCAACAACAGACTACATGCCGTGTGAGAATGGGGAGCGTTGCCAGCTCCTCCTCTGCACATAGACCCATCCAAGACAGTTGATCACCAGGCACATTGCCCTTCTCACTTGGGCTACTTTAAGTGGGAAGTAAACAGGACATTTGGTTCTTTTCTTTTCTTTGATGGCAAAAATCTCTTTGATTTACCATGAAAGATAATTTCTGGACTCTCCAAATTAAAGGGAGAACTGACCAGTAAAAACATATTATTCAGGGTGTCCTGCAGAACAGTCACATTCCACACAACTTAAGTAGTATGTGGGGAAGAAAAAGAGAAAGCATATCAGACTTGTGCAATGCCTTCTCTATTCCGGTCACATTACATTGATTAAGTGCTAGAATAGTCATAACACTGGTTTAAAGTCCATAATATTGTTCTCAATGTTATACATGTGAAAACTGAGACCCCCATTGATTTTAGTTGCTTACTCTACACAAGATAGCTAGAAGATAGTGTGGCTGGATTTTTGACTCAGGTTTGGAGAATTCCTCCAGCCATTTCTTCATCAGCACTTCTTTTTCACAGTGCACAAAGTGGTCAGACTCTTGATTCTTCACATGCCTGTGGACACCTCCCACGGACCATGAATGTTGTCTTCCAGTAAAATTCCCATAAACTTACTAGAAGGGCCACAAGCGGGCATTTCCACGATACATCTTGAACAGCAGAGTGAATGTAAACATGCTTGTAAAAGCAGAATCACATGACTGGTCCTCCATAAAAAGAATTCTAGAACCAAAGCTGTGTTTTTTATTTTCAACTTAGAAAAAAAATGTCCTTATATCAGTGACAAGGGATCCTGCCTCAAGATTAAAAGGGATAACAGTTAATAAAGGTTTCAGAGGTCAACCTCAGGCCCACAGACAACACCAACTTGTAAGACACTTGCACACATATATAACCACCTGTATGTGAATTTACATACACACACGTGTACACCATGCACACATTATTATGCATGAAAGGCATGACCCCAAACATTTACAACTCAATTTTTTTCAACTTCTGTTTCAAGGAATACTATGGTATAGCATACAATGTTACTTAACACATTCTGAAGCAAAACTCTGTATAAAGAAGAGTAGAATTTTCTCTGGTTCTGTGAGTATAAGTCATTAGTGGCAGATTTAAGTACAGTGAAAAGAGACTTCCCTTTTCTTACTACATCAAAACAAATTTCGACAGTTAGTGAACACTTGTCATTCATGATATGTGCCATGAGTCTGAGGCCTTCCCATTGAAGAATGGAAACAGGGAGTTGCGATCTACTGGACCATTGTTGGTCATTTTAGGTAGAGGAAAGAATAAAAGCAAAACAAGTGAAGCACTTGCTGGATCTGGAAGCTTCTAGTTAGGTATCTTCCTTATGCTTCACCAGGCAGAAGTCATCTGCCCATACCTGAACTTGAAAGTGCATCCTAGATTGAGACACCAGATGTTAATGAACATAACAGTACCACTAAGCTCTTCTGCATCTGAAAACAGTGTGAAAGAGATCAATGCATTAGCAATGCAATTTAGCCCCATTGCCTTAAACAAATAACCTAACTTAATTTTTATCATTAAAAACGAAGAAAAGTTAACATTGTTAACTGAGGTTTGGATATTTCTTTCCCTCTAGATAGCTTGTGAGCACCAGAGCAAGGTCTACAACTTAATCTTTCCACGAAGTCAGATTGCTCAAAAGCATCCTTGCCTTTGACTGGTACAATCTAAGAGTCCAGAACAATCTTGGAGAATTGATGAGTTCCATATAACCTGCTACCCAATCACTCTTTGAATTACATTGTTTTGTAATTCACTGTCAATGAACACAGCTTCTGACCATGTAGTGTGTCAAGAAACTCTCTCTCAGACTTAGTTCAGAATCTCCATAATAAATAGAATCTCTGCTTTACCTGGCATATCTAAATATATATTTTAAGTCCTATATTGGTGTCATGTCACCAGACCCCCAAAACAATAAATGAAAATCAGAAAAAATATCTTAGGAAAAGGAAAGGCCTCCACGTGCCACCCCTCATTCTTGGTTTAATGTTAATCTATTTCCCTATTCCTCAGCCAACAATCTTCTCCCTCAAGCCTCAGTTCCTTCCCTCCCTGGGGAAAAGACTAGGTATATTTTGAATTCATTTAATGTGTTTTTCCTTTTCTTCAGTCATCTTCCCTAGTAACGTCTTCCATATGTTTGTGAACCATTCTGTTAAAGAACTCTGCCTGAAGTCCTTATTTATTCTGAGTGGATTGGAATGGCAGCCTTAAGTCTGGTATTTCCTCACATTTGACAGCTTGAATTACAGGCTCTGGGTACATTTAACTCAACCCATTCATGTGGAATAGCTGTTGTTCTTCTCATAGTAGTTTGAAAATATAAATATTTACAAACCCCTAAGACAAAAGCTCTTGCTGACAATATCTCTAAAGCAACAGCTCCCTAATTAGTTTTCCACAGCAAGAATCTAAGTTCTACTGGGCCATGTGTAGCCATTTAATGTTAACAGAACCTTTGCAAGATTACTAAAACCTATCTCTCTATATGTTCAAAGAGGACAAGGAATGGGACTGGATTGTGGAACACAGATTTTCTTAACAGGATACAATGAGCTTTTTCCAGGCTAGCCAGACACCAAGTCCCCAGCCTGTGGGAATTCTTTATTTCAAGTACTACAAAAACAGTCTGCTTACTATAATTTATCGACATGCCAAATCTATTTCACTAAGTTAAACATGAGGCATAGAAAGACAAAAGGATTCAACCAAACTTAAACAGCTAGAAAGTAGAGATTCCAGACAGTTGATGATAGACTTTGTCCATACATTTTACACTAGAAAAGTCAGGAGAATATTGTTCTTACATTGAGTGACAACATATAATAATCTTGAGGTAGTCAATATTTGTGAAAAATTATTCCTAATTATGCATAACTATTTAATAACTATTAAAAATGAATATATGTATCTGATTTCCTTTACTTTATCATAACCTTATTTTCTATAACCCCTTATGCTTATCATCTATTTTTCTACCTTCGTCTGTCCATGAATGTATGTATGTATGTATCTACGTATGTGTCTATGTATCTATCTATCTACCTACATTTATTTCCTTCTATAATATATCTACATATCTATGAAAGTGGCTACTTTTACATGTGAAGGAAATAAATGTGGCTATATTCAAATAAGAAAGATCAATTCTTATTTATTTTGAAACATGTGGAGGAGACATGAATTTGTATGTCTGCTCTTTTCAAGAATCAGAAAAGGAAGAGAAGAAAAAATGTATTTAGAAGCCCTTTAAGGTAGACTACAGCCTACAAACAGAATGGGGTGACTTCATGATTACCAGTTGTGCAGGAATAACAAAAAAGGTGGTAAATGTTATACTAAAGATGAGAGGTCAGGTATTCAGGTAAAAAGTGAAGCCACTGGGGGTTGGGGACTTAGCTCAGTGGTAGAGCGCTTGCCTAGGAAGCGCAAGGCCCTGGGTTCGGTCCCCAGCTCCGAAAAAAAGAACCAAAAAAAAAATTAAAAAAAAGTGAAGCCACTGTTACTAGAGTGTAGGGCTGTCAAAAGTAGTTCAGTTGACAAGCCTTGGGACCAAAGTTAGAATTCCTAACTTTCGTTCTTGATCTTCTGCCTTAGCCTAGGAAAACAATGGGAATTTACTAGAAGTCATTCATCATATTTCAAATTTTAGCTTCAACATTAGTCTATGAGCAGAAAGTGTTGACTTAGGTATCAAAATGATCAGGATTCAATTGAGTTTCTATTTAAATTAATAAGGGTGATGAAGAAAATATCATCAGAGATGATACACACACACACACACACACACACACACGACTTTGTTTATTGCACACAAATTACGTTATTGTACACAGTGGATAGTAAAGAAAGTGAAATTTTCCTTTGTAAGTTAAGTGAATAAAAAAGTCTAACTGTTACCAGATGACAAACAGAACAGTGTCCTAGATAATCAAAAATTCAAGGCACAAAATCCCAAGGAAAATGGAAATGAAAGATTCAAGGCCATTTCCATGTTTGGCCCTATCTAATCCAACTGGAGTATAGAAAAACAACAACAAGCAATAAACAAAAGAAGAAAGAAATAAAGATCTGCACAGAAGCTCCATAATGTTTGAATAAAGTGAAATGGTTTTTTCTTATTAAAATGTTTATGTAAAAGTAGCATGCAGAAAATGGCCCAGATGGAGGCATGGCATGAGTACCTGAGTATTTCGTTTATGATGAAGACCAATGAGAAAGAAATGGCCCTCGTGAAAGAAAGTCCTGAGAGATGCCAGGAAGAATGGGAGGTAGAGAGAAAACAATCGAGGACCCCACCTTTGTCCACATTCTAGAGAATCTGTGGTCCCTGATACATTCACCAGTCCTGGCCTCACTGTTTGTCTTGGAGTTATTTCCCACAAATGTGGCCAAGAAAACTGTGAAAAGAAAGAGACAAAAATGAAGAAAATCCAAGACCATTCACTGGGGTCCAGTAGATTTCAGGATCAGCATGTTCAGAATAAAAACTCATTTTTTTCAACCAGTCCTGTACTGATCGTTTCTATGCCTGCCTGTTAGTGTAAAGAGCTACTCTTGAACTTGCAATCAGCAGTGAGTTCATAGCCCAGTCCTTTTACATACCCACTGTATGCCACTGAAAAGTTCTGGCATGTTCTTGGTCCTTACTTTTGGAAAATTTAAAAAGCATATGTTCCTCACGGGATGGCTTAATGTCAATTATGTGAGAGGAAGTGTTTAAAAACTTTTTGCAAGCTCAGAAGCACAAACTTTGTTAGGCAAGGTACGTATCTGATGCAGAGCTGGTCCATGTCTTCTCATGCTGATGATGGCATAATTGTCCAAATGGTTCGTCCTCAAGCTAACCTGGCCATTTCCTATTTTTGAGCTACTGTGACATCACGAATAAAGTGTTCTCGTCTTGTGTAATCAAATGATGATTTCTTCAGATAACATATTTTCTTTTAGATAACTTGGGTTGGAACAAAGCTGTGGGCATTTACTGAAATAACAACTACAGATAGAACTTGAGACATTCTAACATTCTACCAGGATATATCTCTCATCAAAGAGAAGAATGGTTTTAGGAGATATTACCAAGTATGATGATAAAATGCAGTAAAACACCTATGACTATGAAACTGATCAATACCAAATGGTGTGAACTCAGAACCCAAAATCCTAGCTAAAGTTAAATTTGGAATCAATGAAAATAAAATATGTAGAATGTAAGGGGAATATGATAATGGGTTAATGTTTTTTTTTCAGGAATTAATTTGGTCATGAGTATTTGAAAATATTTTAAAGCATAATAAAGTTAAAGGTGAACTGTCAATTATATTTTAAAATTTAAATGTAATTGGGTTAGCATAACTTGTTTACATGAAGCTGTACATAATTACCCTGAAATAATATGTTTACTTGGTTTATAAGTCGTATATAATTTATCCCTTTTGCTTGTATGTGTTTTATGTCACCCAAACCTAGCTCACTGAAGACTCTGAGTGGGGTAAATGTTATAGTTTACTATGAACATTTTAAGTATTAGATTAAGTTTTGAATTCAGATATTTTTATTAGTGACTTGAGTAATCCTAAGAAAGATAACTACATTATAAAAACACCAGCATTTAAATGTTCATTGTCTCAAAAAATAATTTGAAAGGATCCTGCTATGCTGGTCTGGGGAAATAAGACCCAAATGGAACAGTTTTAGGTCACTAATACATGAATGTCCCCATAGTAGGAATAACTTTACTTTCTTCTACTCTTCTTCACTAGGTGGGAGTGAGTTTGTTCCTCTTTTGTCCTTTCACCAAGTAGGAAAGGAAAGAGTGAGCAGTCTAGTCTAGATCTTGATATTGGACTTCTCAGCCTCTAGATCCTTGAGAAAAAATAATTTCTCTTCATTATAATTGCGTACTTTTTATCGTCTGGAGTAGTAGTAGAAATGGAATAGGTCAGCCAACTCTGTTTCCCATCTGAAAGAAAATTGGTATTAATGAGATAGCTCTCTCTGTCGTGCAGCATTAAAAATAGGCTACTGTCTCCTGTTTTGTTGTCTGTCACTCATGTGCTTCAGAAAACTCTTTTACGTTTCTGTATGCAATTATCTTTTGACAAAATAGCCATCTTCCTAGCTCCCATATATTTAGTGTCATAAATGTTAAATGTGTGAAATATTAATATACATCACTTTCTAGGGTCTGGTATATAGGAAAGGCTAAATCAATGATAGGTAGTCATGTGCAAAAAACAGCATGGGACTCATAGTGGATCAGAAGAAATTGCAAGCAAGCACCATATATTTATTCAGTATTTTTATAATACTCTACCATAAATAGAAAGATTAAACCCATTTTGTAGGATAAAAGACTGAGGCATACCATCCAGGAATAGTTCAGTTCCACTATCACCTGGTCCCATAACACAGGCACTTCAGAATTCCAAAACAAGGTATCATTCCTTATGAAGCATTCCAGGAATCAGGCTGACCCTCTGGTTTCCCAACAAACATGTTCTTTCCATTAAAGCCTTTCGCCGCAAATCTCAGTCCTTGCATTTAAAAAGCGAAGTTACTGCTGTAAGCTGACAGTTTGGAATTTGCTCCACTTGCTCGGGTTCTTGAGTTTCATACATATATGTATGTATATGGAAGTTAAATATATCTTTTTGAATGTGATTTATGAGGACTTTCTGACAGGGTTCAAGAGGATTGCTCATAATACACTTATGGACTATGTGCCATAATCTAAACACTGGAAGGAATGTTTAAGAAAGCAATTCCCCAAGTGTCCCCATTATGGAAATCACAGTACCCTAAACACTGCCCCCCAATCCAACTTGCCTTTGAATTGAAGGGGACTCTAATTATTATACAGCTGTGGCTTATCTGGTTTATATTAAATACCTAAAGTGAAATGAATACATTTATGGCTTCAGTAGGAGAAACCTCCCAGGCTCAGGCTCGGTGAGGAAGCTCTTCCTAAGAGAGACTTAAGTAGATCACTTCCTTTTTCTGCAGGGAGACATGGCAGGAGTCACTGACTAAGCAGGGAATGACTGTGAACATAGGCAGTTCTCAGATGAATAGGCTGGCTGGCTGGCTCCAATGGACTCTGCCTTAGACTCCTCTGATTTAGCGCTGTACTATGTTGCCCGCTACCATAATCCAAATTACTTCTCCAAGTATGACACTCTGGGGGCTAGAAATATTAATAGATCCTCTATTTCCAACCCAAATCTCCATGCCTTTCAAGGATTTCATCTTAAGATGCTTTAAATGGCAAGGAATATCAACTCTGATTCAAATTGGCTCAAAACATAACGGGAGTTTATTGACTCATATAATTCAAAAGTCCAGAAATAGCAGTGTTCGAAAAAGAGACTAAATCTGTTAGCTGAAAACAAAATGTCACTAGGACTCAGTTTTGGTCTTTTGTTTTTGGTTTTTTTTTTTCTTGTTTTTGGTTTTTTCTTGTTTTTTTTTTTTTTTTTTTCCATTTTTTCAGATGGCTTTACTCAATACCAGGTTAGTTAGGCTTGCAAGTTTGTTTGTTTATTTGTTTTGTATTTTTCATTAATTTTGCTCTGGTCCCAGATCATATCCAATAAGAGAAACCAAGATAGACTGCATGACTTACTGAGGGGAAAGATGATTGCTTGATGAAAATTCAGTAGTAAAATATCTGCTTCCACCATTTAATATGTGTACCAAAAAAAAAATCAACGTCACTATAAAGAAATAAAATATAATAGTAGATGCAGTTTAATCAGAAATTGCTTCTATAAGCACTGGATATATAGTTAATCTCACATAAAATATTAAGAGTCAAAAATATGGTGATGGGCAGACGACTATATAGTAAAGAAAACACTATAAACAATCTTCCCCACTTCCCCAGGAGTTTATTTTTTTCCACTAACCATTCACATGAGATTGTACTCCCCATACATACTGGGTTTCTTATAGTCTAGCAAGCACGCCTTCATCTTTGGGAATTTGTTCATTCTTTCCTCTGGAGAGTATCTTTTATGTAGGTGAACTGAACACCCTATTTAAACACACCTTCCTCTATAAAACTCTTTGACAGTATTTCTTCCCATCATTTATATAATACCCTTTTCAATAAGGACATCTTCCAATGGCATTTAATATGTGTGCCTCTCTCTTTGATCCTAAACATTTTGGAGAAAGCATATTCTGTCTCACTTATTTATTACTCCACTCACTGTCAGTTCCCTGCCTTACGTATTGTTGGATCTTCAGCTACTGGGGTTAGGAGGTCAGGGGCCTCCTGACATAGTCTGTTTCTGTTACTATCAGGCTTCTTCTTGTTACTCTGAGAATGTCTTGAGTGTTCATTATTCTCCCCTAGTAACTAATTAGTTGCCCTCTATTCTTCACATTCCCTAGCTACTTTAGAACCCTGAGTTTGTCCGCTGAGAAAAAACACACATACTCTCTCTCTCTCTCTCTCTCTCTCTCTCTCTCTCTCTCTCTCTCTCTCTCTCTCTCTCTCTCTCTCCACACACACACACACACACACACACACATATGAGTTTAGTAATATTTATTTTTACATTTCAGAATCATCCCTAAAACAACAGCCTTGGGGCATAAGTCAGTATTTCATGGGTCAGAGTGAACAAAGAAATCTCTTCTTCCTGGTCCTTCTTTCCCATAACATTATTTAATACTATCTTAATATCATTTTTTCAAGATAATGGTTTCTAACACTATAATATTTAAGACTTCTTATTTCTAAGAAGGACCATCGATGGAATTCGATGTACTTGAAGCATATCTTAGGGGAAAAGAAGGTTGAAATCTGAAAAATAAATGACAATTTTTACCCTTATATGGCAAAACAGACTTTTCAAATCCTCAGAGTCTTGTGGCCTGAGATATGTCACTGCACTTCACCCCATGACACTGGACAACGTTTGCTGACAGATGAATGTAAATGCTTCCTACTCCACTTGTGGGTTTGTTTTACCCTAATCTTTGTTAACTAGGGGCTTTTCCAAGGCTAGTTAGGCTCAATCATGTAGCCATTTTACTTCTTGTCATGCTTTGTTTCCATAATACAAGTTAGTCACCTCAGCAGCTTTTTATCAATGCATTTGTACTTTCCCTTCCTTTAAACCTCAGCTCTATAATTTACTACCTTTTCTGGTTAAGATTATCTTTGTCCCTGACCTGGTCTTAGCTCTATGACTTTCCTCCTGTCAACATGTATAGACTGCGTACTGAACAGTTTTCCTCAGTTCCATTGATACTGCAATCTTTGCAAATGCTGTCATTTTATCTGGATCTGTCATTCTCCTTTACTTTTTCCATCCTTTGTGCCAAACTGAAGCCTGTGCATAATAAGGGAATCAGGAAGTTACTGTTAATAGAATATTGGGGCCAACAATGGATACAAGAAAGTGTCAAAAATGTCAAGTCCGCACCCTAAAGCCTCTTTACTAATTTCCATGAAACACTTGTCATGTATCCCATCTCAGGTAATTTGCTCCATTCTATAAAGAATGTGTTTAGGCTAAGCATTGTCAGTTTATCTCTTGCTTCCTGGTATAATCCTCCTATTGTGGGAGCATGATCTCAACAAAGAAACTCAAAGCTAAATACCAGTTATTTCCTGATGGTTCTGCCCAGACATTGGTCACGGTGGTTATTCAATTAGAAAATTGGAACATGAATTTCCTATACTGTGAGCTTAGATGATATACTTACAGTAATAATTGGCAGAGAGATCTCAAAGAAAGTGTGTCTCTGAAGAAACTAAGAAACACTTTTACGTTCATTTGTGTGAACTAAGGTATGCCATCTGATAGGCATTCTCCAATTGTGTTGTATAGATAAAGTTGAATTTACCATTTACATTTTACAAGCATGATTCAACATATGGGGTCTCCTAAGGAGAATAACTAAATATATGACAATCAACAAAGAACAGTAGTTTTAAAAGATTTCTGAACTGTTGTGTAAGAGTTTTTCTCACATAGATTTTTCCACATTTAGAGATATGTACTTTCATAACTAGTCTCCTATGAGCCAACACTTATCATAAGCATTACCACACAAGAAAGAGGAAATGATACATCTTCCTGGGCATTCATCATAATATTTTTGAAATAATTTTTATATTTGTATTATTTGTTATAAATAATTATATTTGATTCATAATTAAAGCAATTTTACTTTTAAATTTTCACTGCCTTAAGTTTTAAAATATTAATCCTAGTACATAATAGATGTTTAAAACTTCATGAGGCAATGACTGCCCTATGTAGCATAAAGTGCACTTCCCCAAATCAGTAGATACTCTTGTAAGCATTTAAGTATATCTCACACATAGCCTGGTAGTACACAGTTGATTATATCTGTTCTAGAACTATTGCCAAAGGGAAAAAAGTAGAAATACCTGGAACATAATAGGTATCCATTCCTACTATTGAGTTTTAAGCTAAATTGAACTCCGTTTTCTAGATGTTACACAAACAGGGATTTATTGATAAATTAGTCAAGTCATAATTACTGAAAACAACCACATAAAAAGTACTGCACATAGTCTATTGGGAAGGCTAAAAAAATAGGTTTCTACTAAAAGATCACATAAGACCTTTCGGCAACAATTGTACAAACTATCTGATTCTGTATTTATAATGGGACCAGCTTGAAACAGCCTTATGAGTTAAGATTTCACTTAATTACCTACTGGTTTTATTAGACAGAACTAGCCTAATCCTTGGGGGAACACTCAGCAGTTTTGCAAATGATAGTTGCAATGAATTGCACTGAAACTTCCTAAATGATCTTTATCAGTTTCCTCCACCATCCTAGGTCTCTTCCTAATTGCCATGATTATTTCTCCTCTCACTATCTTTTAGTCTTTTATTGACATTTACTGAATGAAAACCGTATTACAGTACTACTTTGGATACTTCAGGCATCTGGAATGGAAAAGTCAATCAGTTGCTTCCTCTTAGTCCTAAGTAAACTCCAAATACCTTTATACCTACTGATAAAATGCCTATGACCTGAAGACTAAGCTTTTAAGTTATGATGTACATATGGATAAATCCAGTGATCTTTACCTTCACAGCTCAGCCACATACAGGGGACATATAAAAGGTACTCAGTACCTATGTGTTGAAATAATAAATCTAGGTGAATGTATAAATCCACCCTTTCCCTTTATTCTATAAAATAATACAGTCTGTTGGTATCACATGTTCACATACTGCATCTACCAACCTCTGAATCCTTCTAAATGTTTGTTAGTTAATGGCAAATTGTACTTAAGTCATTCAAGGATCTAAGATGTCCCATAATAAAAGAACATATTGAAATTATACCATTTTCTACAAGTTTTAGTAGTTTGTTTTTAGCATATATCATCACCTATTCTAAGCGGGGTTTCTCTTTTCAGGAGCAAAGCAAATAATTGGGGGTTTGGGGAGGCTAGATTTGAAGACTGAGGAAGTGAAGACATGTTAAAGTCATGTAAGCTCCCTGGAAATTTTTCATCTCTTTGCCTTCACTACCTTACAGCATACCTCATGCCAACCAGTTTCCAGGACATGAGTACAGATCCATGTCTTCCATTCTTCATCTCTGATAGCTGGTGCTTCCTGTTTCCACACCTTCTTGTCACCTATGGCCTGAGGTGATCACACTTGAAAAGTCCATCCACTGTCAGCATTTCTCATAGATGACTAGTTTTATGTGATAAAAGAAACTCTAATAAAAAGGTGGGAAGCTGGGGCAAGTAAAGTTAAATATACTTCATCTTGGGCTAGATAAAGCTACTCAAATAATTCCACAGTCATCTTTTTGTCATAATTCCTCTCAATTTTAGCCATCACTCCTAAAAATTCTACCTATAGCATGTGACTGAACAATATATTTCTTTATGTTTCATATTGCTGTGACACACATTTTAGCCTTTTGTATACATAGTTGCAAATAGGATCTTTTCAATAAGTTTAGATTTTTATTTAAACTCTATCTTTAGACAAAATCACACACATATATATGATATGTATGTGTGTATGTAATTATGTATGTATATATTGTTCCCTATAAATTCCAAACTTCTTAGGACAATTCCCTCCCTTTACTAAAAATAAAGTGGCATTACACCTGACCACAGTTTGGAAATTGCTTTATACCATTCTGTCTTACCAGTATGTGTTTGCTATCATCCTCAGGTAAGGATTTTATAGATACACTGTATCAGAAAATTATAAATAAGAGGCACCTCTTCTTCCTAATCTCAAAGTTTTATTCTTTCATTTATTATTTAAATATAGTGTTTATGGAATCTGCAACTGGAGGGAATAAGATAGTTTATTTACAATTTAATATCTTCATACATTAAAACACCTTTTATAACTATCAATTTAATTTTAACCCCGCCCCTGATTGTTTTACTGACTTTATGAGGAAGATAATTGCAATGTATGCAAAAACTCAGATCTATAAATTGATTCTAACAAAAAGCATTTTTGGAGAAAATATACTATAAAATTCAATTTTAGAATGTTTTGGAAAGAAGAAAATATCTCCTATAAATGTCATGAATTGTTCTTCAGAGTCCTTAGCTCATGACCCCAAAAGGATTTTGGAACAAGAGGGCACATTTTTTCCTCTTTTTTTTTTTTTTTTTTTTTTTTTTTTGGTTCTTTTTTCGAGCTGGGGACCGAACCCAGGGCCTTGCGCTTCCTAGGCAAGCGCTCTACCACTGACTAAATCCCCAACCCCTTTTCCTCTTTTAAATAGAAGAACATATTAGTTGTACTGAGTCTTTATTTTCTGCTAGACTGATGAAGTTTATAAGTTTCGGACAGGATCGGGATCTCATGGTAGCAGGCAGCCAGCATACGGTTTGGATAATTTGGAGTAGAGCTGAGGTGCATATCCAGGCACGAGGCAGTCTAGCCCCAGGTTATTTGTTTGTTTGGTTGGTTGGTATTTTGGTGGGTTAATCTATCTTCCATGACCTGACCTGCAGCAATGGATATTCTCCTAAGCCTGAAGGAAGTAACCTTGGCTCAGAGAGGTGGTACATGGACCACTAACACAACAGAAGAGTTCCTTGTCAGTCAAAGCTCAACACACACAGACACGCATGTATACACACACACACACACACACACACACACACACACACACACACACACACGCGAGATAAAACCAAATAGAAAAAGGAAATTATTACTGAACTGTGGCATGGGAGAGCTAGATTGAAGGTCATGTCTGTGTCTCTCCACGCGTGATGTTTTCTCAACTAGCCACCTCCTCTGCTTCCAGTATTACCTAACTGTGGCCATTGTAAGTGACCCTTCCTTGAGATAGACTTGAATAAACCACACAGTGTCAGCCCAGTCAGACTTTCTTATTTCTCCCTAGAGAAATTAACTGTCAATAATACTACTCTGCTCTAAATGGATACTTAGAAATTGGTGATATACAGAAATCCTATAAAATGTCTCTGTGAAAACATAAAAACCATGCTCCTTTTTACTGACAATCATCCATGATGTTGTGCTATATTCCATAGAAGTAAACTTCCCATACTCCTAAACTTCTTGTTTACCACAAAGTATAGATCCTGTCATTTCTTCAATCCTTTTCCTGTACAGAGTTTCTGAGGTATAGGTATATGTTTCTAACAGAACACATGGTGAAGTATGTATTCTCTACCTATGTTTATGGCTTTTAAGTCTCTTGTTGGCATAAAGGCAATCAGAAGTAGGCTGCGAAGGGGATGTCTAGAGAAAATAGGTAATGTGCACATCAAAGGGAATAATGAATCCTTACTTAGAAAACTGGGGAAGATTTCAAACAAAATGTCATATGTGTGTAGACATGAGAGATGGATTCGAAACTGAGGCTGAGCTGAAGCATAAATGATTCATTCCAAACTGAGGAACTACCATGGCCAGGGTAGAACAGCAGAAAACACAAGAGACCTTTGAGCAATAAATATTTATTAAAGGAAGGAAAAATGTTCTGGGCTTCTGAAGTGGCCAATAAAATATTTGGAAAGGAAGACCTCAGAAAGTCTGTGTGATAGCCAAGAAGAGGGGTGAAGACACTGCAGGTAGAATACTGAACAGACCCTGGTGAAGGCAGAGAAGTGTTGGCTCTATAAGTGTAGTTTCATCATACCTGGGTTTGGGACTAGGTTACCTACAAATGCATTTGACTACAAGTTAGGTCAGTGGCTGTGGACTAATGAGTGAACGAGAATGGCTCTAACTTTTGAGGATTAGAGATGTAGGCTTAAGAGTATACTTCTGTGTATATGAGTACACATGTGTGTGTGTGCATGTGTGTGTGTGTGCGTGTGCATGTGAGTGTGCGTGTGCATGTGTGTATGAGTGTGCATGTGTGTGTGCGTGTGCACGTGCGTGTATGTGTGTGTGTGTGTGTGTATGTGTGTGTGTGTATTTCATGTATGCACATGTAAGGGAAAAACAAGAAGGCGACTTGTGGATCGTTTTGGCACATAGAAGAAGTCTGAAGAGTCGGGTCATCAAAGACATTTTTCTGGTTTCTAGCAACTTTCAATGTACCTTAAAGGTTTGCAGGTTTGTGTATTATATACTCCTGTTCTCCAAAACATTTCTCTTTCTCTGTTATCCCTGCAACAACCCTGAAATGAAACAAAACTGTGCTTAATTTTATGGCACGTAGAAAAATAAAGCCTGTGGAAATGTTCCTCATTTCCTGGAGGGCAATGACTCTTAACTGCTTGAAGAAATGGAAAATGATTTTTACCATCATAGGGAGAAGAAAAACAGCAATTTCCAATTAAGCTGTTTGCTCTCTGTGTTCAGAAAGAGGGATGGATTGCTTCGGAGTGCTTTCTGTAAAACAGAATTAAAATTATGGTACTCAGTAGAGGACAGGAAAATTACATGATGCAAACTAATGTGTAGCCCAGAGATGTAAGTAAGTGCCCAGTGTACTGTCTGGCACAGTGCAAGTTGGTATTCTGCTGGCTTTTATTGCCCCAAAATTCTGAATATGAATATTTTGATTCTCGGATGCTTCAGGAAGTCAGACATAAAAATCACATTCAATTATAGAAGACAACAAATGCTCTCTCGGGATTCTGGCAACAGATCTTATGACCATTTTATCTTAACTGCATGGACCTGGTAATAGAAATAAACTAACAAACTTGCTCTCTGCCTCCCTCCCCCCGTTTCTCCCTCTTCCCTTCCCTTTCTTTCTTCTTTCATTAGTTTCCACCTCTTCCTTATTGCTCCTTCTCTCTTTCTCTATCTCAGATTCTGTTAACTCCATCTCTATTGTTTTCTACCTCTTGCTTTTTCTCGAGAAATTAAACATACAATAAAGTTAAATGAAGCTATTGAATTTTTTGTTCACATTTCACTACACTACTTCAAATACTAACCTATTATATTACCTGGGCACAATTAAGTTATTAAGTACATATTGACATTATTCTTCTAATTAATAGGTATGATCTGAAATGTGTCAGTTGTCCCACTGATAAGCCTTTTCAGAATGAGGACGTAATCCTAAATTTAAGTACACTATAAACTCAGATTCCTCAGGTTTGAGGACAATCATTACATTTTTATCTTCATTTTTATTACTATCTTTTTTTGTTTTCGTCTATGGTAAGTTACAGGTAAATAATTGTATTTAAAAAACTATCTATAATGTATAAGAATTACATCTTTTGATAGAATGACATAATATTACTACTGTATTCTCCGCGTATCATACTTCTTTGTAAAGGGTGATTTTATTTTGGTTGCTGCCCATGTCAAATTTCACAGTTGATTAAGGTGGGAATTTTCAGAAAATTTGTTAAAGGGAGATTATTATTCTCTCAAATGTATTTACTATTTTATTTGTAAATGCTTTACCTGGAAATTTCTGTGTTCAAATATCTTCTTCCTACCTCATGCATCTACACAACTTTCTATTTCTACTGATAAAATTTGTCTATAAGTTATTGCTGTCATGCTGGCCAGGTGACACGGGCCATCTACTTTTCTCCTCATATAACCTACTAAGGAAAAAATCATTCTTTTTCATTTAGTTATTACCTTATTATATCACTATGGATAATAGGACTTTTGCAGGACACAGGTGCTGCTTTTTACACACCATTATTCCAGGAGTGGCCTAATGTTTAAGGACAGGTTTATGCAGGAGACAGGTGCTGATAATAGGACTTTTTATCCTTCCTTCTATGGGTTACAATATATTGTTTACTACCAACTTTTGCAGTGTTCATCATTCTGTCCTAAGTGGCTACCGGAAACTTCTTTGAGTCAATTCCTATGTCTTTTTCACACATCCATAACTTCTTGGGCATGTTTTTCCATGGGTCCCACAATCATCTCAAGTTCATCATGTGTCTTCCTTGTCCTCTTGAGAAGACTGTCTTGCACTAAAATAAACCATTTCTCTGTTTTGGGCTGTATTTGGCAGTTATGCATTTATATACTTATTTATTTGATATTTTATTCACTATCATAGTTATAAAATGTACTTCAGGGAGACATATATTAATAGAAAGATGCACTATCTATTATGCCCACTGGTATTATATTGTATTATTATTGTTATTTTATATCACTGTGACCAAACACAGAAACAACTTAATGAAGAATTTATTTATTTTTATTTCATAACTGAGTAATACAATCCACAATGGCAGGGATTGGGTAGGCTCAGGTTCCAGCTGTGGTGCTTACAGCTTAGCTACTTCACAGCCCAGAAAGTTAGGCATCAGAGAACTTGGACCAGAAGTGGGACTATATTAAAATCTCTAAAGCCCACTGCCAGGAACTGCATTTCCCCAACACGCTACCACCTTAAAGGTTTTACAGTCTACCTAATCTGAACCATCAAGTCAAAACACACAAATCTAGGAGGTCCTTTTACATTTACACCATAACATTATCCTGTATAGGAAGTTTCTGTCAATAGTTTCAAGCCTATATTCTTAAATTAATTTCTGTCAAACACACACACACACAGACAGACACACACATACACACACGTACATATGTATATGTGTATATACATACATATATATATATATATATATATATATATATATACTAGCTTACTTTGTCTCCATTGCCTATGAAAATGTATGAACCAGAGTAATTTTAGCTACCACAATCCTTATCCTTCATGTGCTCAAACATCTGAAGCTATAGAGTTGAGAGTAAATAAGCCATTATGAGGCTACATAAATGTTGAGACTTAAAAATCAAACACAAAGCATAAAACTACAGTTGCTCAAATATAAGTCCAATCTCTCTCCTACAACATGCTTTAGCTATTCCTAAAGCTTTTGTATGTTACTCAAAGACCCATTTTTCAGTAGAGTTGGAACAAAAACCAGGTCTTCTACAAAGCAAACCTCTAAGCTTACACATATAAGCTTACATCCTCTGTAACCTGTAACAGTTGCTCACTCATCGCTGTGGAGACTCTGGTTATCCCAAGAGAAGCCTAATGATGTGCCCTTCTTCATGTCGCACACAGGAACACTGAGGTTCAGTGACTCAGGTTCTTCCATTACTTCCAGAACAGACACTGGTGTGCCTGAATTGTGTTATATTTTGCCTTATTTATCCCCCAAATGCCAAACAGAACTAGATAGAGCTTAATAAATTCAGAATCCTCCATACCCTTGGTAACTGAACAAGCATGGTACATTTTTAAATACTGGGTACAGAGACATAAACAGGGCAAAGATGTAACTAAGTAACTAAGGATGAGCACACCAAAGGTTAAAGTTCATGATGTATGAACAATGATTGCTGTGGAATCAAAATATGCTTTTGAGTAAGCACACAGCATGTTGGGATCTTAGAGTAAGTGAGACAGTTACACTGACATTATTCATCAACCTTTCTTCATGAAACGAACTGTACCTTGGCTACCCCTTTCCTGTGGCTAAATTTCTCACAATTGCTCGCTTACAAACCAAGGGTAACTTTTAGAACTATTCTTCCTTAGAACTACTTTTGGCTTCTGCAGGACTTGAGTACCTTCATTAGGATGTGTTACCACCACACATTTTCTAATATGCACTATAACTTCAAAGGTAAAACAATGTACATGTTACTGGCATCTTGGCATACAGAAGATACTGGCATTT